>NC_090909.1:9322766-9657055 GCF_040956055.1 Brachionichthys hirsutus
TAATGTCAAGATGATCAAAGAGTAAAATTGTATTGAAAGGCTTTGATGTCTTTGATATATATGTGTATATATTATGTTAAAATTTTAGCAGTTGTTCAGAGTAACCACAGTATTCAATTATCATCAAAATGATTTTGAATAATATCAACAGACAAAATGACCAACTCAATAGATTAGTGCGCAAATCTAAGATCAATGAGAATTTAATGAAAAAAAAAAATAGGAACCTGAAAAAAAGACTCAATGTAATCGAGAAATCATTGCATAGAGAAGAGCTTCGGGCCACTAGGTTACAGGATAAGGTTGGCAAATTGGACTCACTTGTTAATGTCCTGAGGGGAGAACTAAAGCAAGCCAAAACAGACTTTGAGAATGAACAGTACCTGCGACATAATGAGAAGTCTGATTCAGATAGGAAACTCCTGTTGGAAGAGGGAGTATTGTATAAAAATGCCGCCATCAAACAAAAAGAAGACCTTCAGGAACCGTTAAAACATTTTGAGAAGGCAAACCCGTGGAGCATACCCGTGGAGCATTCCAGGTCAACACTGGAAGCGGATATTTACGTGCAACAGGAAAAAACGACAAAGCAACATCAAAACACAATTCAATGTATCCAGACAGAAAACGACACAATGACTGAGGGCCTTGAAGAATACCACATACAAAACGATTGGCAAGAGAACGCAATTTCTCTAGAGCAGAGCAGCATGGCAATGGCAACTGGCTCTGAGGAATTAAAATATCAAATGAAGTGGCACATTGGCAAAAATTGCCAGGATAAGGAACACATTTTTGACATAATGACTCAGACAGCCAAAGATTATGTTCCATTAACATATTGTAGCGAGCTCAAGGACAACTGCATCGGAGTCGAAATTGTGTCAGAATGGCACGCTACCTCCCGCAGGTACTTTTATTTTGACACTGGAGTAAACACATGGACATCTCCCAGAGAGCACCCAACGCACCACACCCCTCAAACACATGGTGCTCACAACACAACACACTAAACTCCCATGGTGCACTGCACATAGTCCAACTTAGCGACCGGCCCTCACAAATGCTACAATTTGCAAACAAGGGCCATTAGAGAACAAGAACAATCTCTGAGGGAAAAGACGAATGAGATCAAGGAGTGGAAAGCCATGATTGCTCGAACAATCCACAATCACGGTGGACTAACAGAGATATCAGCAAAAGGTTAATGGAAATACAAGGATCCAATGAAATGCGGACGGTACAGTGCAAAACTGCAATGGAGGAGAACGAAAGGCTGACAGATGAGCTGAAGAGACTTAAGCTGGAGACTAAATATTCATCAATGATCCATGAGAGCTGGAACCTAGATTGACCGGTAATTGAGAGATTTTCTTCTCTGCAATGACTTTTCTTGACTTTGGCATCGCTGCAGCCACTGCACCGATCTCTGTCAACCTCATGCTCCATCGTTCCCTCAATAGTGAACAAGACCCCAATATACTTGACCCCCCCCCCTCCCCTCCTTGAGGCAAAGATTCCCCAACAACCTGGACTTCCTGGCCATGGTTCCGGTCAAGAAACCATGGCCTCGGATTTGGAGGTGCTGATCCTCATCCCACTTCGCTTAACGCTCGGCTGCAAACCGCCCCAGGACACGCTGGGAGGTCCAGCCTCGAGGAAGTCATCAGGTGACCACTGTCCGCAAAAAGCAGAGGTGAAATCCTTTGGTGCCCAAACCAGACCCCCCTCAGTGGAATAACTAACTAAATATAACAAAACCATAACGTGCGGAGCAACCGCCCCTCGGCTGAGGAAGGCCCCCCCCCCCCCCCAGGCTCGAGTCGAGTGGGGGTCAGTGAGTCGTTCATAAGAGTTGGCGTACTGAATCGAGTGCTGATGCTACGTACTGTCAAAGTCAAAAAAAGTAAGGTAAGGACACGGTGAGCCTCGACCAGTGACTCGTACGTGCTGCAGGGAGGGAGGGGTGAACGACTCGTGCGCTGGTGATTCGTACGGGAGGGAGCTCAGTGAACGGATTCTCTTGTGTCTGTGAGTGGAGCTGTTGCTGTTAGCTTTGTGACGAGTGTTTTTCCTTTGTTAACAGCAAGCAGGGAAGGACAGTTCGCCACAATTACAATGATCAGCTTGATCTGCTTCTACAAGTGCTGTTAGAACAGCAGGATTACTGATTGGAAGAATCGTGACTCGCATTCAACACGAGTTGGTTACTAGTGTTGTGCGAGTCATGAACGAACACCAATCCGGTATATCACTGCTGTTCTAACAGCACTTGTAGAAGCGGATCGAGCTGATCATTGTAATTGTGGCAAACCGTCTATTTCCTGAAGGAAAAACACTCGTCACAAAGCTAACATCAACTCAGCTCCACTCACGGGACACAAGAGAATCGTTCACTGAGCTCCCGTACGAATCACCAGCGCACGAGTCGTTTGCCCCTCCCTCCCTGCAGCACGTACGAGTCACTGAGTCGAGGCTCACCGTGTCTTCCTGTCTCGTTGGTTCGTAGAATAATGACAATAAAGGTGTTTTGACTTTTTTGACTTTGACAGTACGTAGCATCAGCAACTGGACTAAATCCACCTCAGGACCAATCACTCGACTCGAGCCTGGGGGGGGGGGGGGGGGGGGCTTCCTTAGCCAAGGGGCTGCTGCTCCACACGTTATGTTTGTCTCACAAAGATGACAGACTAAAGTAAAATATATATTTAGGTCATTATTCCACTTTTATTTCTGAAAATAAACTTTAATGTCCAACTTCCCTTTTAGAATAGAATAGAATAGCACTTTATTGTCATTACACACGGTGATGCAATTAAATTAAGCAGGAAAAAAAACACAGGTAGAAACATAAAACAGTGCAAAGTTGTGAAGGGCCTCGAGCCGCTGCAGCCCTGTGCGCGCCATCTTGGAGAACTTATGACTTAACTTAACTTATGACTTTTGCTGCTGCAGTTACTGTAATGAAAAGGTGAAACAAGAGAAACACACAATAATTAATTGTGCCTTTTTGATGTATAATTTAAATGAGAAAATAGCATCATTCATTTTTTTAGTTACTACTTTTGCATGTGTATTTTATATCGTTATTTTCTTCTAATGTTGCACTGTTTGAACACTATTTTTTCTCTCTTTGATTTATATTTAATTTATGCAGTTAGAGAACAAAAATAAAGCTTTTCCCTTTGAGACCTTGTGATATTTCGCTCTTTTCCCTCTATGAAATTTATTATTTCCCTGTTTCAATCAGCCAAACGATTTAGCACTATCAATCCCGTAGCAGTATATTATAGTATAGTATACCGTAAGTATATGTCTATGCACCTTCTGAGTATAACTGACTCAATGACTCAAAAAACTCAATTCACTTTGGTGAGTATTTACACCTCGATTCAGTAAAAAGAGTCGAGTTTACCATCACTAGTTTGCATAGCTCTAATATTAAGGCTCCAGTGAGTCTCCAGAATGAATTCTCAGGTCCTTTTATCAAAAGTCTTTTCTTTTAAACATACTGTATATTTTTTGTATGTTGTGTCATCCTTGATATATCCCACATATGTCTTTACAAAAAGATGAAAACAGATTATCATCCATAGTTACCAGTCATAAGTATTGTTTATTAAAATGACTTTTAAAAAAAGAATAGATGGTCAGACTGGTCAGACTATTTTTAAAATAGTTATTCGAAATAGAAATAGAAAGCCTTTATTGTCTTTGCATAGTGGCTACACAATGAGATTAGGAAATTAATAAATTCCTAGAAATTAATGACACTCCCCATCAACCCTGCAGACATAGTTTCTGCACATTAAAGATATTACACTTCCAATTTACGTTTCGTGTATTATTTGCATATTTATTCATGCTTTGTATCAAAAGGGAAAAAAACGTGGCAGTAGATTTCCTTCTGGAAGGCCGACCTCTGTCTGTTGCAGTGGGAAGAGCAATCGATTGTTAATTGGCTTGCCATCATCATCTGCTTCCACATTAAGAGGAAGACGTGTGTAATTACGTCATCAAAAACAAACATCTCCAATATTAATATTATTAAATACAGTGTATTAACGATACATCTTTATTATTATCCGTGAAGATCACAGCGGACTTACTCTAACTCTTCATTAGCGAGGATGATTTCAGCTGCTGGGAATCGTCTGCTGGATTCAACCATTCGCAGTTGAGGGGACACTTTCGTGTTGCTCCCACTGCTGCTAAGATCTTCCAGAAAGACCGCATGACAAAAAGAAATCGTGTTTTTACATGTTCATCATACGATTGGAAAACAATTTTTGTTTATTTGACCCCAAAAAACAACAACAACAGTTTCTTTGCGAGTGAAATAGTTGGTATAGCCCGTTTTCTAGCCTGCGTCCTTTTTTCCCCTCAGCGAAATAAAGTTTACAAGAAGAATGAAACCGGAAATACAGTTGTGTTGCTTTCAGAATAAAATAGTAATGGGGGGGGGGGGACAGTACCAAAACGGTCAATAAAGATGCATTCCCAGTATTCTGTCGCTAATGTATGTGAGATTTCGGAGAGTTGGAAAACTTAATTATGATTGCTGATGAAAATTTGATGGCCTACAATAGTCTCGTTGCATAATGTAAAAGTGTCACACTGGACAAAATGGTTGTGCTCATTTACTATATATATATATATATTGTAGTGATTTTATGATGTATTAAAAACTTTGTTTTGTCCTTGTACTGCACAAAAAAATCTTGTCTTGTACACAGTATGTCAAAATCAGTGAATTATATAAAATAATGGCTAAATGGAGAAAATTATTAATAATTATTGATGAATAATGATTTATTTTAGAAAAATGAATAACACAAAATAGATAATAGGTATTTTTGTTTTTGTTTTTTTAATGGATCTCAGCATCTTTACCATAGTGGATTAATTTTTTAGCCTTCAAAGTCACGGGATAAAATCTTAACCAACGCCGAGCTTTCACCTTATAAATTTCTAGTTTTTTACTTAAAAACAAGAAATTGTGCCGCTTTATTTTATTTTGAAAACCGACAACGGAAATACTTTAGTGATACTTATTGTCACTTTTTGCGGCGCTGGGGCTCACAGGGCTCTGGAAGCGTTTTTATTCCCGCACTGTAAATGTTCCTCCTTAGATCTACTGACCTGCTCTCACGCTCTAATTCTAAGAAGACATTTAAACAGGATTTTATCACAAGTTAACACTTTAGGTATCCCCATCTTTTTCAAGCCGGATCTTGCCCCCCCCCCCCCCCCCCACGTTATTATTTGGCAGGATTTTTTTTTAAGGGCGTGTTGGGGCGATCTGTACCGGGAGTTTATTCTCCTGTACTTGAGCGACTCTGAGGAATGACAGTAACTGGAAAACTGTGATCCGACTGAATGGAAACAATGGATTATAAAGAGCTCGGACATCATTTTGAAGAGAAGCTGACACTAAAAGACCAATGTGAGTATCTTAGATTTAATATACATTAAAAATATATATATGTAATACGTCAAAAATCAAGATAATGGCAAGATGGTGATTTGTGTTTTGATAATAAATGACGTTGTGTCATTCTTTATTTATTCTATCAGTGATGATGAAAGTGTTGCGGTTTCCTGTCAGGCTTCTTCATGATGACACCCACCTTAGATTTAACCACTGCAACACATGTGATGTTTTTTTTCCTACCTGTTTTAATCATCCACTTGGAACAGCGGAGATTCTGGGAATGCTGCACCGAGCTCCGGTCTCCGTTACTAAACATGCCAATGATGCACAGAGGAGTGAAAAATGGCCTGGACAGTCTGGTGCTGCGGAAAACAAACATGGATCTCTGCAAAAAAAAAAAAGAACAGCCACTCAGGATCCCTGCAGGATCACTGATCCCATCTCGTGTCTGAAGCGCTTCGGCAGCGTAGATGCTAACCGCTGCAGACCTGAGCATCTACTGTCATCCGCTCTGCGCATGATGATATGGATGTCACTTAAATCTTGGCTGTTTGGAGCAGCTACAATGCGAGGAGGCTGAGCAGCACAGGAATGCTGTGTTTGACAGTTCTCTCTCATTAGACGCCGACATTAGTCTGATTTATTTTACCGGTTATTTATTTGCAATCCATCATAGTTTGATAATCTGCGAAATTATTCATTCATTCATTCATTTTCCAACCGCTTTGTCCGTTATCGGGTCGCGGGCCAAGCTGTCTCAGCAGTCAATGGGCGAGAGGCGGGGGACACCCTGGACAAGCCGCCAGTTCATCGTAGGGCAACATAGAGACAGACAATCAGCCACACACACACACACACCTACGGACAATTTAGCGTCACCAATCAGCCTAGGCTGCATGTTTTTGTTGGCGGGAGGAAGCCGGAGAACCCGGAGAGAACCCAGGCAGACACGGGGAGAACATGCAAACTCCTCACAGAAAGGCCACGAGTCGGATTCGAACCCGCAACCTCCTTGCTGTGAGACCACCCCATCTGTGAAATTATTATTTTTAAAAGTATTTATGATGTCATATCTAGACTACACAATTATAGCAACATACCAAAGTCCCGCATATAAACCTAAAGGCGAGTCTCATGCTGCCTCCACCTCCAGCATTGATCTGTGCTGGCGGAAGGTGACTTTCCATTTTCATTGTCCGCCCTCCCCACATTTCCACTAGATGTATTCAGCATTGGACGAGAGGAGTAACATGTGCTACAGCCTTTTATCACCACTGTCATGTGTGGGGAGTCCAGATGTACTCTAATGGTGACAGAGAGCCCCGATCGATCCCGGAGAGCTAATGCTATTACCAAAAGAGATAACACTGAGTTGATTAAAGTAAAAAAACAAACAAGCATGCGGAATGACTGCAGGAGTGAAACCTCTTTAAGGCACGGCATGCTCCAAAACTCTGATCTTGTTTCGTAAGCAGATAAAGTTGTATGCAGCCCACCCCCCAGATGAAAAGGTCTTCTTTTTCTGATAGCTACAGTGCCACTGTTCCAACTGCTCCAGCCTTGTACCCTTCCGGTCAGGAGACGTGGACTCCCTTTGGCCCAGCGGGCTTCCCGGTCATTAGGCCCGAGCGCCTATCTAGGCGTAAGGGGCTATTGCGTTTTGTTGACATTATCTTCTTCTCGGCACACATTCGACGTCCCTGCCAGGCCTGGATATGTGGACCATGGCCTAAAAAAGAAAAACGACCTTCTTAAAAATAATAAATATATATTACAGCAGATGGAATATGATAATTAGTAGGTCAGAAAGTCTGCAGCGCTTGTGCTCTTAATGGAGCTTGTGATCAAAGAGCATCTGCTTTGAGCAGCAGCAAGATGAATCCACCACACGGAGTCCAGTCGTTGGTCGTGGTGGTGCTGGCTGATGACTCTGCCGAGACCTCGGGGGGGGGGGGGGGGGGGAATCCAGGAGAATATCCTATGGCCAAATCGTGTAAAGGGATTGTCTTCCTGACTTACCTTTTGAAAGAGTTTAATTGAAGGAAGTGACATTTAATATTCTTAAATTCAGTTATAAATTGCTGGAATGCTTGTGCAGGCGGGCGGGAGAGCAGAATGCCACTGGGAGGCCTGGGTGTGGACGGGGATAGGCTACAGTGAGTCAGAGGCCTGACAGGGAGACGAGGTTTAGGTAGGGTTGTTGTGGTTTGAGCGGTTCCTTGAAGGAGGGGGCCGCAGCTACGCCACACGTCCAGCAGTCCCTGTGGCCAGACGGTATAAACCACAGCCCTGACACGAACCGCTTCGCACAGGAAAAGAATGGAAATGCTCCGCTCTGCTTCCGAATAAAATGAAGGAAGAAGGCTGACGCTTCCCGGGAGCTTATCCCCACGTTCGTCATCCTCCCCCTCCTATCAGGCATTCAGAGAAACAGACATAAATAGGGCATTAGTATCGATAATCCTGTTTGTAAAAAGGATCACACCACAAAAAAAAAGTGGTGCGGCCCCCTCCTTCAAGGTTCCACCCCTCCTGCTTCAGGGAAGGCAGCAACACTTCCTGTTTGTGGACCTAAGGATTGTGCAGAAACGTAAAGTA
This sequence comes from Brachionichthys hirsutus, assembly GCF_040956055.1. NCBI lineage: Eukaryota > Metazoa > Chordata > Actinopteri > Lophiiformes > Brachionichthyidae > Brachionichthys > Brachionichthys hirsutus. Next base: position 9,330,799 of record NC_090909.1, read on the forward strand.
AAAGCTTCAACAAATGATCTAAACTTCAATTATAGTCATGTGATATCCAGAGCAGAGGTGTGGAGGTCACCATGACAACAGCAAGGACAAGACTCACAAACTGGACTTTGACTCGTTATACACTTGCTTGTTGCTGTGCTGCAGGGTCGAGCCATTCTGGCGGCAGATGCACGACTGTGAGGGACGTATTTGGATCAGCAGGCCCAGATCGCAGGTTTATAACAGGAAACACAAAGAACAGGACTTGGATTTGCTCATTTTGACTTGTTATAGCCACCAACAGAGACTTTAAACCTGCAAAGCAAGGACTCCCATCCTCTCAGGGGGAGCTTTCTGGTTTTCTGCTCTGAATGGATGTTAGAGACGATGTTCCGGATGAAGGAAAGAACCCAAAGATGAATGCAACCCACCCCTGATGCACATCCATTTCCATGCTATGATTACCGGTACCTGAATGTTTATAGCTGGTTTCAAACACTGGTTTGATAGAGCTAGGCCACTTTGCTTTTGAAGATTTAAGCAGATCATTCTTATTTTTCAGTGTCAGTGTCTTTCATGTGGCCCTGTGATAAACTGCCAGTTTATCCAGGGTGTCCCCACCCCCCACCCCCACCCAGTGTCAGCTGGGATCGGCCTCCTGTCCTATACTTGTCCCCCCATTACCCACGTCTCCTTGCAGTATCCGCTGGATGCTTTTCATGATGTGTCATGCAACCTCAGGGAGTTCACTAACAGTAACAGATGCATCCTCCAGCCCTGCTTCAGAGTGTGTGTGTGTGTTTGTGCACAATCTCACACCGTCTCAGTCACAGGACCCACAGCCTCTAATATTAGAGTGCAGACGATGGCCGTCAGAATGCACGCTCACAGAATCGCAGACATGCGACGTTGTCGTGCGTCGCTCTAGGCGGCTTCTCAATATTTATTTTAGGACGTCTCTGCGTTTTTCTGTAGCTTGACGGGTTTGAAGCCGTTAACATGCTGCATCTCACCCTGCACCAGGCAATTGATTACCCCTGCAGTCTGGGATGACGCCACACTGCTTCTCCCATTACACACACATACACACACACATGAGCTGTAGTGACTCTGCTAAAAGATCGCTCCACTTCTGTCTCCGCTCTGAAATTATTCCTGAAAGGCTGGAAAAAAAAGATGGCGACCAGGTTGCAGACTTGGCTGCAGTTCTCGTCTCGAGTGCTGTGAGATGACATTTCTTGCTTTCATGGTTGCCAGATTGGACGTGTCTGAGGGTCGGCGCCGCAGTAAGTCACGTGGAGGCTGGCGTCACCGACCCGTCCGCTCATCTATTTGAAGCAAAACACTCCAGAGTCGATACTGTAATAAAAAAGTGTTGAATTCTAATCTTGAAGATCACATCGTTCATTCACAGACATCTCTGTACAAATACCTTTTGTAAAATATATTTTGTCCTCCACACATACAGCTAAAATAATGTTGGTGTAGACCAGAATAATTCTACTGCACATATTTGATTTGATTTTAGACATTCAGAGAGTTGTTTTTTTTTCCAACAGGTAGGCAAAAAGATCTACTTTTTTTGCTGTTCCTCCGCTTTTCAACTTTTTCAACAATACCCCCCCCCCAAAGAAACTTAAATGATTCGGTAAAATTACTTTTGCAGCAACGACAGCAGGACTTGTCATCATCCCGGCTGTGTCCCGGGCGCAGCCCTGAAACCAGACCTCAGATGAGATGAAACATCGTCCATCATCACACCTCACTGTGCTGCCAAGCCCACATTAGTCCGCCAGACGCAGTTATGCCCGACTTATGAATCCCAAACAAGAGTGTGGGTTTGCACCTGTGGTCTATATATATATGTGTGTGTGTGTGTGTATGCTTGATTATAATGTTTGCTTGACTCGTTTCCATGGCCATTTCACATTAGCTGAAGCTGTTTCTGTGTACAGGAGTGCACAACGTGTCTTGCTAAATGTGTGTCTTCACCTTTTTAAGACTCTCACTGTAACAGCAGTGGCCTTACTTGTATTCGGCCAGTTTCAGCTTCTGTCCTGCAGCCTTATGAAAAGTGTGTTGGTGACTCAGGGGGGTCTGTTGCAGATTTATTGTATGTGTGTGTGTGTGTGCATTATGCTCCATGCTTACTGTTGCTATGTCCTCCGGAGATGAGCGAGTGATGAGGTCATGAGTGAGGAAGTGAAACTCCCCGACTGCAGCCTCTGTTAAACCCAAACCCCCGCCTCGGCTGTTTTGTCTCCGTCTCAGAGAAAAGCCTTTCTTGGTGTCTGCCGCTGAAAAGCAGCTGAAAAGATTTCCCCCTTTTCTCGCCGGATCACCTTTGACCTCTTTTTTTTAATATATATATATATCTAGACTGAGCCGATGACGAGAGGAGGAAAAATTGAATAATAGATGATTCATATATGATTCATATTTGGCTTTGGTCGTTGTCTTGAAGCATGTTGAGACCCCCCCCCCCTGTTTAAAGTGGACTGACTTCTCTGGCCCTGCAGTACGTTTAATAGCTTTAATTAAACGCGTCCTGTCTGGTTTTTAATTCGCTGTTTTCTACCCTTTGTCGGCTGCTATCGTCGGCTGATCAATCCAGGTTTTACGTGGTTGAAGATAAGATGTTTATGAGATTTAGAGGAGCTATATTAAATTTGCTCACATCTGGATTGCCAAAATTTCAAATATTAAATACATAAAAAATAAATTTAAAAAATGCTAATTATTTCATATTAAGATAACCAAGATATACCTGAAATACTTTATTTTCCATAACACAATCTTGAGTATAATTGTTTAATAATTTCATCATGTACATTTGAAATTCAAAATGTGTCTTTTCACCAGTGATTTCCTGCTAACTTTTCATTCTGAAGTGGACAGAACTTGGAGAGCCTCCACCAAGGCACCTCAGTTTCACCATCATCCCATTTGTACCTAATAGTGCCCCGAAAATTTCACCCTCGAAATCCGAGTCGCAGCATGAAGGCCTGCTCATTGCATCTGGAATTATATTCATTATATATTATTTGTGTGTAATCCTGCTAACAGACAAACAGACCACTACCTCTGTGGTCAAGGTAACGAACCAACAATGTTGTAACAGTATCTAAACATCTGTAACTTTAAACCTGAGCTTAGCAAGACTGCAGCTGTCAAATTAGTTAGAACATTATTCCAGAATGCAATCTCTCACCACTGGTCTCTTCCAGAATGCAATCTCTCACCACTGGTCTCTTCCAGAGTGAAATCTCTCACATCTAGTCTCTTCCAGAATGCAAGCTCTCACATCTAGTCTCTTCCAGAATGCAAGCTCTCACATCTAGTCTCTTCCAGAATGCTTCTTACCCAGTGGTGTTTCCGCCGTTTTCTGCAAAAGGTTTTCAAATTACAATGAATTAAATAACTTCAAAAAATATATATTATTATTACTTTAATTTGAGTGTGTTTTTTGGAAGTGAAATTACTCAGATGTTGTTTGTTGTGACTTCTGCAGTATTAAGCTCTTCTCTTTTTTAGGGGGGATTTTAATCCTTTGATTCTTTGACTCATGCAGGCCAAGCAGACACACACACACACATGCTGTATAAACATGTGCATGGGGAAGTGTGGATGCCAAGGATTCCTGAGGTTGGCCTGACCCAGATCCAACATGAACCACTCATCACACACATGTGTGTGTTCACATACTTTCCCCTTCATGTCCAAAAGTGCAGACAATAGAGGCTGACCCGCTTCACACAACGCGGGGTTCTGCTCCCCACCTTTGACTATCCATCAATGTGTGTTTGCGCTATCGTCTTGTGTTGCAGGAATGCATGACTTCCTCTGCAAAGACAACAGTTATCAACTGATACATTTTTGTATCAGACTCCATGAAATACGATGCACCTTGGCCGGTACTTTGTATTGATAGTTTGATACGTGGCGGTTTTATTTAGCCGACCCTCACTGATGTTGAAAACAGGCCCTTTTCACAGAAGACATTTTTCCGTGTTGCCGTTGGAAGAGCCCTGGTGGTAATAATAAAATTAATCAAAGACATGCAGTCACACAGATACAGTAAGCATGGGGGGCCTTTTTTTTTGGGGGGGGGGGGGACTCTTGAACTGAACAGTAACATCATAAATATGCTGCCATTATTTGAAAGTGGAGAGTTGAGACGGGGCTAGAACTGAGAGGAGTGATGCATCATGGGAATGACGAGCAATCATTTGTCCTCAGCCTGAAACCAAACTAGGAGCATTGAAATACCAATATGAAATGCAATAATGATAATCGCTAGGCAACCCCAATGCCCCTTAAAGGTACTTGCCTCTACTCTTTGGAAGGACCTTTGCCTCGTCTATCTGAGCTAAGTTAGATCTGCGGTAGCTTCTTCCGCCGTAATACCTTTAAACTGCGAGCAAATGCATTAAAACGGCCCTTCCTACAGAGGTCACTGAAGGAAGGGCCGTTTTAAAGGTGGCAGTGTGTGGCTGGTTGGTCTGCTGCACCATCGTGGCTGCTTTCCTCTGCCCGGACCACAAAACAAAACGTCTGTCACCGTTATGGGACTAATGAGCTGTTTTCTGTGTGTCCCTTCAAGCCCACGCAGCTGTGGGAAATGCTTCTGGGAAATGCGGTGCAGTTGAGTGAAACGTGTAAGCAGCCCCACACTCCTCCAGCAGTCTGAGGAGTTGGTGTGTGAGTGTGTGTGTGTGTGTGTGTGTGTGTGTGTGTGTATGTGCGAGTGCAGCTGATCAACACTGGTAAATCTCAGCTGTGGATGAGATTTACTTCTGCTAAATTTGTCACCAGCTCATATGTGGATGTCGTCCCCCCCCCGGTTTCATTGTGTTGCTGGTGAACCCGGGTTTTTATCCCAGATGGACTTCCCCAGCCAGAGTGGATCACACAAACACATTTAAATTTCCTCTGGTGCTGTCCAGTAAATCTGGTGCACCACTTTGTGGTCACCGTGCTGCTGTCCCAAGGTGCCTCGGCGGAAGCCAAACCCCTTTCATGGCTGACATTCTCAGTATGGTGCTCAACGCTATTTATGAACCCAGAGTCTGTCACGGCGGCACAGAAAGCGGAGACGTCAGGGAAGGGTGAGGAGCCGAGAGGGTGAGGCAGTGACGGGTGGACGCCACGCTAGTTTTTGTGCTGTTACCAGATTTCACTTTTGGGGCTGTTGTGTAATGAAGCATAAAGTAAAAACGATGCACAAGCATTTTGTCGGTGGGACGTTTTTTAAGCCACAGTCATGCAAAATGAACTAAAATGAAGTGTAATAAACTGTTTTAATCAGTAAAATGCATTCCTTTTAGGGGTTGTGCTTTTACTTTTGTAAAATACAGTTTCCTTTGGGCGCGTGCAAGGAGGAGGTCGATCTAATGTTGCCATGGATACAGTGAGCTATGTTTGTTTGATTGTTTGTTTGTTTTTAACCCTGTTTTATGTAGATTTAACTATTAATAATTAACATTTTATGTGTGGCCATGGATTCTTAAACAATTAACACCAAAAGACTTAAAACTTTCAAAGCACGGTTAGATGCGAGACAACCCACAACAGCCACGCCCGCATCAAGCGTCACTTAATAACTAGCTGGAGTCGGCTCTTAAACCACAACCAGAGAGATCTCATTGTCTTGTCTGAGAACATGCAGCCACAGGCGGGGCTAGAACCGCACATTAAAGTCAAGCGTCGGCTATTTGTCTTGTCCAACTTTGCCCCAAATTATTGTTGGGGCAAAGTTGGACCCTCTGATGGTGGTGTTGGAGAGGACATTGTCCACATGCTGTGTGCGATACATTGATTGGACACAGGAGTTCATTCAGTAGTAGGATGACCCTTCCTGAATCCACTGCTGAGCGCCAGAGGAAATCCTTCCTGCCTCTGGTCATCAAACTGAACAACTCCTCACTCTGGGGGGAAGAGGAGGAGGAAGAGGAGGAGTAGAGGAACCCAGACACTGATTACTGTATGTCCTTCGTTTTACATTCTTCATTTAATCTGGTATCTGGATAGTATATTGTGATAAACTGCTTTTATTTCTCCATGATCATGGAAACCTTTCTGGAGCAGAGCAACTGTACAAAAAAGCAAATCCCCCCTCAGGGATCAATAAAGTATTCAGATTCTGATTACATATATTTTTAAGTGTATAGTCAGCACTACTTAGTCGATCCACTTTTTAGGTGGATAGGTCCAATAGGTTTGAATTGTATTGACTTCTGATGTTGTTGTTGTTGTTTTTTTTTTGGGGGGGGGGGGGGGGTTCTCCCTGAAATACTTTGGATTCTAGGGATTAAAGTAATCCGAGTGATTCCTTGTTTGGACTCTTCGGGTCTCCCACATCCTTGTAAGGCTGTTAACTGATCACATTCAAAAAGTCAGCCATTCTTGGTGAACAAGTAATCTCAAGTCAGGAGGAGAGCTGCAATCCTCTTTATGCCAAATCCTAATCCATTTTTTTAATATCACCAAGAAGCAGTGCCCGCCTGTTCGCTCATGATCCTGCATCTCTTTTCTTCCAATAACTCGTGCTATTCCTCCATTAGTATTCTGCAGTGCGGCCCGTGCATTAAGCTCTGTGTTGAAGTACAGTGGGGGTCGCTGGATTGGAGCCCAGTGTTAATCTGTGATTTATGTGATTCTGTGAGGGTCTGGATGGGCCTGGCGAGAGCGGCACTCCCCATCTGCCCATCACAGGCCGACATGAGTGGAACGCTGGTTTCTCACCTTCACACTATCGCATTATTTCTCCAGTTCTGGCCGGTCTTTGTACGCTTTTTATATTTTTTTAATCCCCACACATTTATTACAAATGTGTGGGGATAATCTGCTGCACCGTTTTTCCTCCCTGTCTTTGTCTTCGTTTTCTCCTTCACGTTGTCCTTGTAGGCGTGTGCATGCTGTCCTTGAACCGAAAGAACCGAAGAGGGCGAGGTGGTAAATGCCGTCCTTTAGCAAAGTACAATTACAAAATCCTTCATTCAATCGCTAATGTCTTTACGCAAGAAAATGGACAATTATTTTGTAAAATAAAATTCCCAAGAAGATCAGCATCCAGCACCAGTTTCTGCTTGCTTGTCCAAAAGTCAGCTGCAGCATCCATGAACATTTATTGCCCTAACAGTGATGTCAAGGATTTTTGGAGCAGTTTTGGTGTCTCTATGAGGGTTATTAAGCCAATTGTGATTAATGAGCACCACAATAGTCACGGTGTAAGCATCTGTCTTTCAAAGGACCCCCACAGCGACCTGTTTCCCTCTTCCCCTCCAGGGCAAATCAATCCGTGTCTGATTCTCTCTCCCTACTTTTACTGTGGATGTGCTGCACAGATTTGTTCAACAGGATAACTTTTTTTCCCCCCCACTGTGGCGCTGTCACATCTTCTGACGTGTGTGAATTGGTTGTGAAAAAGATGAAAGTGATTCCAAAAGAGGCAAGGCAAAAGTGTTGTGTTGATAAAAGGCGAATGATGGATGTGAATCAAGTCACAGGGATCTGCTGTTTAGGTGGCATTTATATTATATTATATTATCACAGGCAATGTTTATCATCATATATGACTCATAAATCATTCCAACAGTAATAATGTGCACATCGTCATAATGTTTCATTGTTGGCGGTAAGGAAAGTGTGTTTTTACGTATGTGAAATAATCTTTAACTAACTATGAAAACTTTAAAAAAATGAAATAGATAGTAAAGAAATACCAAACAGCAGTGCAGGCTGGAAGCAGTGATTTGGGCTTTTCTAACAAAGCATCAACAACAGTATGTAGCAGCTGTAAACGTTGCACTTTGAGTGACAATCACTAATAATGGGTCACGACTTCTTTTAAATGCAGGGAAACGGTTTCCGCCCAACAATTAGATGACTGGTGTGTTATAGAGGAATTATAATGCACTTTACTCCTCTGTACACATGCAGTCAGAAGGTCTGATTCAGGAATTACTTTATCATCCTGTGTGTGTGTGATTAGTCATTGGGTGTTTTACTTATTGTGTTAGTAATTGCGTGAGAGAAAAAAATCAATACACTTGAAAAAAAAAAAAAAGAAAATCTGATTCTTGTGTTTTGGATGGATTTATGACCCATCTTTCATCAATCTCCAACGTAACGTCATCTGAGACAGGAATACAACATATATTACCTAAGAAACAACATATGGCCTCGCATTTTGCAGTATATCACAGTATACTGAACGCCTGTATTGTGATACACCATTACAGTACACATCTTGTATCTTACAATAAGCTTCATACAGATGTTTGAAGTCATGTTTTTCATGACTGTTGCTGAAGTGGAACAGAACGTTTTGTGTGTCTATGTTTGGAGTTATTTGCATTATTACAGTAACTATAACACACTATATTGATGCTGTCATCATTCAGATTTTGTAACATATAATTAACGAAACATCTCTCTCTCGTTTTTATTTGTTTGTTGTTTGTTCTCATCATCTGATCTTTGCCTGTCCTCCAGATCTGCCACTGCCGACAGAGTCTCGGTCCTTCCAGGATGCAGACAAGTCCTTGGGGAAGGACCCTCTGACTTCTGAAGACTCAGCCATCACGGACCTCTCTCCTACAACTGAGTCCAGCCCAAAAACAGAGACCCTCACCAGGACAGAGGCCTCCTCCAAGACAGATGTCGGGCCCCCCACTCCGGGAAGCAGCCCTCAGCCCAAGAAAGGTGCAGTTCTAAATGTTTTAGCCATATTTAGACGGATTCGCTCTAGCACCAGTCAGTCATCAGTGTCTGATGGATAAAAGAACTGCAAGGTACTTAATGTTGAGTACTGTCATTCAAATGGGAATCAGACGCACGGAACGCAGGACATAACTTTGATATATCTGGTGTTACAATGGAAATCAAAGAGTAGCTGAGAATGAGTCTTGAGATCAGAAGCGGGGGACATTTTTCTCACATTAGCATTTAAATATGTGACCTCTTGGTGCAGTGTGGAAATGACCTAAATGTATGAAAGGAACCCAAAAACATCCATCGATTATTAAAAAGAAAGAACTTTTTCGAATAGAAGTTTCAGGCTGAACCGTTCCACACAGATGCAGATTAACGACATCCAAATTCTTATTTACAATGGGGACACCGGATGTGTAGTGTGGAGGAAGACTGGTGGGAGGATGGGGGGAGGTGGACGGGTGAGGGACTGATGCATCAAGTGACATCTCAATGGGACAGCAATATTTATTTTCCCTCCATAGTGTCTGCATATCGTCCAGACTGAATTGTACGTCTGTGTAGGACGCTCTTTGAAAGCTGGGAAGGGGGGGGGGGGGCGGATATTCAGGTTGCCATGGGGACTGTGTCGAAGTGCTGCAGGGCCCAGTCTGATTGGTTGAGAATGCACAGCATGCATTTTACATAGCACAGAGGAGACAAGCTCATTGAGCACCCCGGGGGGGGGGGGGGTCCCGGTTTTCTTCAGTCATGTCTTTTCAGAGACAGTTCTAATTCAGATGGAGTCTCACAAATCCCGTGTTGCACTGCGCTATCCTTTGGAGGGCACCATGATTCATGGTCAGTGTCACTGCAAATTAGATCAGCTAAAAAACTCGTGCACACATGTTACAGCTGAGCTGTGGCAGAGTTTAGCATCATCAGTGCACCAAATTACCTAAAGTGAACTCTACCCTTACAAATGCAATCCCAGTGCAGTGGAGGTCAATAAAATCCCCTATGTGGGGAGAAACTTACTTTTAGACATAATTACAACGTCTTGTTCTTAATTCTGATGTTTATTTGTACTGTTCATGAATGACAAAGTATGTGTTTGGTAGTGACACTCACATAGAATTTTACTTCGTAGTTATAGCAGCCATTCTTTGAGCTGTTTTTTGGCTCTGTAGGCAGTTTAAGGGACACAGCTCTGATAAACCAGCTGCACACACACCCTGCTCAGAGCCAAATAACAGGCAGGCCCCACCAAAAAGAAATCGATGTAAGATGTATGTTTTTGTTCTCCCTACAGATTCATTGAGCTCAGAGCAACGACAGAAACTTGCAAAAGAGCGGCGAGAGGAAAGAGCCAGATATATTGGTAAGAAATAATAAGGCATCGCCATTGTTAAATATATTGAGCTGAAGTTGAAATAGATTTGATTCTCTTGTTGATGCATATCTGTGTCATAACTAACCTGATGCATGCATCTATTCTATTCTATTCTTTTGTATTCTATTCTATTCTATCTGTAGTATTAACGTTCCTCTGTCACTCTGCTGTGATGCAGCTGATGGTTGTCGATGTCTTGTTTGTTGTTGTTTCTCCTTGCATGGCTTTCAGAACAGCAAACTCAGCTGCAAGGTAAGGGGCTCCACTAAAACCCTCGGTGACCATTCCAGTTCTGCCATTTGGGAATGATTCAACTCATTTCCTTCACACACACACCCCCCCCTCTCCTGGCCTGAACAATCATTTCCATTTTTTTTTTAAACCCTGCATGAATCAATAATGATGTTTGTTTTTCCTATCATCGATCAGTGGAAACATTTTTAAACTCCATAAACGTTCATAAATGAGCTTTCTTCATACTCACATTTTACTCTTCTGTACTCCCACCCAGTGTGCCTGGCTCATATCTATAATCGTGGTTTGGCTTTGTGGCTACAGAATTTTTTATAATAACCACATTTGTTCAGATTGTCCAAGATCAGTTTATTTTCTTCTGTAATGTCTTGGACAGAGTCTGAGTCTGCACGTTACGCATGTTGATTATCAACAAATACCTGAGACTTGTTATATAAGCGCAACTGCACACTGAATATATTGTGCGTAAATCTCTGCTAACGCTACACTCATGACAATGTGAAAATCTCACTCACAAGCATTAAACTGACATATTTTTCGATCCTGCTGCACAGACACAATTGGATTGGTGGTGGGGGGGGGGGGGGGGGGGGGTATTGAAGAAGGTTTTCTTATTCTCGATGAGGCTCAGACTTTGACTCATCGGTAGAGATGAGCTGCAGAATGCTGAACTAAATACAAAACATGCCTCTGACTGCACTGCTTGCGCTCCTGTCCATCTGACGCATAGCAAAATAGGCCATGCAACGACCTTTGTCGGGTGCAGCATGTAACCCACATCATCATCATCATCATCTACCCTCAACTTTTCATGATTTGACTTTTTCCCCCAGGTGGTTTTTTTCAGTCCATTATATGCAAAACACAAGAAAAGCAAAGTGGAGCTTTGTACTCCAATAAAGTGGCAAAAAAAAAAAAAATCCTGGATCCTCACCTTGATCCAGATCCTCCTCAAATCGGATCACCTTTTTATTCCATCGCCCACCTCTCTGTAACATTTCACTGAAATCCATCATGAATGTCTTGGCATATTCAGCGAACTAAATAATAAACGACGGTGAGACCCTTACCTCCTTGATGGGGGGGGGGGGGGGGAATAACAGAGAGATTGCGGCAAATCCAATGTCCTCCACAACTAGTCTTTATATAAAAGGATTGATTGCTGTTTAATTGCTCCTCCAAGAAATGAGCCAGCAGCGTGTGTGCAAACAAAAACTGTGTAAACACAGCGGGAAACCCCTGTTCATTTACTGTCTCAGGATTACAGTGTAACAGACACACAACGTCTTCCATCTGCTGAAGCCATTCTGTTTGGATGCCGGTAGTTGAGGCTGAATGATGATACACTTTTAGATGAGTCGACATCTTTGTAGAATGAATTCATTATGCATAGATTATGTTTAAATCTTTTTATTTGGTTTATCTAGCTTTAGCTATGATGGCTGCTTAGTCCTACTGACATTAATGTTGTTCTGGCAGCTACTTTGGTCCAGAATCATGAATAGGGGAAAAAAGAAGAAGAATAAATTGGACTTGTTCAAGTTGGATCGAAGACGTTTCTCCTCTCATCCAAGAGGCTTCTTTGGTTCTGAGAGACTGCTAGAGAGTTTACATACTTATACTCCTGTTGGAGCAGGAAACAAAAAGGGGACAGAGACCACCAAGGCAATCAGACTCCACAGGAGTATTAGCATTTACTTTATGAATGCTAATACTCCCCGACAGTCATCCCTGGTCCAGAAGGCAATATTTTTTACAAAACTGGATTGGATATATTGCATTATTGTAAATACAGAATTTGTTTTCCTTCGAGGATTAGATTTACTTCAGATTAGATTTCAGAATTAGTGTTTTGCTAAACCTAAAAAATATGACTAATTATAACTTCTGAACACTTTAATCTTGCGATCTCACATCAAAACTCTATTTACGGTAATAAATACTTACAGTTTTTTATTATTAGGATATTTCCTATATCATAAATATATAGTAAGGAGAGAAATAAGATGGAGTTTTCTTACAACATTGAAAAAAAACAACTTGGCAAACTGACTTGTAGGAGAATCTGGTCTTCCTTCACCCGCAACCTTTGCTAACAATGGAATAAAAAAAATGATGGTCAGAAACCGGCTTCTTAACTTGAAACTCTGTTTTTTTTAACCTCTCTCGCTCTCTGTGGTTGTAGCGGCAAAGAAGGCCCAGTGGCTGGAGAAGGAGGAGAAGGCCCGACGCCTGAGGGAGAGCCAGCTGGAGGGCCGCAGGAGGAAGCTGGAGGAGCAAAGGCTGAAGGCCGAGAAACGTCGATCTCTGCTGGAGGAGAAACAGAGACAGAAGCTAGAAAAGAATAAGGTCAGATGCACAACTCAAAACAATCCAACCAAGCAACGTGCGATTAACAAAATGTAGTTTGGCACACACGATGCTAAAATATCTCCATGGAACATTTCAATCTCATCCTCAATGTATGACCCCCCCCCAAAAAAAAAGAAAAACCCTGTCAATGAAAGCTTCTTAATGTTATTGAATCTCGAGAGGAATGATGGCAATGAACCCGTACTGCTCACAGTTTATTATTTAACTTGATTCAATCTAATTGCAACGGATTTAAATGGTCTGGCAAAAGCCAGACATTCTGACCCAGAGTGAGGTCAGGAAAAATATATACAATTTTAACATTGACAACTCCATTTATGGATTGAAAAATCAACTCCGGTTCACTTTTACCTTTCATGATTGTTCTTGGTATCGTTATACACCAATTTAGAACCTTTAGGTGGTGATCCAGATCACCATGTTAACGGTGTTAGGAGGTGGATGAGCTGCTTGGTGGAGGTCTGCGCTCTCTCTGTGCTTATCTAGTCTTATATTGCAACCTCAGACTGCAGCAGTTTGACACATACAGCTGTGAAAAACAGGAATGCTAACAGGAAGCATTTCACCTGGGTTGGGATCCGGTTTAATAAATACGAATATAAAGATTCTACATTATCTGTTTGATGTTTTTAATTATAATACTACCAAACTGCTGGGATCCTCTAAATCAGTGTGGCCACTGGATTAAAATTCATTTCAAGAGTGTGAATATGAGAAAACTCTGACATGGCTTCGACTCAGACTGTGTTGTCCTGCAGGAGAGATATGAGGCAGCAATCAAGAGGTCAACAAAGAAGACGTGGGCCGAGATCCGCCAGCAGAGGTGGTCCTGGGCGGGGGGACTTAACCAGACGTCTCGCAGAGAGAGTGAGTCGTCAATAGAAGACTCGATGCACGGGCCGTGACTCACTGGTCCAACTGATGCTTGTTGTGAAGGGTTTGCTGCGATCAAGGCGTGGACATCAATACCCGGTCATTTATTATGCCACTGAATGCCTGTCTTTGAGGCAAAATTTCATTTGACTTCTTGTTTTCTCCATTTAAATGTGATCAAAGAGGCAAAAAGACGAGCAACACGTAGCTGCCCGGAGCACGTTTCATCAGATTAGCGGCGTAAATAACGTTTTTCGGAGAGCTGTGACATAATTTCCTTTTTTTTGTGTGTCAAACATGAGACGTCCTGCTTCATTTGGACCTGAGAAAATGAGGTGAAGACGAGTTTCTCATCTTCAAAGTGTGAAAGATCCCAGATGTGCATGAGTGTGTGTGTGTGCGCGCGTGTGATATTTTTGATTTCTTGCAGCAGGAAATCCCTAAATAGTGACTCTCCCTTCCCACACTTTCCTTAAATTTCCTTCCCATTTTCCTCAAGTCTGAATCCAGAATCCCCCCCCCCCCACCCCCACCCTAAATCTTAATGAGTTTTCGCTCAGAGAACGGAGAGCCCTTGCTGTCGAGGAGGAGTAACAGCCCCGTCTCTTCAGCAGGCCTGGCTGGGGCCGCCTGCACCCCGGCTGCTTTGTGAACAGTTGTTGTCTGTTGCGTTCTCTCCGGTGCAGGCAGATGCTCGGCCTCCACGGTCAACTTGCCGAGACAGGTGGACCCTGTCATTAACAGCAGGCTGTCCAAATCCTCAGCCACCCTCTGGAACTCCCCCAACAGAAGTAAGGACGACCTGACGCCAGTGTCCACCAGGCTCCCCCCCCACCTACCCCCTCCCTCCCTTCCTTTTCCTCTTCATCTCCCTCCACCTCCCCTCCTCTTACCCTAATCAGAGTTTTTGCTTTTCTTTCTTTTTTTTCGTCGTCTCTGGTGGCCTGCCTGCCTGCCTGCCTGCCTGTGCTTGGTGACTGGTCATTTGCTCCGTCCTCTGATCACGCTCTCGGCCTCATGCGCATCGTGGTTTTTAATTTCAGTTGGTGGTTGTCGTTGATTTGAGTCTCCACTGCATTTTTGATCAGCCTCCCTTTCGCATCAACATCGCTGAACCGTATTATGTGATCTATTTTTCTGTGTTTGCCTTCTTCATTGGTTGCTCCCCTCATCTTCGCTGTCGGTGGTGTGTTGTGGTGGTGGATATTATAGTGTGACCGTTGCAACTGAAACTAGACACATGCATTGTTATTATTGATGTTATATTGTTGTTGTTGTTATATTTTGGTTGTATGTGTTTTTGTTTGTTTGTGTTTATCTCCGTTGGTGGTGGCGTGGGGGGGGGGGGGGGGGGGGGTTATTGCTGCTTTAGCAGAACTACACAAATCCTTCTCGAAGAATTTTCCTAAAACTTGGACGGTTGGAAATGTTAGCAGGAAAGAAACAAACAAATTTTGACATTTTGAAATGGATCTGATCTGGCCTTAAAAATATTTTATTGGATTTTTTTATTAGCCTGATAGGGATTTATTATCCCCTACCATGAGCCAAGTAAGGAGGCAATACAGAAATATAGTGCTGAAACACAAATGCCTCTATATAGAATTTGAAGGTAATAAAAATAACTTTTCATATGTTATCAGAAAACTGGGCAAAAGTCTGTGTTGCCTTGGCAGCAAGATGATGAATACTTTAATTAACTTGTTACGTCTCGCTCATTTCATCGTCTGAGTTGCCGCATGTCCTTGATTCGTCACGCCTCATAACGCGCGTCATTGTAGATCATATCAGCCACAGTGCAATCAGCGGTTTAGCTCTCGGCTCCTCCCACACCACACGAGATATCCGTCCTTTGTGCTTGAGCCATTATTCACATCGGCTCTGACACCACAGGGAAGAGAAGGCCCTGAATCATTAATCTACATGATCGATACCAGAGCTGGTGTTTCTGTTCTTTGGTGGAGCTCTGGTCAGTAATAGTGTGGTGGTGGGGGGGGGGGGTAGTCAGAGCGGTGACATCATCAGTCCACCTTTAGGTTTAGCAGTCGCTCGCCAGGCAGCAGCTCAGATCAGCCTCCTCTTGCCGCATTGGAGGAAGAAGAGGAGGAGGGAAATGATTGTTGCCAGGCAACAGGACGTAGTCAGCTTATCAGTCAGTCGTAAAACGTGTTAAAATGATTTAGCCGATGTGGCGCAGAGGTGAATGTCTTTACGTAAGAAGGTGTTTTAGAGTTTAGTTTTTTAATGCACACAAACATCAACTGTGATTATAACGTGTATGTGTGTTGTGTGTTCATGTGTGTCATGCATATACCTTTGTGTCGGTCTCCGCAGTGATGCCATGGAGCATTGACAACACATCGTGCACAAGCGTGTTGACAGTTTAAGCTTTTGTTAGCAGACATTTGGGACTGGACTACCTTGTTGAGATGGTGCATCCCGTGTCCATCTGAGGTTTCTGTTTAGTCAGCGAGATGCAATTGTCAAGTTCCCAGCAACTCGTTTAAATGTATTTCTTAAAGGACTAGTTCATTTTTGGGAAGTTCATTCATTCTCTTCCTTGCAGAGGGTTAGATACGACTGATGCCGCTTCTGTGTCTGTATGACCGACAGCCAGCAGCATTTAGTTCATCTTAAAATAAAGTTTAAAAAACATAATATATACATAATGGCAAGCCGTTTCGGAAATTATTATATATATATTAAAGGTAGAATTTGAGAATATTTACCGAACGCTGATATTTTTAAGTGCCGTAATTATCGTACTTTTAAAACTACTATAATTATTTCTGACCGTAGTTCATTAGATCTGCCTCCTTACCAAATCACCCGATGCGATTATTGATCCTTCCTCTGAGAATTCTTTATTTTTTTTGCAAACCCAGAAGCTGCTGCTGGTTGTTCATCTGAGTTGATGACGCAGCAGAGTGTCCTGTCATCAGTGAGGAACGCCACACCTGTGCACCTGTGTGAAAGTAGAGGAGTACACAGGAAACGTGGGCGTGTTCTTGCTGTGAGCGCCTCTGAGAACCTGTGTGAGCTCTGACAGTAATTTGACCCTTACGGCTTCCTGTCATGTCAGCCCGCAGCCTGCGCCTGAGCCCGTGGGAGAGCCGGATCGTGGAGCGGCTCATGACACCGACGCTGTCCTTCTTGGCCCGCAGTCGCAGCGCCGCCGCTCTCCTCAATAACAGCGACTCTAGTGAGTAGGACATGTCCCTCTATGTCCCTCTATGTCCATCTAACCGTCACTGCAGCGAGAGCTTAGTGCTCTTCCCTCTCTTACTCCTTCTCTATCGATGTCAAATATCTACAGTACTTAATAATCCCTTGTCCAAAACATGTCAAAAGTATTTCTGAACTCTCATCAATGTCTTTATTAATTAGCTTTTTGTGATGATGACATTATTAAACAGAAAAATACAAAGTGTCAAATTGTAACATTTGAGAATATAGAAACTGCAAATATTTGCTGTTTTTAGAAATTATTTATCAATTATTATTATCGTTTTGTTTTTTCTCCTGAGGAGAGAACACTGCTGTTGATGACGCTACAAACGAATGAATGAATTATTAAACTCTGACTACAGGACATGGAATGAATCCCTCTCTCGTCGTGTCAGTCGTGTGTCTCTCAGATCTGGTTCGGTGTCTTTGTAGCGTGTTGTGTTCTCCCTCTGTGTGTCGTGTGTGTCGGGGGGGGGGGGGGGGGGGGCTGACCTCGGCCCTGCTGCCGCTCTCTGCACATTTGTGTATTACTCAGACTCTCGCCATTGCTCCCGTTCAGTCTCTGCCAGCCCGCTGAACGCCTGCTCCCACCACCACTCACGCCAGAACACCACCGAGCGCTGGAGAGTCTCCTCCGCCAGCACGCCGGACATCTCCCAGCGCCTACGCCGAAGGAACTCCACACCGGTAGGCACACACACACACATAAAAAGAAAAAGTCCTTCATATTTGAATCTTTCTTGACCTTTTAAATGTGAATGAAAACTTGGATGTGGACCACATCAGCACAAATTTGCTATAAATTAACAAGGGATTAACTGATTAACATAAACACTGAGGATTATCGCCCGACTCCACTTTTGCACTCCTCACCCAAGCATTTTTGCATCTTTCCACGCAATGATTTTGTTTTTTCACAACTTTTGGATGACTCTCACTGCTCTAAAAGCCTCCCTTCTCAACACGAAGCCCCTGATACACTCAGGCAGCCACTAGAGAAGTGCTTCAGAGCTAAAGATTCCGACATTTCCTCAGGAGCAAACAGAACTAAGAGAAACGTAGTCTTTAATCGAAGGTGACGACACTGGCACTGAACAGGACGACCTTAGCCTGTGGTCATAGCTGATTGTCTCACCTCTTCCTTGAAGGTGGACAAAAAGAAGAAAGAGAAGAAAGACAAGGAACGAGAGAATGAAAAGGAAAAGAACGCACTCGCAAAAGTGCAGAAGAAGAGACAGACAGCATCGCCCACCGCCATGACCCAGAGATCCAGACCGGAGACCAGGTAGTATCTATAAACACCAGCTATGTAGGTGGGTGTAAACTGTAAAATGCCATAAAGCGAGGCAGAGGCAGGGGGGGGGGGGGTCACATGCTTCATCCTTGGAGTGGGTTCATGTCTAACAGGTGGGCCGAGGTGCAGTAATAAATCTAGCTGAGGAGGCAGTCCTGGACAGCAGCAGGTCCGTCTGCCGGCGGCAGAGTCTCTCTGGCAGAATGGGGTTTACCTGACTGGTGTCTACCTGTATCGCCTGCTCTCATATTATACCCCCCCTGCACCTAAAGAGCGATGGCTGGCCGCTGAGTGTGGATTGTCAGATCTTCCACTTGACCCAGTTGAGGGAACCTTAGTTACCTCAAGTCCTCTGCTGCCAACCCGCTGCTCGGTTTTCACCTCTACTATTGTCTACCTCTCTTTTCCTCAGCACCCCAAAGCCCAAAAAGAGACCTCCGTCGCCTGCCGCCCCCAAAAGCCGGCCCTTGTCCCCCCTGGTGCCTGCAGCATCCTCCAAAAACCCCTCTGGCAAGAAGACACCCCCTGGCAACAAGACCAGACCCAAAAGATCCCAGACACCTGCCAGGGTCCAGCCCCAGATGGTCACGGCTGTCACCGTAGAGAAAGAGCACGAACCCCAGCAGCCTGCGACTCCAGCGGAGAACAACAGTGAGCGTCTACGATCCACGATGGCCGACATGGCTTCCAGTCATGCAGCAGCAGAGAGAGTGATAAACCTCCTTGCTTATGGGCACATCAAACGTTCACGTTTTCACTACAAAAATAAAACTTCACCCACTCCCGTGAAAAACGGCGATCAAAATTCTTTCCATCACCCCTGAATTCCTCGGGCCCACCCAGTCCGACCAGTCGTTTTCCAGTGTCTCCGTCCAAAAACCTGTGTCCCCTTATAATAATTGTAATCCAGGTTGACATGTGGGTGTAATCCTAATTTAAAAATGTCATTCCCAGAAACAAATGGGTGTGTTCTGGCATTTCCCAACTGCAAGTCTATGATGCAATAATAGGGTTAGCGTGAGGTTAGCATCTAACAGCCCTGTTTCCATGTTGGCCATGATGCTCACAGCCTATTAGAATTAAAATTTCAAAGTTGACTCGACTTCATGATATAGAATGACATTCTACATAGACCTGTCTTCTTCTTCTTCTTCTTCTTCAGATATTGTAATAAATATTTGTTTTAAATCTCTTGTCCTTCTATCTGACAGACTCCAGTAATGTTCCTGCCATCACGGTTTCCTCAGCACCGCTTGCACCTCCTTCCCTCAGCACACCAATTGCATCAGCGGCCTCGCCGACTGTGCCAAACACAGATAGCACTGTTGCCTCAGCTGCTCCTCCTGCTGCTGCTGCAGCCTCCACCAGTAATCCTGCTCCTTCTGCGGCGCCGGCCGGCAGGCCATCAGCCGGCACCAATGACCCGGAGGAGGCGGCTCGTGTCTTGGCAGAGAAACGCAGGCAAGCCCGGGAGCAGCGGGAGAGAGAGGAGCAAGAGCGGCTGGAACAGGAGCACAAGAATAGGTCCTTGTTCTGCAGATTTATCCCACTAACTAAAAGACCATGAGCGAAATCTAACGTCCACACGTCTTTTCAGGATCCTTAGGGAGCAGGCGATGGCTCGAGAAGCAGAGGAGAGGAAGCGCAGAGAGGAGGAGGCTCGATTCATGGCAGAGCAGCAGCGTCTGAGGGACGAAGCCCAGCGAGCTCAAGAGGAGAAGGAGGCGGAGGAGAGAGCTAGAGCTGAGCAGGAGGAGAACGAGAGGCTGCAGAAACAGGTCAGTGACCAGAAACATCAAGGCTATATTTTATAGCTCAAGTTCTTTTTCTCTCATCTGCCATTAAATGAATCTGCCAGTCAGGATTCAGGAAAACCCACCAGCGTGTTTATTGAAGGTCATCACGGCAGGTGATTCCTCAAAACGTTGCACATCATATAATTCCTTGTTTCACAAGCACCAAAAGCCTCATGTCTCACGTAAATGTCTGAATTTGTATTCAAGAAGAAAGCTCTCGAACCTAATTCACCACTATTGAAATCAAGTAGAACCATCGAATGAGCATAAATGTCGTACGTTAACGCGTGGATTTCCCGTACGAACAAAACCTACGGGAGCGGCACCAAAAAGGAGCTTGAGATGCGCTGATAACCACGTGCTCCATGTTTTCATGTGCAAGACCTCAGCAGCAAATAAAACCCAAAGGCCTTTGACATTTGAGCCAATGCTGGTGAAAATCAATACTTTCTTTTTGGGAGTCAGCTTTATTTTTTTCCTTCCGATGAGGATCTTTTTTTGGTTGCTTTTAAAGGAATCAAAGGATTAGATGAAAACATTGCATGAATACCCAATGCCCAACACTTCACATGATTATTTGGTCTGAGCTGTAAACACTGTACGCACTGAAATAAAACCCTGTAATTTTCCATTAAGCATCGCAAATCCCTGTGATTCACATGCCATAAGCCCGTTCACCATCTGGGCAGATTAGTGGCTACAAGGATGCCTGGCTGTTGGAGGGGCTGGGTTAACTGTGCCCAAACATCAGCCCCTGTTCTGACTCGCTCTCCACTCCTCTGTCTGGCAACTAGGCAGATTACAGAAGGAATATGCCCTGCTGTCATGGACGATGTGTGCTAGAGGCCCCTTGTCTGGCTGGACGGAGGCCAGCTGGTGACCTCTATAATGGTGATGAGACTGAAGGAGCCATTGTGATAGTGGCAGGCCTGCTTTGCCTTGTGTACTTAGCTCTGCAGCGGAATGACGGTCGGATCAGCGGCGTCAGAATGCGACATGCCTGAAGCGCCCTGACTGTTCACTCAATCGGAGCCCTGTTCCGCCCCGACGGCCTCAGACACTCCGGGCCGGAGCGAGCTCGCGTCGTTTAAAGCTCCGTTTAGGTGAAAGTGTTTGAGCCGTGGAGATTGGAAATGTATGTTACTGGATTTCTGCTCATAAAATGTAATCTATTACTTGCAAATGACAGTTAAGTTCACTGCGGTGACTTTAAAAACAGTAGGTTTGATAGATGTATTGATGGTTTCATCGCTGACTTTAACACATCATGAGTCTGATTGCTCAGTGAAGCAAGGGCCATGGAGCTGCTCACACAATGTCAACACTGGTGTGAATGCTGGAGAGCTGCCGGGCATGAGCGCCCCCTGGTGGTCAGGGGTTTACCTGTATTACAGCGGATCGCGCTGGGATCGAAGAAGTATTGGGGGGTACCGGGGTTGAATCCTATCTGTGTGCCGTTTGTGTCTTCTCCCCATGTTCGTGTGGGTTTTCTCCGGGTTCTTCGGTTTCCTGCAACTTCAAAAACATGCAATTTAGCAGAATTGATTGTCTCATCTACAAGAAAATGGATGGACGCGTTAGGCACATGCTCATCGCTTTGAGCATCTGAAGTGTTGCCTCGAGTGTACAGAACTTTTTTTTACACAACGTCAGGTTTCAAATGACTGGCAACCCACTGCTTCTCGTCGTTTCTCCGTCACTTCACATGATCAAACATCGATGAAAGCGTCTTTTTTTTCATGCTGTCCTTCTTCAGAGAGAGGAGGCCGAGACCAAAGCCCGGGAGGAGGCTGAACGTCAACGCTTGGAGAGAGAGAAGCACTTTCAGAAAGAAGAGCAAGAGCGGCTGGAGAGGAAGAAGGTGAGGAGGAAAGCATCTTCTGTGGTCAGAAGGTCATTCATTCACTTCTGCCTGGAGTTCATCATGACTTATATCTTTATTTAAAAAAAAAAAGAAGAAAGCATTAGCCTCTAACCAGTTAATCTATCTGGTCTGCACAGCGCCTTGATGAGATCATGAAAAGGACTCGTAAAAGCGATGCAGGAGACAAGGTGTGTGCGATTCTTACTAAAAAGGACTACAAAAAACTCAACTTTGTCGTTTCTCTGAAGAACAAATTCTCTTTGTTGCCTTGCCAGCAGAGAGATGTCAAAGCGCCACATGTCAACGGCAAGGACACAGAGCTCAGTGAAGGTCCGTGTCCCGTCCTCAGGGCAGCAGCAATGCCTTTAACACGCCGTTGAAATGAACCATTCCTTTATTTTGTTTCTAAAGCAGCTGGAACCCTGCAGAGTGCGGCGGGCCTCGGCCCGTCACAGAGTGCGCCCGCTCCTGTCATAAATGGCGTCCAGCCTTCTGCTCACCAGAACGGCGTCTCGCCCAACGGAGAGGCGACTGACTACGAGGAGCCAATCCTGGCCTTCGAGGGTGGAGAGCCCTTCCTGATGAAGGCGGGCCCGATGAAGCCTCAGCATGTCGCAGGTACGGAAGCGACACACGGGATGCGACTGATGCAGCAGAGCGTCAGCCTTACTCAGCAAAAGCCCTTTAATCACCAGGTCCAACCTTAGACAAGTGTTCATCTTTAGCGGTGGTGTGTCTTCTTGTAATATTCAGTTATAAGAAGTCTATGACTTTTTAGACTTCTACAGTATACCAGAATATATATGTATACAGTATTTCTTAAGAACTTGAGGAACTCTGAAAAATGTACATCTTCTTTTTTTTTTAGGTTAAGAAAAAATTCCTTCTGTAATTAAATCAAAGTGATCAGCTTTTAATTCTTACTACCTCGACCAAAGAGGTCATGTGATTGGCTCAGTTTGGTTGTTGATAGGCCCTAGAGAACAACCAAAATTACATTTTGATGATGATCCAGATCCAGATCCTGATCCAGATCTGGATCTGGATCTGGATCTGGATCTGGATCTGGATAGGGGGATTATTTTAAAAGAGTCCATAACACCGTCAGAGAGGACACGTTTCATCATTTTTACTTACAACGTGATACCGTAACTACGCTAAGCACAAGTTGATCATACATTAGAATAAACCTCTGCAACAAAACCTTTATCTATTATGGCCTTGATGCTGGTTTGCACTGGGGGGGGGGGGGGTCCTGACCCTGAATTTGGGCTTCAGTGATCCAAGAATCAAAGAGTCTAATTCAACATCGGCCTATTTTAGCTCGTTAGAAACCAAGTAGTTCCAACACTGGACTAGCGATTACTTTCACGCCTCAACATTTCCTTCAAATGCGGAAACGGAAATATAAAACCAGAGTTTCCTCAAAATGCGACCAGCAGCGTCTCAGATACCGGTTTGATAAATCTCACCTTTTGTTTCAATGAGCTTTCATACGTTACTCCATAAAGGCGATTTGAACTATTAGTTCAAGCTAGCAAGACTTTTCCTTCTCATGTCTCCAAGCAAAAGCAGTCATTTAAACATACATGTACATTTACATGACTAAGATGCCTCTAATTCTGTCTGTATGTTTGACATCCCTTTTCCTCCATATTTTAAAGACTGATCTTTTTTTTTTTGGACTCCTTGCAGAGGTCCTGTGAGCGCCCACTCACCCAGAGACACGCCTTATGTCTCGGCCTGAGCTGTAAGATTCATGCCACTCCACAGCAGCTTATAACATAGTGTGCCAAACAAGCGATGAAGTGCGTTACAGTGTCTGCCGCAGTGGACAAAGACGAGGAGGAGGACGGCTGTTTTTAAAAAAACCCTCTCATCTGCTATATATATATATAAAAAAAGCAATGTATTCTCTGTCTTGACTGCGTGTTATGGTGCAGCATTTGTTAAGTTTTATTGAAACGTCACAGATTTTATGGTGCACCTTAAAGATGACTGACTATGTAACACATTTTAGAAAATACAGTATAAGATCCTGGAAATACTTAATATTTGACAATGTTATTACCATCATTATGATATTGATATTGTTACCTTAAGTTGAACTGTGTGTGTGTGTGTGTGTGTGTGTGTGTGTGTGCGCGCTTGTTGTTTTGTCTTGAATCATTGAGTTATTTAACAATGGGAGGACAGTAAGGAGAGGCCACAGAGTGTATGTAAATGAGCCCGGCTGCCTCGGCCTCTTGTTACAGGGGATCTGTGAAATAAAGCTTCATGAAAAGGAGTCCGTCGTCATGAATTCATGTACAGACATTATTAAACTTCAAAACATTCAGCGGTTATTCAAGGGTTGAAAAAAAACATGATAACAATCAATCGATGCCAAGATACCGTGTCTTTCTATTTAACCATTGGTCCAATTATTTGTTCCTACATTTCCCATAAGGCCTTTGGGCTGCATTACTTAATTTTGACCTCGTCTGACACTGAAGGCTTTCAACTCAAGCGTTTATCTTCCAAATTGATTTGTCCATTGCCGGGTCGTGGGTCGTGCTGGAGCCTATCCCAACAGTCAACGGACGAGAGGCGGGGCACAGCCTGGACAAGTCGCCAGTTCATCGCAGGGCAGCACACATACAGACAATCATTCAAACACACACTCACACCTATGGGCAATTTAGTGTAACCAATTCACCTAATTAGCATATTTTTGGCGATGGGAGGAAGCCGGAAGAACCCACGCAGACACGGGGAGAACATGCAAACTCCGCACTCCTCCTCAGAAATGCCGCAAGTCGGATTCGACCCTGTGACCTTCTTGCTGTTCGGCAACAGCGCTTACACTGCATCAAACATCCTCAAGAATCTGCAGACATTTCACGATTCCATCCACAGCTCGGGTCATTGTTGTTGCCGTTCACATAGCGTTCACATTGATTATGAAAAGAACATTACATTAAAATTACTGAGAAAGTGTCGGTGAAACTTTCTGGAGGGAAAGATTCTGTGGAGGAATCAGACCAAGGGCAAAACCAAGAAACATTTTTGTAGATCTGGATTCAGGAAATTGTTTCATTTTGAGATGTGATTGTATTTTATTCACATTTATTTTCAGAATTTTCCTTATTACCGTAGAAATTAAAACAAAGTTTAAATCAAGATGTTAAAACAATCACATATTTAGGGTGTTGATCTTGATAGTTGAAGAAATGCATTCACAGAAATTCCCATTCATTGTATGGGAAGGTTTACTTTTCACTACTACCGTACTACTACTCCTAGTACTACTACTACTACTACTGTACGTTCGGCTTGTCCCGTCAGGGGTCGCCACAGCAAACCAGCCTTTTCTACTTCACCCTCTTATTTGCACAAGGTTTTCACTAATGGATGCGTATTTTGTATTAGTAATCTGACTCTGGAGTGAAATGTTTAAAGTAGTCTATTACTTTCCATTGAACTTCTGTGAGCCACACATGAATGGAAAAATAGGATTAAATTCTGATATTTGATTTCCCCTTTAGTCTCTGAGAAACTAGGTTTGGTGCATGATAGAATAAAGACCTGGACAGAGTCTCTCTGTCTTCAGTGACAGCCTGTTTGTTGGGCTCTGGTTTTATGTTACACTGAGAAGAGAACATTACTCCCCCCCCCCCCCCCCCAGGCGACTGATGTGGGATAAAAGCTGTGCGTGAGATTTTACCTTCGCCAGCAGAAATGCTCTAAGGATTAAATATGAGAAGCCTTGTCCCCCCCCCCAGGGTAACTTTGACCTCGATGCGAACTCTCATCGCTGCATCATCTGTCACAGGACAGCAGTACTGGACAGAAGCCCTGGAGGAGGACGTGATGTCTGTGACTTTGAAATTGCAAAGATAATTATCATCACATCCTAAAACAGCACTGTAGTTCAGGGAGAGCCCCTGTTTGCCCTCCTGTTTGAGAAAAGCAAAGTTCATGTTTGCCTGATGCACTTTTTATCTGGTTGACCGGTGTTCACAAAGTGATTCTACTCCAGCGTCAACAGCGTGAGACAGGTGCAACGCGGCAGTGTAGCTATCGTATCTATGATTATCAGTCATGTGTACGTCATCGTCTCACCAACTGATGAATGTTTGACGTTACAGTGAAACTCTCCACAGACTTCCATGGAGGACGAGGAGCGGCAACATTTAGGCTGACATTATTATCTTGCCACCAAATGGATTGTTTTTTTAAGACAGATTTCTACATGCAGAGGCACATCTAATATATGTAGTGAAAGACTTCAACTAGACTGCCATGAAATCGGTTCAGATCTTCAAACATCGTAACCGTGGTGACGTTATTGTCAGCTTGCTGACATGCCGAAGTTCCTTTCGTGGAGGGATGATGATGATGATGACTATATTTATTAGATTGAATGTTAGAGCAGTACAAGTATAGTCAAACAGTAGTATGTATTACAGTACAAGTACAGTCAAACATCCTGTCTATGAGGAGCATTTCAAAAAAAGCCCTTGCAGTCTTGGCACATACATTATTTGATCTGTGTCTCTCTGGGTAACGTCTCTGCATTCGCTTATATTTTGATTAGAATCGGCGAAACACTTGCAAACACCCTGCTGGCAATTGAACTGACAGATCATCACAAGCACATCTTTCAAACAGCACCGCCTGAACGGCTTCCATGGGGGGGGGGGGGGGGGGACTATTTATAATTCAGATGTGATTTCACCAACTGGCTGTCAGGGAGCCCCGCGTGTCCTTTTCCAAGTCCTCCTTTTTCACCGGTTTATGTAAAGCAGGGAACGAGGGCATCGTGCTCTTCTTCTCTGTTTGATGGCTCTTTCACTCGGGTAAGGTCAGCCCTTTCTTCGCTCTCCTACATGGTTGTAGTTTGTGATGCGATAAAACCCTTTTGTGCTGCGGTTTTCTTGAAGATATTTGCAAAATAATCCAGAGGTTTAAGAGTTTATGCTGAGTTTCTCAATTTTCTCTCAGCAAACTGGGCTGCAGGTTTCTTCTTTTGAAACAGGTGAACAGAATAATAATTAGGATGGAGGATATCAAACCCCATTCACTTGATTACAGCCGTTGAAGTTTTGTTATTATTACTGCGAGATGTAATATAATGATGATGGAAAGTTTGATATTGTGCACTTTTGTCAAATGTTTGCTTCAGAGAGAGGAGAGCTGGTTGTTGTGCATAGAAAGACCAGAGAAACGCTGCAGAACTGAACGATAAAAATTCTTATTATAAGTAATTAATCAATAGAATGTCAAATATTGGTACTTTTTTGGTGCTTTTAAGGTTATTCATCACATTTTGCGTAATTATCTGTTTGCTCTGCGTTTAAGGACAACAAATACGTCACAGTTTGAAGTGAGTAAACCCAGTACTGTAATACACCTTATCTTACTGAAGCCGATACACTTTCATTTCATGATGTTACTCTTCAAACTTGTTCTCTGCCTCTTGGAATTCAAGCCGCCGGTGACGCCGTAAGCAGCTCATAACAGTGGCAAACAGACACGGAGCCGTTGGTGGTCTCACATTGTGGCCAGAGAACAGATTTGTCCGTGGTTAATTTTAACTTTGACATATCAGAGCATCCAACACCTGTGCTGCAGAGGAAGATGACAGTGAACAGAAACCTTCGTCAAAGGTCATTGAGATGTGATTTGACCACTTCATGCTGTGCAGAGCCTTTGATGCTTGGCTAAAAAATATACAGTGACATCCCTTTAAGATCTACCACACTTAAAAAAAAAAAAAGTGATCTGAATTAGTTGCATTTCTAGGTCTCAATTTGTAGCTGAAATAGTTTGGTGTCCAAATTATCTTTAAACATTAGTGAGCCAGATTGCAAAGAAAACCAGCATGAATTAAATACAATTTGTACTGATTAACCATGAGACTATTAATGAAACCAATGTGATTCATAATTCAGAGGGCAGGTTTCTATAGCCAAGGAGTCATAGGGTCAGTTTAATGAATGGATATTCATGAAGCCTGGAGTGAGCATTGTCCTAAAGAAAGGAGTAAGAGACCATGATCTGATGATCTCTAAAGAACCCTGATGCTATTTTGATGATGCATGGGCTTGGTTGGACTTTGGGTTGGGACTTTACTTGAATTTAATGTGACTTTTTGGCCTTGACTGACTGATCATCGAGTAGTCTTCTAGTTTTCTTCTGATTCTTACATCGCTCATAGAAAATAGGTCAGTGAGATGAGACAGAATGTTATTTTAGTACCGTAAGTGTAGTTCTTTGGTCAAGGCCAAGTTGCCCCCAAGTGGTATTAAGAATGGAATTTGTGTCTGTGATAGGGGCTTTTCGCCTGATAAAAATAGTAACACTGTACTACAAACAACATCTGCTCTAAAGACACAACCTGGAAACTAAAATAGACTTGTGTGTTTGGGATACTAAGAGACCGCATTCAGTTGTTGGTGAACCATCTTTTATTTCAAAGGCACATGCTAATTAATCCAAAGGGGATAACCAGTCTGAGGATCATGACTTGGATACTACTTGGAATAATATTCAAATATTCCTGCTTAAAGTTCCCAGGGGAAAATCATGAGAAACAACAACACCCATCTTCAGTTTTAAATTTTTCAAAATTATATTTTTTGTGTTTTGCAAACCCATTTTCAACTTATTCATACTTCAGAAAACCAAACGTAAACAAACTATATTATCGGATTACAATGAATAAATATAAAGACATAAACTATGCCATTTCTCTTATAATACGAAATTTTAGCTCAGCTTATAATAATGGAAGCCTTTTTGTTTGTTGTTAATAATAATGGAAGCATCATTAAACAGTTTTTTTTTTTTTATGATGGTGAAGTTAGAGTGGACCTATAAAACCATTATTTCCACACGAGAAAGAGCAATAAAAACAGCAGATCCTTTTAAGTTCAGCAGAACATTCTTTATTACTTTATTATTATCTCCAGCGTAAGGACATGTGACCCTTTGTAACCCCGGATATCTACGTTTCACCGCGCGAAGTCTCTTCTCGCGTGATTTAAGCGTAGCTCCCGTGAGCTAGCAGTTGCCATTTGCTCGCACCGTCGCATTTTGATTCTTCCAGGAACATCCATTTTAACGCTGTCGAAAATACCCAGACGTGTCCCCAAATGTACTTAGCGCGGGCGACAAAGTAATTTGAAGTATTTTCTGTAGTGTCTGACGGAGTATACTCGTAAATCGCGCTCGGATGTCCGCTCTTGCTAACTAGCCTACGTTGCTAGCGGTTCGAGCATTACAACCAGGAAGGAGGGACGAAGCGACCAGGCGGCCTGGCCTCGAAGGATCACGCTCAGCCTGTGAAAACGGATAAAAGGTATTTACGGCTTGGTTTAGCGCTGTTGCCTCGCTAATTGTTGAATTTCTTACATCCTTGCTAAAAAAAAAAAGACCGAGTAAC
This sequence comes from Brachionichthys hirsutus, assembly GCF_040956055.1. Classification (NCBI taxonomy): domain Eukaryota; kingdom Metazoa; phylum Chordata; class Actinopteri; order Lophiiformes; family Brachionichthyidae; genus Brachionichthys; species Brachionichthys hirsutus. The sequence continues at coordinate 9,359,977 of NC_090909.1, forward strand.
GTTATAGATATCTTCGGTCGGTTTTATTGGTCTTCGTATGGACGAACTGCATTGTGTGCGCCGAAGAAGCTACAAATGAAGCAACACCGTTATTTGTTTTAATGGCGTGGTTATTTATACATTGCGTTTAGCAGTTGTGATTATTGGTGCGGTTACCCACCAAAGCAAGCGAATCGATCATAGGATTAAGAGGAGTTTAACTATTTCCTTAACTACGGTAGTCACAGTTTTAGCGGCCTATAATACTAATAATAATGATGATGATGATGATGATCTGATACCCCCCCCCCCCCCCACCACCACCACCACCACCACCACCAAACCTGGTGCTTCAGATTCAGCTTTTAAGGATAAGTCAATTAAATTGCTATCTCGTTGTATATTTTATGGACTGACTTGAATCCAGATAGCTAATGCAAGATTACCACCTTTGGGATTAAACGAATATCTTTCCAGCCGTCTATTTATCTAATCTGTTTAAAGAACACTTTAAACGGGCCAGAATTCATTTCATGCTCAGTTAGAACCAGGTCAGTATAAACTGTTCCAGAGAACATGCTGCTTCTTGGGAAATGACTGTTTGCATGTGTTACATACTCAGATTGCTTGCAGCCTTTGCTGGCCTTCATAATGTTTTTTTTACAGGACGTGTAGCCTTGCAAGTGGCCTCCAGTGATGAAATGGGGGAACTTTAAATCATGCAAGCTTAGTTTCATTTCCTGCTTTGTTTAAATATAAGAGGGAGAGCTCTTATTTTACTTTGTTCTGAAAGTAACTTACTCATGTTTGCTTTTGTTCTGAAATTGTTACCGAGGCGAGGCGGACGTTGTGTAATGCTGCCGTCCGTCCGTTAGCAAGTTCTGGGTGGATTGAGCTGAAATGTTCAATATCTCTGTTGATTATTGACCAATGTTTATGGAATTTGACACGGGTCATGTGGGGCGGGCGTTTCTATCTCCCCACCTAATTTCATCTGGATCAGATCCAGGATGGAGTCGGTAAAAAAAAAAAAAAAATCCTTTAATATCAAAAGCTCCATTTACGGATTCAAAAATCTCTTAAAAACTCTGATTCACTTTGACTTTTCATGGTTGGTGTATAAAGATACCAAGAACAATTTAGAAGCTTTTGATGATAATCCAGATCACCATGTGGACGGTGTAAATCCAATAACGAGGGGGATGAGCTGCTGCTGCAGGTTTGCCCCCCCCCCCAAAAAGTGCTTTTGCACGTTGATATAATCGTTAGTATCCATTTCCAAGGTAGGGAACACTAATGTAACGTTAAATATATTTAGTTTGCAATTAATACACCTTACTGAGAGTGAAATTCACATGTTTTTCTGTATTCCTTTCCAGGATATTTTAGTTGGCCTGAGTGCAAAGATGTCAAAGGCTCCAGCTTCTCCCGGTCATTCCCGCTCCAGGTCAAGGTCCAAGTCCAGATCATACTCCAGATCTCGCTCAAGGAGCAACTCCCGCTCCAGATCCAGGAAACGCCGTTATAGGTAAATCCAATGATGTTCTTCAGAGTCGGACGTTTGGCTACATCCGTCGCTTGATGTGTTCATTGGGGGCTGACAATTCTCTGCAGTAAATATCAAGCAGATGGACACATTAGACTTAATATTCGCTCTTTAAAGGGGACATATTATGGGGGAAAAATATTTTGAAATACTTTTTATTAATCATCTGCAGACACACACAATGAAATTGAGTTTTCACCCTAGAACAACTTGGTGGTTTCGGGTTATTAAACCATCCAGTCAATCCTGCGTAGTTCAGGATTGACAAACAAGAAGAACAGAGTGAATAAAGTTTATTTTTGGTGGTAATGTTCCGGCAAAAATGTTTCCATGTTTGCTAAAAAAAAAAAAGTCACCTCACCGGTTACCATGGTAGCGTGCCCGCTATGAATTTAGTTTTGGTTTAATTTCCAGAGCTTCCAGAACAGAAAAGGGGGACGCTGTCCTGCAGCATCTGTTTGCTACTTTGACCAAAGACTGGCACAGATATTTCATATAAGTGTCTGGAAACTCCATTAACTTGTGGAAAAAGGGTATAACATGCGACCTTTAATGAATGCATTACATTGTTACTACTGATTTTTTTTTTTTTTTACAACATATTTAACAGTCTGTATTAGCAGTAGTAATAGTCTGTATTAATTAGTTATAAACCAGTAATCAGGGGTGCAAAAGTATTTTTATTTTATGAAAGTGCAGACTCGGGATGGATACATTTCAAGCATGCAGGAAATGGCCAGCTCATGTTCCAGTCGTGAGTTTACTTTAGTCATTTGATTATTGAACGGCACTTCTGGGAAGCCTGTATAGCGATGAGCTCTTAAACTGAAGGCGTATATTGAACCGGAGTTTACGACATTTCGTGTCCGATTCTCTCTGTAGGCTGCTTGTTATCTTTCCTTCATGCTAGCAACACTATTAGCGTCAGGCCGTGTTGTAATGAGCAAAGTGAATATTACAAGTTGACGCAATAAATCAGCTGAAAGGTAAAATAGTTGGTCAGGGGTTAGAAATAGTAACTATACACATGTTTTACAGTTTTTTTCACCCCCTTCATTAATTCCAGATCAACACAAACATACCTTGAATTGTCTCCTATTGGTTTATTCAACATTTAATTCTTGGTTTGCATCAGTTTACATGAGAGACGGCGTTTGGTTCAACTCGTCTGCAGTCTTTTTCTGTTGTGTTTGTGGCCTGCAGTTGAAGTTGACAGACGACGTACTATATTTATTACAGACTAGATCGATTCCTCGTTTTGCTGCTCGTGCCGGCTGCCTTGATGTCAGGCGATGCCCGTGAAACCCGTACGGAGCTCAAAGGCTGGTCGTGTTTGTCAGGGCAGGTGCTTTCTTTGTTGAGCATTGCTACACTGCATGTAAATAATTGCGAAAGGTGTCGTGAGCGAGTGCTTTTCCTCCTCCCTCTTTAAACTAGGGTAAGTTGGAGCTCGGGTTTGCACTTTTGTTCGCCTTCTGCTTTAAAGTGGCAGGCTGTCCTGATATTGTATTTCTGCTGTGGTACAGTCTGGGACCGCTCCCTGGAAATGAAAAGGGACAATGGGTAAGCGGACAAACACTACTGGTCTTGCATTTATGGCGTTGAAGTTTTATTCTGTAATTTTAAAAGCCAATGGAGGTTTACTGTTAAAGTGCTCAGTTGATGTCGAATTTCGCTCTGTCTCTCTCTCCCCCTCCTTCCATCTGCGGGTCAGATAACCGAAGCATCACTCCTATCTTTACCGCTTTACCAAGAGAGTCGCAGCTATTTTATTTATCTTTCGTAAAAGCATGTTTGTCTCTCTGAGATCAACAGTCTGGAATTAGTGAGTTTTAACATAATTTTAAATTGTCCGGGTTCACTAAAGTTTTGTGTTTAAGATCAATCTGCGGATTGTTCCAAAAGAAGGCGCAGAAAAGCTTGAATGACTTCTTACCAAGTTCTTTTGGTGCCCTAGGGGGGGTGAAAGTAAATCCTGACTCCTGAATATAGAGCCTGTGAATTCTATTTCTCAGGCTTAAAGGAGGAGATCTGTGAGAAGGGACTTAGCAGATAATGGGCTTTATAAATAACAACATGGCAAAGGCAGAAGGTGTGCTTGTGTGTTTGCAACATGAGTCATTCTAGTTCATGAAGACAAATGTGGTCAAACCTGATTGTCTCTTAAACAATAAAGTCCACAGAGGCCATGGTTCTCCCCAGGAGGGGACGAACACGACACAGGAGGTTATTGAAAGAGGACAAAACAATCTGAATTACGACCCGTTTAAAATCTGTATTTTAATCTTGGACGTATCTATGTCTTATTTTCTGTTTTCTCTTTACTCCCCATGGAGGCTCCAACCCAACCCAACCGTCGCATAAAGGAACTTCAAAATGAAGTTAAACCGGCAAAAGGGGTTCATACAGTCATTCAACGAAATTTAGAGCAGACCCCGGGGAACAAAGGGTTAATACACCAAGACGCTGAAATGCTGCTTAAATGCGTCCGGGTTATTCTTTTGAATAATGGCCTTAAACTTTAATTCTTTATCACAGACCTCTGATTTCTGATGTTGGAATGTTTTTTTTTTTTTTTTTTTTTGCATGCTTGATCCTCAATAACATGTTTTTCTGTCTTTCTCTTTCTCTTTTCTCTCGTCCAGTTCTAGATCTCGTTCCCGCTCTCGTTCCCAGTCTCCGTCCTACAGAAGCTATCCTACCAGGGATTATCAGAACAACAGGGGCGGCTTCAGAGGTTACAACCGAGGTTACCGGCGACCGTACTACTACCGCGGCAGGAACCGCGGCTATTACCAACGTGGCCATTACCAGAACAGGGGAGGAGGCGGGGGCTATGGCTACAAGACCAATTGGCATGGCGGCGGCGGCGGAGGTGGTGGTGGTGGCGGTGGCGGCGGAGGTGGAGGTGGTGGTGGTGGAGGCGGCGGCTGGCATGATCGGCACCACGACCAGGACCACCACTCGCACAGCCCCAGGAGGGGTCGCTCACGCTCGCGCTCACGCACACCTAAGAAGCGCTCGGGCAGCCGGAGCCACTCCCGCTACTCTGACCGCTCCTCTTCAGGGAGATCCCGACGCTCCAAGCGCTCCAGCAACTCCTCGCGCTCCTCCTCTCCACGCCGTCGTGCCAGCAAGGGCAAGCGTGCCGCCAAGGTCGCTAAAGACAAGACGGCAGAAAATGAATCTGAGAAATTGGGCCAGACGTCAGACGGCAGTGCCATCGAGAAGGCGTCCGGAGGCAAATGGATCGACTACGAGCCCAGTCCGAAGCAAACCAGCCCAGACGCCAAGAAAGAAGAGACTTCCAGTAGCCCCGATGACAAGGCGCCGGATGGTGGGGGTGCTCTGTGGAAAACCGTGGGCAGTGTGTCTCCCCATTCAGACAAGAGTCCCTCGCTGTCAGGACAGACGGCGTCCTTCGGCGGCTTTGGGTTCTTCTCCAAAGACGACCCTAAAGCTGGAGATAAGACGGTGATTTCGACTGCCTTCAAAAAGTATGTTGCTCCTCAGGCCTCTTGAATGTTGAATTTCCATGCAGGCTTAGCCTTTGTCAAAGATCCTTGGAAGAGCACAGGTTCAAAGGTCGAACTCGAGCTGTGTCCATCGATGTCGGTGCATCGTCGACCCTTTTCTGTGCACTGTTTAAGGCTAGAATATGGTCATGGGGGGGGGGGGGTTCAAACTGCATCAGTTGTTATTTAAAGGGACTATTTTGTGCACAGTTTCAGCTTAATATTTCCATTTTGCTACCCTGCTTGCAGTCTGTTTGCAAATTCATAATCATAACGGGATTCAGCAGGAAAAAACATTCCCATAAATCCAATTTATTTTGTCTGCATGGCCGATCCCAGTTCGTTTTTTGTAAATTTATATATATATAAATAATTTTGTCTCATTTTGAGGCATTTGCTTTTGAAATACAGCCGCTGGTCACGGGCCTAAAGCCCAGTTTGTCTCCGTTTCAGGTTCCTGGCCGATAAAAACAAAAAGGCTGCTGATAAGGACGCTGGCGAAAAGGATGAGACGGCCACAGAGCGGCAGCGGGAGAAAGGAGGCAAACCCGCAGACTTTCTCAACATCTTGTCTACTTCTTTCAGCGACTCCAAGGAAGACAAGACGGTGCCTTTCTTCGATGCTGGGGAAGAGGAGTTCCTGAAGTCCCACGGGCTGAAGGAGAGGGATGCCGACGAGGACCGCGAGCTCAAAGCCACCCTCACGGCTCGGGATATCTTCGGGAAGTGGGGGGACGAGCCGAGCTACTCGACGTCCTTCTCGTCGGGTAAAGAGAAAAGCCGGAGAAACGTCGAGGAGCCGGAGGCCTTGGAAAACATGGAGGAGATGTACCGAAGCCGCAAGCATGGCTCCAAGAAAGAGGAGAAGTCCAAGAAGAAGGAGAAGAAGGAAAAGGAGCGGCTCAGGAGGAGTCCGTCCCCACCTGCGACCTCCAGAGAGAAGGAGCGCCCGCTGTTCCCCGGAGCGTTCCCTCCTCGCGAGGAGTCGCCTGCTCGGCGCCTGTCTTCAACTCGGGAGGAGTTTGAACTGAAAATGGATTCCTTGGATGAGAAGCCCAGGTATTTGTCGTGTGGCTCATTCGTATATTAGCTCAAATACAAGACGACCCCTCCACCGCCGAAGAGAAGCCAAACAAATCTAGTCATGTCTCGTTGGCGGGTTCTGAAATGTTACGGCAGGTTTTCTTTCAGGCCTCGTTCACTTCACCGCGTTCTCCCGCCTTTCTCTCTCCTTCCAGCTCTTCCATGTCTCGAGATCCGATCACCAAGAAAGAGCCGGAGTTTCGTTCCATTTTCCAGCACATTCAATCGGCGCAGCTCCGGCGCAGCCCGTCCGAGCTGTTCGCTCAGCACATTGTCTCCATTGTGCACTACATTAAAGGTAGAGTCCGCCTGGTTCTGCGCGGTCATCTGAAGACTAAAGCGGGGGCCGTGTCCGTCCAGTTGTGAGCCCCGCTGGGCTTTTCATTTTCTGATGGTCATTAATTTGTCGGTTTTGTGGTTTGTGGAATAATATTGTTTTGTTTTTTTTGTGTGTGTTTTTCTTTTTTTGGTAGCTCAACACTTCCATTCCTCGGACATGACTTTAAGTGAGCGGTTTGCCATGTACCAAAGAAAAGCTGCAGAAGCAGAAATGAGGAAGCCAAGGAAGAGCCCAGAAATCCACAGGTGCCCAAATATGTCATTAAATAAGAAGAATGTAGTTCCATTGTTCTTCTTCTTTGTACGGTCTCTCCGTCGCCACTGCCTACTGACATCAGAGCTTCTCCCGTCTCTTAGGAGAATTGATGTCTCCCCCAGTGCCTTTAAGAGGCGCTCTCAGCTCTTTGAGGATATGGAGGAGACGAGCTACAAGGTGACCAGTCCTTTTTGAAATTTGACCTCTTTGGAGCCAAGAAACTTTGAGATGATCCAAAAGCAGCAGTGTTCAGCTTTGTGCTTTTCTCTTAAAGGATGTATATTTCTAAATCAAAAGAGCCCAATTGTGTTTTGTAAGTGCCAAGCAAGCGCCCCCCCAGCCTATGAGATACGGTTATTGATTGGGTATATACGAACCCAAGCAAAGGCTAAAAGGAAGTGAATTAAGACCCTGAATCCAAGCCTCTCGAGGAACGCTTATCAGTGCCTTTACCTTGTAAGTATTTTTCCTGAAAAGAAAAAAACAAGCCAAGCCTCAGAAACCTGAGATTGTATCTATTTTTAATAAGCGACATGCATGCTGCTTGTTTCCACAAATACTGTATTTTTAGATTGGAAGGCGTAAAGTCGCTTTTTCTTTTTTCACGTGTGGTGTTTAAAGTGTAATGCAATAGCTTCATTTTATTCTAAACACCAGAGAGAACGACCTGCTTATCTAAGTATTGTCTTTATTTATTCGCAGGTATCTGCTTGTGTTTTTAATGTCTACGGATATTTCTGAATCTCTGGGAATATGTCCACTTTATTTATCGCGTCGGTGTCGCACAAGAGCGGCCGCCGTGGCTAACAAGCGCGTATCTCCGCAGGACCCCAGTCAAAGGTTCAAAGGTGACGTGATGGACCTTCGTCTGGATATTGAAAGACGTAAGAGGTTCGCTGGGAAGGAGCGCGACCTCAAGCGCGAAGCGGGGAGGAGCCCGGGAGGCTCCCGGGGGCCGAGCCGGGAGAGGTCCTCTGAGAAATCCGGGAAGCACCACAAGAAATCCAAGTGAGTCCGGTTTGTGGTTTCCGGTAGAAAGAAATGAACGCGCTGCAGCCTTCGTGTGGGAAATGTTGACGTCGCTGTTGCTAGGAGACGTGTTGGAGGATTGGTGATTAGTCACTCTTTGCATGTTTGTGGAATCATCTAAAAACAAAACCGTAGAAAGCTGAACTTCCAGGTGATTTGAGCCTCAAATTAACCTTCCTGATGCATGCCCCACCCCCCACTCCCCCCTTTTAAATGTTTTTTCTCATCAGAGTCTCTACAGGAAACGGTTTTGGCAAATGTCGTTTGTAAAAATGAAACGGTTCCATCGTTGCCGCTTGGCTCGTTCAGCGCTGAAACCCTCTCCTCCTCTTTGTCCTCACAGAAAGGGTAAAAAGAAGCGGGACCGCTCGCCATCCTCCTCCTCCTCTTCCTCTTCTCCGTCCCCTTATCCGCCACCCTTCAGAGGTAAAGAGTACATGGGGGAAGGGATGGAGCAATCAGAGGAGGGCTACTGCCCCCCGCGTTACCCCCCCCGGGACTACGGCGGGCCCTCAGACAGAGGCCCTCCTAGAGATTTCGAGGGCCACACCGGAGAGCGGGGCCGAGGTCGTGGATTTGTAAGTTCCTCTTCTGCTGGATTTGTTTCTCCCATCGATGCGCCGAAGTCTCATCTTGCTAGGAGAGTACTATGATGTACTCGTCATGCATATTCCATGTACTGCCGGATATTTATTAAGGTATTATAAGGATTTACCTCATCGCTAAAACACGTGTTGTTGTTTTTTTGCTTTGGAATGGCTTTATTTTTTCTATTCTCAACATCGGCGAGGAACACGTTCTGAGCTTGGACCACGGTCATGAGCTATGATGCTCTTTTAGCATCTTATGAGCAACGATGCACCTTGAGGGCAAGTTGAAAAGCCGCCTGTTGTTTTGGTGTCAGTTCCCCAGGATGAGGGGGAGAGGCTGGAACAGGGGAAATTATCCTGGGAACAACAACAACAACAACAACAGCAGCAATGGAAACCCTGCCGCCATGAATCCGGCCGTGCGCCCCCCAGAGGAGGAGTGGGACCCTGAGTACACGCCCAAAAGCAGGAAGTATTACCTGGTGAGTCCGTGAAGCTGCTCCATTGTGCTCAGGTGTTACTACTGGGAACCACTTGCACTGATATTCCTTCATACTTAACCCTATATATATATAATAACTTGTACTTTGAATATCACCTGAGTATTTGCGTTAGAAAAAAAATCAACTCTAATTAAGAAACGCCTTCTTGCCCTTTGTTTTGGTTTCACGTTGTTTGTCTTAAATTGCTCCGTTGATTCCCGGGGAGGGATGAGACGAGCGGCAGGAGCGATGGACGGTTGTGTGTGTGTGTGTGTGTGTGTGTGTGTGTGAGAAGGAGTTCTGACTGTCTTCATTGTTGCCCCCCCCCCCCCCCCTTCCAGCACGATGACCGCGACGGTGAGAAAACCTGGATCGACAACCGCGGCAGAGGCCGGGGCTCCTTCCCGGCGCGCCGCGGACGCTTCATCTACCGCAAGGGGGGCAGCAGCCCGAAGTGGACCCACGACATGTTCAAGGGGGACGGGGAGGAGGGAATGGCCGACGAAGGCATAGATGTAGAGCGTAAAGAAGTGAAGAGCTCTAGCGACGCCGCCACCGTGAAGCAGTAGACCGCCAGCATTCACGTGGGAATGTGGGGTGGGGGGGGTGGGGGGGGTTCTCTGTCGTCCTTCCACATTGTCCCTTTGTTTAATGGTTAGTCGCGTAGAGGCTCGGAAAGAAGTGACCTGGATGAAGAGCAGCAGTCGGTCACTCTTGTGCGTGAGCTTTCAGCCGGATTTGTGTGGGGGGGTTTTTTTTGTTTGTTTTTTAACGTGACGGTCTTGTTTAGTCGACTATCAGAAAACGGCTGATCTTCTGAGCGCATGAAAAACAAAATGAATTTGTGCCTTAGAAAATCACAATTTCTGCATCAGCAGTTTGAAGGTACATGAGAGGAATGGCTGACGGAGGTGAAGTTTTGTACCGGTTAATCGACAGAGGTGGGTTTCCCCTTTTTATTGTTAGTTGTTTTCTGTTTAGTTGTGTGATTGGGCATAAATCTTTGATGTTACTGCATGAAACATTTGAATCATTACTCACTTCATGGGACCAATCGGAGCTCCTGATCGTCAAGTTATCACGCGACCCCCCCCCCCCCGAACGAGAGGAGTTCGTCACTTCCAGTGTCTCACTTCCACGTTCACGGAGACGCTCTTGTAGTCGTTGTAGTTTCACCGCCGGTCGCGGTTGTGTTCAGTCGAAAACACGATGGCGTTTGACAGAATTGGACAAACGTAGGTTTCCGTCCTGATTTGTTTTGTAATGAGAAAAGGTTAGTGATTGCAAAAAAATAAATAAAGTACATGGCATTTAAGATTAGCGTAACATTTAGAGAAGAGGGGGAAAAGTGGCAGACATTTAATTTTAAGTCAAACTCAGAAAAGAAGCTGAACAGGAAGAGTAAATCCCCCCCCCCTCCAAAAAAAAAAAGTTTGAAATGGTCATCTTGTATTTTTAAAGGAATCGACGCAAGCGAATAGAGAGAGTTGCTTAAATGTCACGTCTGCATGACCTAAAGAGAACTCCAAGACTTTCCCTTAATCTGAGAATTAGAACTTTTTTTTAATGATTATTATTCTTAAGAACTGTAGATGTTTTCATCCATTCAGGGTGTTTCTGTGAGTGCTTTTTGAGGAACGGACCGTAGAGGCGTTAGAGCTCAGCGGGTTGTGTGATCCTGTCGTCTTTGTTTAGCGTCTCATATCTCGCTGCTGTCTGTGTAGAAACATGAATAGTTGCTGAATTAAAAAAGTAAACTGTTTCTTCTGATCTTATTAAAACCCAGTACATAAAAAGGTGTGGTTGTGTTAACTTTGACCTGGTCTGCGTGTTTCATCAAATTAAAAGGAAATATAAAGCATTATAGAACTAATTAATGTTCTCAATGTTCAGGAATCTGGAAAGGTCATTCATTATCGAGGATTTATGTTGACGAGTGACATAATATATATTTCACCCCCTCCAAAAAAAATAACCTTAATCTGAGCAGAAGCGAAGATGTATTTGTGTTCTCTGTGCAAATTGATTTTGTGTTTTCAGTGAGTAAATTACACTGAATATAGTGTTATATTGAATTTAGTGGCCTGAATAGACGTGGAGGGAACATGTTGGTTCGACATGCATCAGTGAAAACACAAGATCTTTGCGTTTTCATTATTCAAACAGGGCGTCGTAAGGCTTGGGAATGTTGGGATGGATTACCAACCACGGTTGGTATTTGGAAATACCTCCTCTACGTGGCATCTTGGTGCTAAGCGTGAGAATCCAGCGACTTGAATCAAAACCTCTCAATCCTTCTCACTTTGTCTTCACGCTGGAGCACGAGGAAGTCCTTCAGAATCATTCCCACAAAGTACTTCTGCTGTTGAATGTTCCATCATATGTTACATTGCAAATATATTCTAATGAAGATCAGGTGATCCAAATCCAGGGATGTCCTTGTGATTATAAACACCATAAAGTGGTTTCCACTGAACTGCTTGAGAACTTCTCACAAACCTTCAGTCACACCTCCAAAGCTCTGAAGTTGAAATAACTGTCATATCAATCTAAATCATGTTTCAAATAGTTAGTGAAAGGGCAACAAATGTAAACAGTTCAAAATGTGACACTTTAATGAGTTGACACTGGTTCTCAGAATGAAGACGCAGCTGCTTGTTGCTTTTGTGTTGGAACGGGAATCAAGATAAAAAATATAAATTATTGTCTGCTGTAACAGCAGCTGACCGCTAGGTGTCACCGGTGGGGTCTTTATTTAATCCCATCATGCTTTGCGCTTCTCTTTATATCACGTGGTGGCGGACGTCGTGCGTGTTTGCGCTTTCCTGATCACAGCTCCTCCCCAAGTCTGAAGTCCCCTTCTCAGAGAAGTAGAAATAGCCTCATTTTTGCAGCAGTTGTCAGAGGGAAGGATGAATACAGATACAAGACGAAGTAATGATACTGCAGTAACAAGAAGTACTACAAAAATAAACTATACGGACTGTAGTTTGAGATGAAATCTTTAAATAGTTTCAAGGAAGGCGCAAACGCGGAAGTCGCCCACCACCACGTGACACACATAGTAGCGCAAAGCATGATGGGATCTAATTGAAGTTCTCAGCGTTACTATTGTTCTAGCGTTTATATTTAAGATATATTTCCCGGACGGTACCGGAGCTTTCTCCGAACCGGCTGTCTGTAAGCGGCTGTCGTGTTAAACCCGCACCGTGACGCAGAGGCCTCTGCCGGTGAATGACGTCGCCGAGGCCGGCGTGTACAACTCATACTTACCTGGCAGGGGAGATACCATGATCACGAAGGTGGTTCACCCAGGGCGAGGCTCCGCCATTGCACTTCGGGCGGTGCTGACCCCTGCGAATTCCCCAAATGTGGGAATCTCGACTGCATAATTTCTGGTAGTGGGGGACTGCGTTCGCGCTCTCCCCTGATCGAGTGTGGAAAAAAAAATATCTGAAGTGATTTGGTTTCCAATAGGGATGGCGTGTTTGGGTTCTCTGGAAACTCGTGTTACGTCACGCAATACGCATTTAAAGGTATTATACACTACTAAAAGTGCACTGTTAATGTATCACACACACATCTAACATAATACAAACAACTAACCTAGTAATATGTACCTAACAGAGATACATATACTAACATAAACATATAAATACTCAAACGCAACACATAATATTACACCGGTCACATTTAATATAGCAAATATTTAATACACACTAATAATGCAGTACAATCCATTTCCAGGACCGAAGGTTATCGTCGGCATTTCGCCTGCGTTGGTTTATTAGTCTGATTTCTTTCTCCGACCCTTCTCAGGGCACCATCAGGGCACCATGATCCCGATGATGTGACACCGCATAGACAGACAATCTGACCCACCACCAGGCTTCCTCACCCGCACCCTCCTGCGGGTGCGCTAACGCGTGCGCCACCCAGCCTGATGACGTGCAACACCTGCTGCTGTTCGGCTCCTCCGGAGGTTGTGGAGGAGCCGAACCGGATATAACATGCATGGAAACGACAACAGTCAGTCCTGGAGCTTCCCTCGGTGTGCTGAATAAAACACGCCAGCAGTGTTATTCTTTACACCTTATCTTTTGAACTTCATGAACCGTTTTTATTGGGAGCCACAGAAGCCCCCACCCCCTCCTCCAGTGCGCCTTTAACACGTGGAGAGCCTGAAGGAGGGTGAAGCTGTGGGCGGGGTTAAAGTCCACTCAAACCCTGAACCTGGTCGCGCGCGTTCACTTCAGGCAGTGACGCGTGGCAGGTAGACCCGCGGTGCGTTCACCGTGATGGGTGTGTTCAGGTACTCTCCGGTGGATTTAGGGAGATGGGGAGAGCAGACAGCGAGATGGGGCGAGACGTAGGGGAGTATGTGAGAATTAAGAATGAACTTAAGGAAATGGAACAGAGAAAATGTTTGGGAGCAATAGTTAGGAGCAGGGCGAAACATATAATTGAGGGAGAGAGAGCGACAGGGTACTTTTTAGGGATGGAAAGGACGAGACAGAAGAGAAATTACATAGAACAGGTGGAGGGAAAGGAGGGAGGGAAGATAACAGACTTTGTAGGGATAGCTGAAAGGGTTGAGGAATTTTATAAGGAACTATTCAGGAAAGAAGAGACAGATGAGGCAAGCACGGAACAGGTTCTAGAGCAGGTGAAAGGTAGGCTGAGCGAGGAACATAGGGTAATGTGTGAGGGGGAGATAGGGACCGGAGAGATAGAGGCAGCGATAGCAGGACTAGGGAGGAATAAGAGTCCAGGGATAGATGGGATAATAGGGGAATTTTATTCAGAATTTAGGGAGGAATTAGTGCCAGTGCTAGAGAGGTTGTTTAGGAGGATAGAAGAGCAGGGAGAGATGCCAATTAGCATGACGACAGGGTTAGTAACGATCATTCACAAGAAGGGAAGTAGGGATAAGCTGGAAAACTACAGGCCACTTAGTATGCTAAATGGAGATTATAAGATATTAGCGAGGGTATTGGCGCGCAGGATAAAAAGTGTGATAGGGACAGTGGTGGGGAGCACACAGGCTTATAGCATACCGGGCAGGGATATAGCAGACACGATCAGCAGCATCGGGGACACCATAGACTACATGAAGAGGGACAAAGGAGGGATGGTACTGAGTTTAGATCTGAACAAAGCATTTGATAGAGTAGATCACACATATTTGTACAGGGTGCTAGAACGAGTGGGCTTCGGGCATAGGATGATAGGATGGATAAGGAGGATGTATGATAGGGCAGTGAGCTGTGTAAAGATTAACGGTATAGTGACCAGCACGTTCAGGTTAGAGAGGTCAGTTAGGCAGGGGTGCCCGCTATCGGCTCTGCTGTACTCGCTGGCGGCAGAGCCGCTGGCGGCATTGATGCAGCACAACGGTAAGATTAGGGGTGTAGAGCTACCGGGTGGTCAGATTAGTTTATTATATCAGTACGCGGACGACACAACAGTCACAGCGAGGGATACGGAGAGCGTAGTAGAGGTGTTGGAAAGTGTAGAAATGTATGGCAGGGCGTCAGGAGCCAGGGTCAACATAGAAAAGTCAGAAATAATGCAGGTGCGGTAACGCGTGCGCCACCCAGCCTGATGACGTGGAACACCCGCTGCTGTTCGGCTCCTCCGGAGATTGTGGAGGAGCCGAACAGGATATAACATGCATGGAAACGACAACAGTCAGTCCTGGAGCTTTCCTCGGTGTGCTGAATAAAACACGCCAGCAGTGTTATTCTTTACACCTTTTGTGAAGGTTACACCTTATCTTTTGAACTTCATGAACCGTTTTTATTGGGAGCCACAGAAGCCCCCCCCCCCCTCCAGTGCGCCTTTAACACGTGGAGAGCCTGAAGGCGGGTGAAGCTGTGGGCGGGGTTAAAGTCCACTCAAACCCTGAACCTGGTCGCGCCGTTCGCTCCCGGCAGTGACGCGTCGCAGGTAGACCCGCGGTGCGTTCACGGTGATGGGTGTGTTCAGGTACTCTCCGGTGGATTTCCTCCTCACCTGCTTGGGCTTAGCGTTCTTGCTGCTCGACCTCGGGCTGGACGGGTGGGCCGTCGTGGCTCTGTATCGGGAAGGGGCCTTCGCGGGCCTCTGCTTCCTGCTGCTGTTCCTCGCGGGCTCCTCGGTGCTGGTCCAGGCCTTCAGCTGGCTGTGGTACCGCTGCGAGGGCGGCGGGCGGGACACGCCGGTGGTGAAATCCCTGAGCACGGGACAGCTGAGGGCGCTGCACGTGCTGCAGCTGGGCGTCTACCTGAGGTCGCGTAAATATGATCCTCCCGCACCGGAACGCGCGGCCTTCCGTTGCTCTCTCATGCGGGCAGATTTAAAAACAAGGTTGTTGTTGTTTACTTTATATATATATAAAAGACTATTAATTAATTATTTAATACCAGAGATCTCTTTTTTTGAGGGGGACTGACTCGAGTTCCTGGAAGTCCATTCACAGGAAATGCAAAACAAACAGTGAATGACGCGGCTGTGACGTCACATCTGCTGCTAAAATAGCAACTGCAAATATTCTGAATATTATAAGCATGAATAATAAATATCAGATTCATGACGGCCTTATATTTGATGAACTGATTGTGTTGTTCTAAAAGTGCTTCCCGATCATCTCGTGTGACAACCGGCGTTACCATGACGACTCTACTGATGTTATCTCTCTCAGGCACGCCGGCGTGGTGGAGATCGCCGTTCGCAGCTTCCGCGCAGCGTCTCGCGACGTCCACGGGGACGGGGACGGGGACGGGGACGTGGCCGTGTGCCTGAGCCACGACCTCAACCTGCTGCGCCTCGTGGAGGCGTTCTCAGAGAGCGCCCCTCAGCTCGTCCTCATGCTCGCCATCATCCTGCAGCGGGGCCAGCTGGATGCCGTCACAGGTCACGCTCCATGTCTCTTTCACGGGGGCCGAGGCGTTTGTGTAGATTGTCCTTCATCCGGGAAGACGCCCCCTCCCCCCCCCCCCCCCCCAGTCCTATTCTCGGCCTCACACTCCTGGAAAACCTTTAAAGCTCTCGCACCCGCTACAAAAGTAATATCAAGAGGAGGAACGCTAAATTTGAGCGACACATTTATTTAAGCAACATTTTGAATGACACGAGAGGAGGGGAAAAAAAAGAACCTTCGTTCATTCGTTCGTTCGTTCGTTCACTTCCGTTTTTCCGCTTTGGGGGCCACGGGAGTCGCTGGAGCCGATCCCAGCTTGCTGTGGGTGAGAGGCGGGGTACACCTCGGACGTGTCGCCAGCGCATCGCGGGGCCACGCTGAGACAGACAACCATTCACACACTATGGACAATTTTAGTGTAATCAATTCACCTAAATGGCATGTTCTTTGGAGAGGTGGGAGGAAGTCGGAGATCCCGGAGGGAACCCAGGGAGAACATTCAAACTCATCACAGATGGGATTTGAACCCGGTACCTTCTTGCTGTGAAGCGACGGCGCTAACTACCATTATAACAAAATGAAATGCAAACAATCGGTACACAAAAAAATTCAGCTTTTCATTCAGTGTAGCTGTAAATTAGTGTCGGCGCCGTTGCCTCACAGCAAGAAGGTCACAGGTTCAAATCCGACTTGCGGTCTTTCTCCGTATGTTCTCCGTATCTGCGCGGGTTCTCCGGGTTCCTCCCACCTCCAAAAAAACATAGTTTAGGAGAATTGGTTACGCTCAAATGTCCGTGGGTCTGTGTGGCCCTGCGATGAGCTGGCGGCTTGTCCAGGGTGTGCCCCGCCTCTCGCCCGTAGACTGCTGGGAGAGGCTCCAGTCGACCCCACGACCTGGATTTGGGATTAAGCAGTAACGATAATGATGTCTAAACAATTTAAAAAAAACAACTACGGGTAATATTTAATGTTGAATTTGTGTTTAAATGTATCAGCAAAATTAATAAATGTAAATGTTTAATGGACAAACATTAAACTTGATTATTTTTCGTTAAATTTAACGATCCAAGGTTTCGCATGTCCTAAGATTATTCCCCCCCCCCATCCCTCCTTGATGCTTAACAAATTCAGTCTGGACAAAAGAATTCAAATACAAAAGCCAATGTGCGGAGAACTTCAGTACGTCACAAGTAGTACTACGTCGTAGTACATATTTTGATTTTACTCCACATTGGGCAGAATTTTGTTTGTTTTTACTATATGATTATAGTAGTACCGTATTATTAATAAAGGACCCGTTACTTTTAATAATTTAAATCCTGTTAGCCTTTAGTTGTATCTTCTCTGCTGATGACCTCTTCCTCTTCCTCAGTGTTGAAAGCCCTCGGGTCAGCCTCGGCCATCGCCTTCAGTATGACCATGTACCACCGGTCCATGCGCTCCTTCCTTCCCGACAAGGCGAAGCAGAACTTGACGTCGTCGGCGGTCTACTTCCTCTGGAACCTGCTCCTCATCGGCTCCCGCCTCGCCGCCCTGTCCCTTTTCGCCTCCCTGCTCCCCTGCGCCATCGTCCCCCACTTCCTTTGCTCTTGGCTGGTTTTATTCTTCGCCGTCTGGTGGTGCGGGACCGACTTCATGGACAGTTCCTGTGGGGAATGGCTCTACCGAGCCACCGTGGGCCTCTTCTGGTATTTCAACTGGTTCAACGTGGTGGAGGGGCGGACGAGGAACGTGACTCTGCTCTATCACGCGTTAGTACTTGCTGATATTTCCCTCCTGTGCAGTTTGTGGTGCTGGAAGACGATCAGCGCAGAGCAGCCCTACTTTAAAATCTCCCTCTCGCACGCTGTGATCACCGCTGTGGGCGTGGTCGGAGTTTATGTCCTCGGCCTCCTCTTCAAGATGATGTACTACAAGTACTTCCATCCAAACCTCGCCAAAGAGGAGCTGAAAGGAGACGCCGAATTGGAACCTCTGAAGACGGAAATATACGCAGACGAGGTAGACTCTCTTGTGTTCTCGCCGGGGAGCGGAGAAGCTTTACAAAGCGCGTCTCGGAGTCGCGCTTCGGGCGTCCCGGACGTTACGGACCGCTGCTTACCGGTCCAATCGGCACCAGACGTGAAACGCTGTAATAAACGAATGAGGAAGCTGGCAGAGAACTTCTACTCCTGATGAACCGCCGTCCGTCCACGCGTTCGGCGATGTAATTAATATTATTAATGCTATAATTTATGTGTATGAATTACAATATGTGGAGTAAAAATGTTTTTTTTATCGAAGAAATGGATTCAGCATTACTTTAAACTTATTACACAAACACACAAAAATATCACATCTCCCACGTACCTGAGAGGTATTTAGTGGAAATGTTCTGAAATTATTATTTATGTTCCGCGTTTATCAATAATGCACATTAGTATATTTAAATAAAAACGAAACCCAGAAACTTGAGTCTTTTAAAATGTATTTACACTGTATCGAGTGTCTCAGGTACACAGGGAAAACCTTACAGAACAGAGTCCAGGTCCCTCCCAGCTACTGTGGGGGGGGAAGATAGTGATTGTTATTAAATTAGCATTGATTATTATGGTAGTTTAAAGTGTACATGTTCACATTCAGGCTATCTCTACATTACTCTGTGGCCTCACAGGCCCACAAAGATGAGATGAATTACATGAAACAACAACACAGCATTAAAAAAAAAAAGTTTGGCATTAGAAAGAAAGAGGACGTAAAATATAGCCTCCAACATTACGGTGATTTTTACAACAGCCATGTCATGCAGACAAATGAATGATAAAACACTTTCATGTTGCAGAAAGGAAATCAAAGATTGCATATTAGTCTCTGGTGCGTCGGGGCCCGAGGAGGCCGTCCCTGCTGACCTCGGGTAGAACGCCAATGAACAAACGGATGATCGGGATTAAATACGTTACGCGATTGTCTCCAAGCGTCTCACAGCAACGGAAGAAATGCTTTCCAGAGTGGATCAGAGATGGAACACGAAGCCGAAGCTCATGCTCCAGACTCTCAGAGGGGGGGGGGGGGGTCTGAAGCCCTTCACTAAGGTCGTGTTCTTTATACACTGAGGAATCAGCACGGACGTTGTGGATGAGTTTTCAAGACAGTGCAGAAGGTAACAAAAGAAAAGTCTCACAAGCTCTTAAAAAAAAAAAAAAAGGAAGCTAACACTTGGATAAATAGAACACAGTGGTGATAAATGCCCCCCCCCCCCCCCCCATTTCCCTTTGAGAGTTTCCGTACGGATGATGGTTAAAGGCACAATATAAATAGCACTCGACACACAGAGAAGCTGCATTCGTGTAGATAATAAATCCTCTTCGGGCTCAGTGTTGTTCAGTCGTAATCTCACGCAAACGGACGAACGCCGACCCCGTCCTGCTTTTCCTTCCGTCCACCAATGAAAGATCCTTTTTAAATACCGGTTAATGAACAAAGCAGAAACGTATTGCACGCCGTGGAAGGGTCCGGGGGGGGGGGGGGGGGGGGGGGGGAGTCGTAGGAAGCGATGCTACACGGGGGGGCGATCTCGTGTCACCTCCAGCTGATAGATTATTAATCTGCGGCTAAAGCTACATCTGACTCAGCACTTTTATTTGTTGTGCAGTTTATTCATTAATGATAGTTAACATATTTAAATGTCCATTAATCAACCACTGAGTGGATATTTAGATTTTAAAGATGTCCTCTGTGCTCCAGGCAAATTATGAGCATTTAAGTGTTTTTTTCTTTCCTAATTAACATCATTAATTCATGATTTAACCGATATTTTTTTGTGTAATCTCTGCCCGTGATGTCGGATGCGTTCTCTATTAATCCTGCACGGATGTGCTTCTATCTGGAGCCAAGAGGAAGTCCGTCCTGGAGTAAACGTTTCAGGACTGTCAGGAGTCGAGCCTCCGGTTCTCTGCTGATGCTCGCCGCTCGCCGACCACAGATCACAGATCACACACACACACACACACACACACACACACACCGCACCACACGCCTTCTGTTGCTACACCGCTGCGGTCAGGACAGCTAACTGGGGGGGGCACCGGATATCCGAGGGGAACATTTCACACCTGATGAACGTGAGAGACTTGATTTGCGAAACAATGCCTTCCAGTCTTCAAACGGGTGCAAACGAACTCCCCCCCCCCCCCAAAAAAAGCGAGAAAATGATTCATGATGTTCATTCATAAGGACAAATAAAGAAGAGAGGGACGTTACCGCAGGAAAATGAGACAAAGCGGACTAAAGAATGAAGGTTTTCCCTTTCGTGTCCCAATCAGTACCAGTCTGTGCCGTGCTGAGGTTTAGCTGCCGTAGACGATGGACTGAGGATCCTTCCAGCCAAGTGATGCGTCCAGTCCGTTTGTCACAGTCCGCTCTGACCCAAAGTCCATATTACATCACATGGGGGGGGGGTCAGACAGGGCCTTCTGATGGTCTGGGTGTGTGTTGTCGGGGCTGTCGAGGCGTTTCTTCTTCCAGCAAGACGACGGCGGCGGCAGCGGCAGCGGCGCGTGACATTCAAAGCTGCCTCCTTTACAAGAAGTCCAGTTCCAGCGCTTGGTGCAGCGATACGAGGTCGCCATGAGCGGAGATCCGCCAGAAAGGCATGTTGTGCTACGCAGGAAGACACGCGACCAATGTCGAGTTAGAAACACGGCTAAAGCCCCAGCCGGCGTTCAGTCAGAGTCCCACGAGAGTCGAATGAACGAGCGCCGATTCACGTCTCGAAGCAGCCGAATCATGCCAAACATGAATTTTCTAAATCTGCAGCGGATGCTTGTGACAAACACAACGACACAACAACAAACAAACAAACTAACTAACAAGGTTCACCTGCTTCGCTGCAAACTCCTCATCCCGACCGTCGCCTATCACCACGTAAGTCACCTTCTTCCCGAAGCGAGAGACGATCCTCTCGAAGCAGCTCTCCTTCCCTGAGAGGAAGGAAGCCACGTCATTACGCCGGATTTAGAGTCTCGCAGTTTCATGAGGACGAACTGTTCCTTTGTTCTTCTGGCTCGCACCTATTTTTGTGGCACTGTAGATGTTCTCGATGGGGAAGACGTCTCCCAGGCCGTAAAGCAGCACTTTGGCCAGAGCCGGGACCAGCTGAGTGGTGGTGACCAGCACATTCATACACTTCCCCCTACGGAGAAATATCAAACACACATCTTCAAAGGGAAATTCAACCTCACAGGCCGAGGCCACCCCCCCCCCCCCTTCCTGTGAACACTAGGTGCGTTTACATGGACACATTTACCGGTAATCGAATTAGAAGCTTGATCGGAATAAAAATGCTTCATGTACACACCCAAATCGGATTAGTCTGACCAAATCAAGCTCAGTCAAAGATTCTATCTCGATCGAGAGGGGCGGTTTATACCGATTGATGATCCGATCAGGGTGCATTAAAACACGTATTCCGATGTTTCGGTACAAGCCGAATGTCTGTGATGTTAGCGAAACGCGCTTCTGTTATTCCCTGAAGCTAGTTGAAGCAGAGCGAGCGAAAGACAGAACTGGTCAATGTCTGAGACGAACACGTTGCCGGAGACATTAAAGGAGGAAACTAACACTGCAAACAGGGAAAACGCACAAAATAACGCTGAAGCAGAAAAGGGCGGAGTCATGTTTTGTTTACAACGGAAGTCGCTACGGCTTCTTCTACTACTATTTCCGGTATCTTTGGTATAAATTGCGAATGTCAAAATATTCTTTTCCGATCGAAAGTGTGATGCATGAACACGCAAGTCCTAATCGGATCAATATTATTAGAGTCTGCATCCCATCATAATTTTACTCCAAACTCTAATCGGATTAAATACATTTCGTCCATGTAAACGCAGCCGCCGTCTCCGACCTGGACTGGATGTGCAGCAGAGACTTGAGGGCGGTGCCGAGCCAGGCGTCTGTAACGCCCTCGATCTCGGACTGAAGCCGCAGCAGCAGCTCCCTCTTCATCGGACTCAACAGGCCTGGAACAAACAACGAGCGCCGATTTAGCGAATGCTACCTGGACGGACCGTTCACGCCCTACAGTAAAGAAAAACCATGAACACAGTCAGTTTGTTTGATGCAACCAGAATGAAGAGGGGACTTTGGTGTGACTTCCTGTCCGTTACAGGAAGTCACACCAAAGCATGACAGTGTTTTCACTGTTGCGTCACCAAAACGCAAATATTCCTGCAACGACGGGGAAGAGGAGGATTTATTACTGACGCCGACTCACCTTCGACGTTCCCTTTGTAGCTGTTGTAGATCTCTTTTAGCCGCCGGTAGCGGAAAGCCAGTTTGCGCATCCATTCCACCCCTCCCTGGACTCCCGTGGTGGCCCCCGCTGCCCCCCCACCACTGGGGCTATTAAAGCCATCAGTCAAAAAGTTGTAGTTACTGAAAGAGGAGGAAACATCCGGCGTTTATTATGTATAAAAGTGTGTAACAAATGCAGTTTGTGTGTGTTTCGGCGCAGCACGACGCGCAAAACACACACCTCAGTTCTTGTCCATTGTCATCAGAGGCAACATCCTCAACATGGACTTGGTCACATTCCTGGAAGGAAACAATGGGAACCCTCATCGTACGTTTGAGAGGACGGATTTATTAAATGGAAATCATGGATGGACGGAAGAGGCACTTGATAGAAGTCAGTTTACTGCTGCTGCAGTTTAACAGGTTGTCACTTTATCTTCTTCACCCTTCTCTAAATGACTTCCTGCGTAAACGTCTCGAGACCGGCGTCTCGTCCTCCCACTGACCTCCAGGTCGTTGAAGAAAAGGTGAGTGTCTGCAAGCTCGAAGATCAGCTCCTCCATCTGCAGGCCCAAGTTCAGCACCGTCGCCGGGTCCTGAATCCAGAAACAACAACAAAAATCAATCTGTTTTCTTCTTCCGTGTCCTGCGCTCAAACACGCCTCAGACATTAACAGGAACAAACCTTGCCGAACTTCTGTGCGAATGAGCCGGTGAGCAGGGAATGGAATATAATGATGGTTTCATCCAGATCCCACAGAAAGATACGCTAAAAACAGCAGAGAGGAGGAATAACACGCTTTAACCCAAGCCAGTTTCTGAGGTTCAACAATAGAACCTATGACATTAGACCCCGCGTTTAGCTCCAAGCAACAGGTTTAGCATAGACTTGAGCTAAAATGCTGCAAAGCAACACAAAAATCACCTCCAGGTCAGTCTCAGCGGGAGGGCAGCCGTCAGACTTCTTGCCCTTCCCTTTGGCTTTCCCGAGAGAGTTCCTGCGCCCGACCTCGTCCTGCTCTTTGGCTGCCGCGGGCAGAGACACGTTGACAGGAAGGGCAGCGCCTGCCGGGACGTTCTCTGGAGGAGAGACGTCTTTGAAAAAAAAAAAAGAGAGGTCCAAATTAGCAGCGGAATAATTCATGTCTCGAACCTCACAGCGTTGCTTCCTGTTCAGAATCCTGGATGTTCGCATTTGATGAGACGTTCGGGTGCTTTTGAAGCCGTCACAGTGTCCTCGACTTCTAAATGGTTAGCAGAAGTCATGTTCAAAGGCAATATAAAAGCATCGCCCACAAGTTTGGGGCGATTTCCCTATGGAGGGCGTCGTCCTTTAACGCAGCAACAAACATGGGGAATGGCATGTTTTCATTCGCCGTCAAACACAAAGGCGCCGAGGCGTGATGAGCTGGGTGGAGTTTTCTCACGCAAAAAAAATACGTCCGAACGCATCACACATCTACCTCAACAATAAATTTAAAAAAAGTGCCGAGCTCACCTCGGGGGGGTAGGCCAGCGGAGGCGGCCTGCTCCGACTTCACCGCCGAGTATTCGGTCACGCCGGCGCCGTGGTCGTCGCTGCTGGACAGTCCCGCCGGCACGTAGCTGGGAGGAAGCGTGTAGTACTGAGAGAACTGATTCTGCCCCAGAGAGTTGTAGCTGCTGAATTCCTGGAGGGGATCGAAGTGTTCAACAAGAGAAGGACGATACGGGGAGTCACATGGCAACATCTGAGAAGCCCAAAATATTAGTAAGGAGGACTGAAGTCGATCTTAATCAAGCCATCGTTAAATATTATCACAGAGGATTGAACAAAGCTGACACTAACCCACAATGGGTTCTAAAATTGGTCCGGGCCAGGAACAGATGGATGGCGTGTTTGTGTGAACTAATATAAATGACATGTAAAAGCATTACATGAAAGGATTTGACCTTTTACAGGTAGCATTACAGGGAAAAGGTAAAATGAATGAGGTTCATAATAACATTTTATTTAATCATATTATTTGGACAAGTTCGACGGACCGTATTATAAAGCCTAAGGGGCCGTATATGGCCCCCGGGCCTTAGTTTGCCCATGTCTGCACCAACCTGTTGGGCCACATTGGCGGGGGTTGTGGTGGTCGCCGTAGCCGAGAGGAGGCTGGAATAAACACTGGATGTCGTGAAGCTGGAGCCTGGAGACATACAACGCTCAACTTAAAAATAGTTCCCCGAGGGAAAACGAAAGCGTTTCTACATCTGAAGCATCTGAAGCAACAGGAAGAGGAGAAAGCGAAGCTGCGCCGCTGCAAGAGCTCCTTTGTGTCCGACAGACAGCTTGCCTTGGGTGGGGTATGAGTAGTGCAGATGGCCTGGCTGTGCTGAGGTATATGCAGTGCTGAAGCTGAGAAACCCAGGCTGGCCACCAGAGGGCGCATCAGGCAGCCCTGTCTCTGTTTTAATGCCTGGCCACATAGCACCTGAAGAGGAAAGACAGCAAGGGAAGCAAGGCGTGAAGGAGCATCGAGAGGAAAGTGGGGAAACCTGGAGCCTCATGTAGAGCAACAACACACACACACACACCAAAGGGTCTGGCAATGGGCAGACACATTCACTCTGTGCATATACCGCCATGTTTTATAATCGTATCATAGGGTGGGGGTACCAATGGTTGTCACGATCACTTTGGCAAGACGTGAAGCGGCAAATCGGATTACTAGAAGCACAAGCATAGAGCGGGGACAGCGATGGATTCATCAGCGGTGATCTGGCGCCTCGCGTCCGTTCAGCCATAGTCGGCTGGGATGGGCAGACCCGTGACCCGCGAGGCGGCTAAAGCGACCGTCTCGTCCACAAGGGAATGAAAAGACGGTCCTCGCAGCGCGAGGGGACAACGCAACGGGAAGAATCGGCGTCATGTCCAGCCTGCCCCTCATCCACAAGCACCAAAGTCTATCCCACAAAATGTCTGCCTCTTCCTCAGTCGATGCTACGACTCACCACCGAGAACCAGCGGTCAGCCGGCACGTTTCTTCATCTCGGAAGCTTCGCATTGATCAGCTGTGGCTAAATGAGGCCCCTGGTTATTTAGTCAAAATGAGATCTTTGTGTTTGAGCGAAAAGCAAAAACGAGAAAGCCTTTAAAGCGAAGTTCCAGAGATTTTATTGGAGGCTGTCGGAGAAGAAGCCGGGACTAACCGAAGGGCGGGAGGCCGTAAGTCTGGCCGGTCTGGGGGAAGTTGGAATACACAGTGGACTGGGCCATGGGAGGAAAGGCCGCCTGACTGGTGTACGACGTCACTGCTGGGCTGCAAAAAGAAGAGAGTGACAGAATCGGTACTTCTGCTCCAGGTATTAGTGATACACCCTGATCTGATACCAGGTAAATAGTGCAAAGATGCAGGTCCCCGCCCCGCATAGCTGTCAAAGTCCATAAATATCAGTCAACAATCGAGATATTGAGGAACAAATTTTGAAGCTCCGTTGACTGCAACGTTAAAGAAAGATTTCAAACTGATCCACAATCCAGGATCTCTTCTGGATCATCACCAGACGTCAATCATCTGTTCCTGGTAACATCCCCAACATTTCCTGAAGATTTCATCAAGATCCTTCCAGGAATGTTTGAGTTATGCTGCCAAAAGCCAGACAGACAGACAGACAGACAGACAAACAAACAATCCACGTTGCGGCTCATATCTCATCCTTGCAGTCTACTCACTTGCTTCCTGGATAAACTTCTTGCGCGTATTCAGGTGTGGCTGTTGTGTCTGTCAACAAAACAACACCGCTTCAGCTGAAACTACAATCTTTCTAACGATCATGTTCTGCAGCGAGGCTGAAGTTCTGACCGTACCAGGATGTGCGTACGAGTTCATGGAGTCGCCGCACGGCCGAGACGTTTCCCTCCCGTCCGCGCCCGACTGCTCCTGATCGCCTGTAATCAACACACCGACTGCGTGTCATTGAATCTTACAGGAGCATTTCTGAGCGCCGCAACGTGTTCTTTATGCACCTGCATCGAGCTGGGCCGCGGGCAGGACGGCGTAAGAGCCCCGCCGCTCCGACGAACCCAACACGGCCTCCGGGCTCCCATCATCACGTAAACTGCTGGTTGAGTACACATAGAATTCAACAGGATTATAAATATCCGATTGAAAAGGAAGAAAAATACATTCTGCAGCAGCATTTTAACTAGAATTTACAAGTTCAGACAAAAAACCCACCGACCTTTGTTCTTTCTTTAGTCCATCTGAATCCAGTTTGGCCTTCTTTGTCTGCGCAAGATCACAATAAAGGTTTGCAGCGTTACTATGACGACAACTCTGACACTCCAAGATGAAGATAATCAAACCAATGTCACAAACACTGACTGGAAGACGATCAAAAACAACAAACAAACCTACTTACATACTCTTCAAAGTATTTCACATATTATTCGACAGTGATTTGCTTTGGTACATCAACAATATTGTACACACGGACAGTATTACAGTATATTACGCAGTGCAGGATGGACAAATAATGGTCATGTGAAATAGTGACTGTGGAGTGATTGTTGCATTATTAAACAGTTTTATTGTTCGACCAAAATGATTCGTAATTCAGTCCTTATTTTGTCCGGCCTATAAAACCTAACAGATGCTTCTACAATTTACAACAAACCTTGCGTAAAATGTAAACGTTGTGCAAAAAAAAGAAAAGAAAAAAGCAGATTCTCACATTTGAACAGCAAATAGTGACTAAGAGTTGTTACATATAGATGATCCAAGCTTTCATTTATTAGCTCGCCTTCAGCAAAACTTCGTTTCGGCAACAAATCTCAAGTATTTGACGACGCTCATATTTATATCATTCGATTTTTCCATCCTAAAACCCAATGAAATCAATATGATCAACATTAGAGAGCTAAAAAGGAGGGCACCGTGTGCAAAAATAAAACTATGGTGTCATCCTAGAACCGATTTGTGAACAGTCTTTTTGATGAACGACCCCCCCCCCCCCCCCCCTGCTCTGTGGTAGACGGACTCACCGGCTGCTCCGGCGAGTCATCCATCTCTGCAGCAGAGCGACCCGACATTTCTGCTCAGGCAGCCTACTCTCTGTACCTGGAACGCACGTCTGGACCCTGTTTCACACAACCAGAGGAGCACAAGCACGTGACTGGGGGGGGGGGGGGGGGGGTTATGTCGTTCCCCTACATGTGATCTCCCCTCCTCTTGCCCCAAAAACACAGGGAGGTGGTGGTGGTGATGGGGGAACTGGGCCAGAGCCGTGAACTTCCAGATGATGAAATAAATTGGCTCCATTATAACTAGCTATCCAAATTAAGAAAAAATGACATCCAAGTAAACTTCGGAGAAAAGGATTAATGCCCAATTCTACCAATCTAAAAATGTCCTTTTTGGTAAGTGAGGTTTGGACTGGTTTGAAAATCTTTTCAAAGGGAAGCGCAGCAATCCAAAATGATGCTGAAGCTGTGTCCAGAGATCTGGCCTCATTTTGCCCCCTCCCCACTCAAACCACGGCCCAGGCTGGCATGGCGCATTTATCTAACTGGAATAAGACACTGACAAAAAAAAGAACAACGGGCCAGGCGACAATTTCAAATCAGGATGAATATGTTTACATGACGCATGCCCACGTGTCAGATTATACAAGATCTATGTAAGCGAAATAAAACAAGGCCACTGGAGGATCTACCGATGTTATAACGGTACTAACTATAGTTTAGAATACTCAACCACAGAATACCGCTAAACATGGTAATTTAAAGAAACACGTAATCTACACTTTCTCAACCGCGCTGGACCAAAACATCTTATACGACACTTATGTTGACCAATTTCTCGAAACACCTTTCCTGCATTTGATGTAGTTTAGTTTATTTACACGTTTAACTGAGGACATACTCGACGCTAGGCATGTTCTTAACAAAGCGGATTTATTTTCGGTTTCTTGTAAAATCTAGAAAGGAGGTTTGTTTTCAGTAATTAAATTACAATCTACTGACAGATATTTTGTACAAACAAATCTGACGCAGACAAGATGACCCTGTCTATTTGTCTTTTTGTCCAGCGATTATTTTATTTATTTATTTTAGTTTATTTTGCATTAGCCTGAAAAAAACGAGCAAGGCCATGGATTTTTAAGCAATAAAGATTTAAATAAATAATTCGGTATTTTTTTGTTGTCCTTAAAATTATGACTGTTATTATTATTGAAATCCAGGTACAGCTCCTATCCAGGCCACCTACAAATATTAGCATACTTGCATTGCGTTAGCTAGTACCAGTGTATAACGAAGTCCAACATCAAACGACTTCCCGCATATCAGAAGCTCGTTTCATCAGATTTACCAACAGAACATCTGAAACTCAATTATCGTCATAAGTCATCAGAAGAAGCGACATATTAGCAACGATCAGTGACCAACTATTAATGACGCCCTCGTCGTACATCCAGCACTTAGCCATCACCTTGCAAGGTTTCTAAGTAGCATTAGCCGACAAATGTGGTTTATATTTACACCGTTTAAAAACATTTTCTGGAACCAATGTGTGTACCACAGGCAGCTGTTTTTTTACGTGTGTGCCACGTAAATTAGATTTAGGCAAATGTTGCTAAATGATAAAACAAATGCTTTGAGTTACTCAGTTAGAGCTAAGCATGAAAGTTTTCGTTTCCAGGAATTAGTCGGTCACCGAGTCAGCAGCCATTGGAGTGGGTACTGAAATGGCATCGCGTGTGAGCATCACAGTGTCGCCGCACGAAGCACAGCAAAGCAGATCGCAAAGCATCCTCGAGAGCAGAATGGTGAAAAGCAGTCTCACCATTGAGCGAGTGGTTCGGGAAGCGCTTCGACCCAAGCGTCTTCAATAGCATCCACACTGACAAGCTTTGTCTGTTGTTAAGGAGCACTATTTTGCAGGAAGTTCTCTGAGCTACACTTGTGCGCCTGTGCGGCCACTCCTATCTGTTGACACGCCCACCGACTTGCGTACCGTGGCGCCATTACTAAGTGTTGGAGTGATGAAAGTAAACAGCGGCACATCATGCACAAAAGCGTCCAGAAAACACTTATTTTTGAGCCAAATTATAAAATTTAAAAACCGATACGACCAGAAAAAAGATTTCCATATGACACTGTTGATAATATTATTAGGAAGAAAAAAATGTATCCATTATTAATGCAGAGATTACAGCATAAACAGTAAGAGTTAATACATTAAATGTATAGAATCATAACAATCCAATCCAACGATCCAATCCGGACACCCCCGGACTCGATTGACTGTTGAACGTCATTGCAAATATCGTTGAATCATGACATTTAGCTTCTAAAGCAAAACAAATGTAATGTAAACAGAATAAATGTCATATTGCCAAATTAAAGTTCTAAACAGAAACGATACAAACAAATCGAGAGAACATACATATAAGGATCCTGTTCCTGTAGAGAATCCTTCATGCCTCTTTTACATATGCGTGCGGATCCTGTCCTATTTTATTATTTGTTGTGTCCACAACCAGATTCAAAGTATTTGAATCTGGTTGTATCTATTTCTTTAATATCTAACTTTACACTTGCAGTTTTTTAATTGACATTTTGTAATATGCAGTAAATAAAAACTCTGAGAAGGAAGAGTTGTCCTTCTGCTTTGCACTGCACAGCAGGAGCAACAAACTCCAGCTCCCCTTCAGCAGCCTGGAGGAGGAATTCAGGGTCTGTAACATAAGAGAGGCTTTAGCCTACAGAGACTCCAGTGACACCAGAGTAGCATCAGTAGGCATCGTGATCCGGACAGGCAGGAAGTCCAAAGCTCAAGAGGCGTTGGAGCAGGCGGAGCCTCGGCTGGTGGGCATGGTGGCAAGGCTGGGTGCCATTCCACAGCCACGATGCGACAGGGCCCAGGGCAAGGAAAGACGGCATCTTCTCCTGGAGGAGGTTCTGGGATGTGCTGAGGATGTGAGGACCAGCAGGATGGTGAGCATGAGGCTGCAATGGGGGGCATCAACAAGGTGGGAAGGAGTGGTGGAGAGGAAGCCGACCGGGAATGACATCTGGAAGGCAGAGCCAGACAGTTCATGGTCCAAGCTGACCGGCATAGAAGTAATGTTGCTATTCAGAACTGTCATAACTAGCATGAGAAACAAAATTAGCACACATCATGTCTTCAATTTAGATCATTTATTTGTAATTTTTCTGACAGATTATAAATTCAATATTTCAGTTCATCATGTAAATTAGATTATTTATACAGTAGCAGTGTAGTGAAAACAGATATAAATAAAAAAAATAAAGCTTCCAAACATGGAAGAAAATAATCTAGAACTGTGCATTGCCATTTTATTTAAATATATTTATGTATTTTCAGCAGGCTTGAAAATGCTGTGTATGGAACACCTAAAAACACGGAGGGTGGATGGGGCAGAAGAAAGCCATGAATAATATCTGATAATCTTTTCTCAATAACTTAGTGCACATCAAATAATAAATTGGAACTTATACTTGTGCTAAAAGCGATTCAATAATTGTTCTTCTTTCAGAGACAACAAAACCTTATTGCACGTTCCAGAACCGTGTTAGCAGTTCCTCAGCGGTTAAACACTGTTAGCGCGGAGCCTGCACCGCCGCCGCCACCTCGGGGCTCTTCTTCAGAACTAATGATGCGCTTAAATAGATTATTTTTAAGCGAGACGGAGATTTAGGGGAAATAGATATGTGTCTACAGTTAGTATGGATCAGGCCGCCTCGGACAGGCACAAGACAATCACAGTTCCTCTCTACATAATGCATAAAAAAATAAAAACATTTGTAATGACATATTCTATAGTTGGAGTGTTTACAATAAAGCAGCAGTCACTTCCATAATTAGTATACAGCTTTCACAATGTTATTGATGAGGGCCTGTTATTGCTGGTTGAACTCTTTATCACAATTCCCTGATCACAGAGATGCTATTAAGTTTGCAAACAGCAGATATAGAGTGACATGGACACTGGATGGAATTTTAAAGACATTGTAAAACAAAAAAAAACGTGAATGGAATAAAACTTTCAGTAAATGTATCGATAGGAACTAGGAAACATTTCTAAGTCATTATGATATATATGCAGAACTTTCTTAAGATTAAAGAGAGAAAGCGTCTGGTTAATAAAAACAATGTCACGTCTCTCTTTGATCATCAGTTTATGAGGACAACCGGGTCAAATCGTATTGAAGCAGTCAAAAGATTGGTCAAAGCAAGGCCGGCATGTCATTTTTAATGAACAGGCTCCAGATATGGAAAAGATAAATCGAATGACGTGTAGCCAACTAACCCAAAATTGCCGATGCTTGAAGTACAATGTTTAATTACGGTATTCTTGACCCTCGTTTCCTCAAGTGCAAAAGAGCTTGAACAGCAGAACAACACATTGTGAGCTCTGAACGTTTCAACATATGCAGACATGTATTAAAGGCATCACACGTTTCAGCTAGGGCTCAGGCCAAAAACCCAAACAAGTGAAATGATTTAGTGGCTTCTGCTGCCGTCCCAAACCGCCTTTATAATCCAGGCACTGTCACTTCCACCTTTGACCCCAGAGAGAGCCTGCACTTGGCACACACATTTGAATTTTGGGTGGTTGCGGCGTAGGAAGAGGAACAGGTCAACATCCATGCTTGACAGATCCTCATTTCAGGATGTGTGATGTCCTCATGCAAGCTGCTCCAACATGGTCCCCATTGTGGTCAACTCAGTCCAGAGGCTTTGTCCCACTTCTTGCTTCTGGACAAATGGGCAAATGCGTTGGCCTTCACATGAAGGCGTGGTCTGCCGGAGGCCCATAAGAGAAGCCCGGAAATGCTCCGGCAGCTTCCTTGACGCTGCTGGTCACAGTCAAGGTGTCGGCGCACAGAGAGGAGCTCACTGGCAGGTGGGTGAACTCAGGGTCGAAGTGCTGGAGGTCTGTAGGTCCGGTCTACGAAACCAAGGAGGAAGGAATTGTTCTCAAAAAGGAAAATGTCGAGACACTACTATATTTTCATTATATTGGCGTCAATATACCAATGTAACGTGAACCTACCACTGAGGGAATGAAAGGAGGCGTGATCTTCTTGGCCATCAGGTCGTCCCAGATGATTGGAGAGAAGAAGGAATGGTACTTGAGTTCGAGCTGATGGAGAAAATGAAGCGTAGATCAGCGGACAGGTAGAAAACAAGCTTTAGACGATCACAGATCTGACAGGAGGTTTGCCGCGCATACTTACAAAATCATCCTTAACTCCCAGCCTCTTGGTCCGGTCCTTCTGCAGGAGACCCTCGAGCAGCTCTCTGCCCGAGTTCGACACATTGGGCTTGAGCACAGGAGACTTGTGCAGGATGTTGTTGTACATCTCTGCTGTGTTGCGACTATAGAATGGGGGCTGTTGGGGGGGGGGGGGGGGGGGGGGGGGTCAAAGGGGGTCAAAGGTGGAAGTGACAGTGCCTGGATTATAAAGGCGGTTTGGGACGGCAGCAGATGCCAGAACAAGCAGTAGGAGTTGCACGTCAGAGCATTCACTTACAAGTCCATAGAGCATCTCATAGAGCACTGATCCCAGACACCACCAGTCAACCGTGCGGTCGTACGCCTGCTTCTGGAGAACCTCAGGCGCCAAGTACTATGATGAATGCAAAAAAAAAAACAAGTCAAAACATGCTCAATGAATAAAATGTACCCACCGTGTATTGATAACAAGTGCATAAAAGTGTAGGGATTTCTCCTTGTACCTCAGGAGTTCCGCAGAATGTTGTTGTCGTGCCATTGGCTTCAAGACCTTCTTTGCAGAGGCCAAAGTCTGTGAGGACAATATGGCCTTGTGAGTCTAACAGGATGTTCTCAGGCTTCAGGTCTCTGTGCAGGGGAGGGGAAATGACAAGCGTCAGAGTCGTTCCTCCGGCACAGATCATGGCATCGCACGTCCACTAGGGGGAAGTGTTGGACCGTTACCTGTACACAATGTGCAGGGAGTGGAGGTAGCCGAGTGCACTGGCAATCTCAGCGGCGTAGACCGGGCTCTGGGTTCCAGGAAGATCCTCTCTCTTTGGAGATGGTAGAACAGCTGGTGGGGAAAACAGACAGACATCCGTCAGCTCAACACGTTCATGTATTACTCCGATGGATATTCGCTCATGGTTCTGGTCTGCCGTTGATTTCTGGGCATCTTGACATTTGAACCCTACCTCTCCACCGTTGACATAGTCGAGCACAAAGTACAGCTTGTCGGTCGTCTGGAAGGAGTAGTGCAGCCCCACCAAGAAGGGATGCTTGATGTTCTTCATCAGCACACTGCGCTCAGCCATGATGTGCTTTTGCTGGAAGGAACATTTAAATTTAACATGCCGTATCACTCCACGCCACGGAACCGAAACGTTTCTGAAGCGGTTTACCTCTTTTTTCTTCATGATTATTTTCTTCTGCAGCACTTTGACAGCGTAATATTGGGCGGACTCCTTGTGCCGAGCAAGCAGAACCTGCAATGCACAAAGCGGTTGCATCGGCGACGCGGTCACAAGCATGACCGATGCAAAGTTCGGCTCCGCAAAAGAGGCATTAGATCGACTCACCTTGCCAAAGCTGCCTTTGCCGATGATTCTGAGGTAGTCAAAATCGCAAGGTTTAATCCTAATGTAGAGGAAATGAGAACTCTATTATTAGCGCACATGTATTCAACAGCATTGTTTAGGTCTATATGATAAGGAAGCCACTTTATAATGCTACTTACTGAGTTTCCTCAGCTAACGAACTTCGTGACTGTAGGCACACCTGAAAGACAAAGCAGTGGGAAAATTCATTTGACGTTGTCATACTGGGCAAACAGACATACACAATTTCCAGTAAACAGTTCCTTCTTACCGGAAGTTCCTTTCCAAATTTCTCATTTTGATTTTCATCAATCTTCAGGAAGTTATTTACTTCAACACTGGAATGGAAAAAAAAAACATTGATTATTGATCTTCCTTCGTTAGCTCTAATGACTCATTACAGGCAAATGCATTTTTTTGCTGCACCGTGAATCGGATTATTGTCAGTATCAAAAGCGGAATGAACCTTCCCATCTGGGGGGGGGGGGGGGGGGGATGACCATCTGAAACACCCGGGAAGGTCAAGTTTAAGATGGGCTCATCAAGGCCGTGTAACAGCCTGACCGGTCTGAGAAAAAGCTTAAGCCGCTGACCCGCTACAAGAGAGCTGCAGGACTCATTGTTCCAACTCACATGCCCTTTCCTTACAGGACACGTTTTGTGTGTACGAGTGTGTGTGTGTGTGTGTGTGTGTGTGTCGGACCCCAACCCTGCAGATGTCAGGATCTCTATAATGGGAGGAGTCATGTAACAACCGATTTGCAGGTTTATCCTTGTACGGAACATGAGGGGATTTACTGGAAAGGTGATTAGGCAGTGGGGAGGCTGCTAACAGGCTTGCAATGAAAAGGACTATTCTTATCCTGGCTTCTTGTACCCAGATTACACTGTTCAGCCCTTCACAAGATAGCCTGCCAAACTCGACACTCGACAATCAGAAGTAAAAAATAAAATAAAATAGCCTATAAGGTGACTAATGCACAGATGCTCCCTGTGACGCCACTGAAATTCCATTCTTCTATCTGACACGATCAGCTTTAAAAAAAGAAAAAGAAAGAAAGAGCGGACTCACTGTTGGCAGATATGTGGTGTGGACACCAGCCTATGGAAGAAGTCATTCAGCCCCATTTTTCTCTCCTTGATGAAAGCTGTAAAAAAAAAGGGGGTTGGGGGGCATTTCCATTAAGCGTGAGTGTCATTCATCAAACATGACGATACATGTTTTGTCTTCCTGTAGAGAATAACGCGTGGAAGATTTAATCCGATTGGTTTTGAGCTATAAAAAGGTAGATTTCCGTGCGCATACACCTCTGATGCTGTTTAGGTTACGCAACCAGACAGGTTACTCATCCAGATTCCAGGAAAGCCCCCCCACCCCCCCACCCCAATTCTGGATATTTTTAGGAACATTTTTAGGAAAAAGAACTGAAATAATCCAAAAAATACAGTTTACAGCTATGATTCATTCATTTACTCTCACGCTTGGCTCTACTTTCCCCACGCATACGGATAAATACGGCCATTCTGTTTCACACACCAATTAAGAATCAGCATTACAGCCCAAAACATTTGCGATGATTGTCGCTCACCAGTAAGAACGGCGACTATCCCCCTCATTTTGCAGTAAGTAAAGTCGCATCCAGCCTCAGTCACAGCCATGTTGAGTGACAGCATCCGATAGAAAGACACAGAAGAAATCAAACTGCTTCTCCCACGATCCTCCGACAGTCCCGCGGATGCGCACAGAGCTCACGCAGCCGAGCCGATTCCCCCGCAGCTGGTGCCAGCGCGCTGTTTATAAGGAGCACGTGGTGTCGGAGGGCGGTTCCCATTTGTCGTCACACAAGTAACCAGGACGACTAACAGGGGGCGTGACGCCACGGAATTCCGCTGCAGACACATTTCGCCTGCAGTAGCCAAAGGGATGTCGAGGAGAGCAAGCCGCAGAGGAGGAGGAGGAGGAGGAGGAGATGGAGGAGGAAGGTGAAGAGGGAGCTCTCCATCCTCCTCTCCTATTCGTCATTTTCCCACAGTGGAAAACGCCATCTGTGGGATTAAAATCCCGCATGTACCGATTTATAAAACTGAAGGTCTTTCTTTTTCTTTGATGACGTGGCTGAATGCAGACCCTACCCTCCAAAAAATACAATAAAATAAAATTACAGCATTTAAAAAAAAAAAAGATGTGGAGAAACTTGTTTCACAATTTCTGCATCCCAGTTTCTGCGTGCCGAGGCTGCAGAAACTGGACCTGCTGCTATCTCCACAAATCTCTGTGTGCTAAAAGTCCTAAATAATTAGTGGATTTTTCCTGCAGCAGTGCGTTGAAGGTTATAACCTTCATATATGAAGGTGACTTTGCAACATCATGCTTGGAACCAGTGTGAATCCAGCTGTCACAGATGTGATCCGCTAACACTGTAGGTTATATAACTGTGCCATGCGGAGTTATACTGCCCGAGGAGGAGGATGAGCCACACAGCAAATGTTCCAGATGCTACTCAGTATCTTTTACATCACACCTGGATCAGGAACCTGAGAGGTCGATTAGTGTGCAACTTTTTGTGCAACTTCATAGATGAATGGTACTTTTTAATGGTTTTAATATTAAAGCAAGTAGAACCCCCCCCCCCCCCAAAACAACAACAACAACAACAACAACAGAAATATACATTTCTAAAACATACATCAAAACGGTCATAACCAAATTATATCCCTGTTACCTCGACTACACATTGGCAGTAACTGCAGGGGCCACTTTGTAACTGTACGCAAGCTTTACTCAGTCCTTGTAGATTCAGCCGAGCTCTAACAGTGGAACCTTCTGTGCTTTGTCCCTGTGTGGCATGTGACAGTCATGCCTGATTTAATGGAAGTGAGCCTTCACGGGACCGATAGTTGTGGTATCGCCGAAAGAGGAAGTTAATAGTCTTATCTGTGGCGGGGAGACAAACCCTGGTGCCGAACTTGTACCAGGATTCGAAGGCCGACCGAGCAAACATTCCCCTCCGGCTCTTTCTCGTACCGGATCCACCTGCGTGACAGCGACTCTCTCCTGGGCTGTGCACGCAGACCTTTTCTCACCTCATGTAGCCTCTCTCTCTCTCTGCATTATTCAAGTGTATCGTGTTATCCTCGCCGGTAACACGCAGTAGGACCGCAGTAGATCGGAACAGAATTATTCCTTATTTTTGTGAATTGAGTTGTTTCTATTGTGGTGGAACAGGAAGTGAGGCGGTGTAGAGCAAAACGCACCTGGGTGAAACAAACAAAAACAAAAAAATCCCTTTTTATCTTTGTGTTTTTCCCCCTTTAAAGGTGAAAGGAGTCTCACATCTACGTCACTCTGACAGAGTGTCTTGTGCGAGAGATGACCCGTTCCGTCTGGGGTTTCGGGTGTCACTACCGATACGCTCAGCAGACATTACATTAGTGGTGTCTGTTTAGAGCTCTCTCTGTAGCTCAGATTAATGCTGCTTTATTTAGCAGCTTCACAAACGCTGCCCCGTTTTCCCATCGCCCTCCACGTTGGTGTGAATGATGCTGGGCACAGAGGCAGCGCGTCCTCTCGTTGACAGAGAGGCCCTGCGAGTCTCCTGCCTCCAACCCGTTCAGCAAAAAGCTTTCCTGGGGAGTCACGACCAAAAGTCCCCCAACGTCACTGTGATGATGTCACATGATCTCAAGTTCTATCTGCAGATGCATGTAGGAGTGTGAAGAACCAAAATCTACCCCAGGTTGCACCACTCATGCATCACTTGAGACAGAATTAAGGCATCTGATTTCTCATAGAATAAATAATAGATTATCATCAGGTTATTATCTGTTTTATTGTCATTAAAATACAGATGGCAGCCTCTTCGAAGACTCCTCGAACCACCTCAGTGGAGAAATATATATATATTGTGTCTGTGTCATGACAGAATATGCCGTCGTATTTCTAAAGAGTTGAGTTGATTGTACTATCTAGTACCTGGACACGTCCTGGGCTTCTTCAGATTTATTTTTTGGAATGTGTGAACAGTGTTTTCTTTTTCATGTTAATCTTAATTATTATCTAAATTTAAACATACGCAGCCGAGAAGCAGGAAAAACCAAGAATACTTGTGTAAAGTACAAGCAGTAGTATTTTTAATGTATTTTCCCACTTCTAAATACCGGTCCAAGGCGTATTAACAATTATAACTGCTATCTTTTAACATTGTGGCTCATGTATAATTCACACAAAGAGGTATGTAACGTCCAGCGATGACCTGAGTTCAGTTTGAAATCTTTATTATATATATATATATATATTGAGTGACCTTCTCTGAGGCTGTGTGATATTTATTCACCAGAGGAGTGAAAGCTAAGTCTGTGTTAGTGATAAATGAAACACTGAACACCTGCCTTGCTGCCTGCCTGCAGTGTGTGGTGGGAGGGAGGCGGAGGCGGAGGTGGAGGCGGAGGCTGCACGACGCAGGCGAATGAGTCATTTAGCCGAATCCTCCCTCACTGACCAACTGCTGCGCCGGCGGAAAGGCTTTTAGGCAATCGTGTGAAATGATCTCTAATTACAACGAGAGTCTAGTTGACCTGCTCTCAGGAGGGATCACAGCCTTGTGAGTTTCACACCCACACAAGTGGTAACATCACCGGCCTCTGATCGTTCATGAGAACAGAAAAAAATCCCCCCTCTCTCTCTCCAGTCGCTCTTTTCTGTCTCAGCCTGCAGCCTCCTTCGTTTTATCACATACAGTTTTCACTTTGCATTACTCAGAGAACCACAGCGAAGCAGACCGGAGGTGGCGGCCCAGTCTGACAGCGCGGCAGTGCAGCCTTAGGGGGCCCCCCTGCGAGTGGGAGTGGATTTTGGCTCATGAAACTAGATTTTGTTTGCCGGCTGATTTCTCGGGCAGGAGATGAGATGTTTTTTCTATATAATTTATTTCCCCCATTCTACAAGGGATTAGATGCCTATCAGATATAATGTGAACGCTATTACTGCAGTAATTATGCTCGGATTAATGCTGTCCTGTTGCTGAACTCCATGTCTAGGACAGTATTGAGGTGATGTTGGTCTTGTGATCTGTGTGACTCTATGCAGGCGGGCCCATGGAATCAGGATTGTGCCAATGTAATTAAACAATACTTAAAATATCACTAAAATTCTGAGAGAATAAAACTCACTGATGCAAAAATACAAAACAAAAATAGATCTCTAAATTGAACTCGTTCAAGATTGGATAATCTCGTAAACTTTGCTTTTTTCTTTTACTCTTTGCATCCTTTGATCCTTCTTTCTCCATCTCACCGGCTCAATGATAGAACGCACCCAGGCAGGCATTCACCCAAGTATTCATCAGTAAAAAATATAACTAAGATTCATGGCATAGTTGAGTTAGAAGAACTTGCTATTAGTAACTTGTCAGCTAATGAGGGGGGGGGGGGGGGGGGGGGGTAGCGTGTGACATGCAGAGTACAACTGGAACATATATTAAATTAACACTTCCTCCAACGTGTAACGATCAGCCTGATGCCTCCGCCCTGTCAAACTACCGTTAGATGATCTAAGCATGCAAAACACAATTTATTTTCACAGATAATTAATGACCAAAATGAAGTATTAAGCAAAATTAGACCTACTTTAGCCCCAACAAGGGGTGAGGTCTAGCCATTCCCAAAAATGCAGTGAAGTTTCACATCACTCTGTAGGAACTCTATCTAATCTATAGAAGGTGTGTCCTTGTTTTGTTTTTTTTGCTCTATTTTGATGTTTTCAAGGACATTTCAACTTCTTTTCATGCCATTATCCTTCTTTGAGTGAGGCTATGGATCGTTCCATAGCGCTACACAGAGTTTCCGAGTAGTGGAGCCATCAGATTCACAAGTTGATTTTTTTTATTTTATTTTAGGCCACAGTTGGGATTCCATTATTTTTTGCTTCAGGGACTTTTATCCTATTCAAATCATAAGCTTAGATTGATGGAATAATCACACACCTGATTCCATGCAGGCCTCTGTGTTACTGAAACAGTTCAGCAAAGAGGAAGCAGCTAAAAAAAAAAAGAAGAAGACATTTTCATTCAGATCACCAGACGCTCATTCACTAAATGCACACCCCATTAGGACAAAATATCATGAATCAGGGGACAGTGGGAGCTTCCGTTGTTATGAGTAGTTCCCTTTCTCTGTTCATGATCTCCACGGTCATCACAGGAATTATGATGTATGGAAAACCCATGTTCTCTCTCATCTACAGCCACCACCAACGCGTTTATTTGGTGTTTGAAGGCGTTCTGGGTGTCGAAAGCATCACAAGCGAGGCCTCGTGAGATCAGTTATCACTATGAGGTATTCATATGGAAAACATCCGTTGAGAATTAACCTAGTGTGGCAGCTAAATACACACCGGGCAAGCATGAAATACTCAGGATCCACCATTTTGCTTTTCACCAAAGTAAGAAAAAACTAAAAATCGTATAAATGGTAAGTCTTTAAAGGCACAGTTTAACAGTTAAGAGTTATTCCATGTAAATCTTCACCTGAGAGAAATTCACAGGAGATGAACAAACAAACAAATCCTTAAAAAACTTAAGAAATAACAAAAGGCACGGCTCCTGTACTTGATCGTTATTGTGTGATAAACAAAATAAAGAAAAAAGTGTTATAACAAGAGGAGGATGAGCTAATCCAAACAAGTATGAACTTAGCTTTTCCTGGTCTCAGTCGTGTGAGACTAGGAAAACAGACCAAGTGTGTTCATCTGGCTACGCTAATGCTCTGAAGCACAGATACAAGTCCTAAACGAATAGTTTAACAGACTGAAGCATGCAAAAAGAGAAAATAAAACAATATTTAAGCTACAATATAGCCATCAGCCAATTAGCTTAGTGTAGCATAAAAACACAAACATTTGAAAAGAACGACCAGGGCTCCTTCTGAAGGTCTGCTTGTTATATATATTTATTTATTTGTAATCCCTTTAAAAAATTCTTACTTTAAGGTTTAGGAGGTTTTACAAAATGGGTTTTTGAATTTTCATTCTTAGCCCTAACCCTGTCCATCTGTAACCGTGAGGGGAAAAAAAAATCTCTTTTGTGGAGCTCTGCCTGCAAATCCCAAAGCAGACAATGCAAGAACAGGGGACAGGACAGACAGATGATGCCTTTGAATTTGGCTTCTCGCTCCATGTTCCATGCAATCTGAGCAGTCACAATGACGTCAAAGCACGCACAGGGAACATGAAAGCGAGGTGGCAAACGAAAAAAGAGTAACATTTAGAAGATCAATTTGTTGAACATGAACAAATATTAGCCCCAAATAGGGGAGAAGTTGTCCTCCTCTGCTGCGGAGCTGCTACACATTTTCCCCCAGGCAATCTCATAACATGGACTGTAAAATAAAGGAGCGCCTACCGATGAAGGATTTCTTTCCGGTCTTCATGTCCTCCTCCCTCTGATGAATGAGCGTCTGTCTGCTGCAGAGCGTCTCAGGTGATGGAATGCACCAGAAAGATGTAATCCTCCAGTGGATGTGCCTTTTCTTCGGTGTCCTTCCTCCGTCGCTGCTAGTTCTGGTCAGGAAAGTATTCGAGTCGCAGGCAAATTACTTTCCCCTCTGCACTTCCCGTTTCCCTTTGTCATATCTTCCTCTTATTGCAGCTAACAGCTGAAACCAAAAATCTGTCACGCACCTGCCTTTCTTCCTTATATACACCCCCCCCCCCCCCATCACCCACCACCCCCCACCCTTGCACGTTCTTTTATCTACCTGAAGAACATGGGACAAAACAAAACAAAAGCAGGTGTTTGGTTACGGCTCCCGTGAGCATGGGAGTCCCACCGGAGGGGGGGGGGGGGTCAGTTTCCATGACACAAGAACCATCTCAACAGCATCACCGGTGCCTTTTGTCACACAGCACTGACCTAAATTAGGATTTTGCCTCTGCGGCTGGAGAGAAGAACTGCAATCTTACTGTATATAGTGTACAAAGAGGATCTGACATGAGAAATCTATTTAATAGGACAATTAAGCAACAATTACAGCCTCAACAGAATCAGTTGTTTCCATTGTATCTAAAGGATTTTATGGTACTTTGTCTGCCTCTTGTTTGCTCATGAGCCAGCGGATGGACAAATAGTTAAAGTATTCAACATTACAAGCAGGTTTAATTCCTTCTGACTTCATCATTTAAATCCTGTTACCTCAAAGCACTTTCTCCCACTAAGGTAAGAAAGCAAAGAAGAAGCCGTATTAAGTGTCCTTGTCTGGTATTACCCTCTCAGAGCATGTACCTGATGACAGCTATAAGACCTGATCTGTACCTGGACTGGATGCCTTATCCGGATACATGATTTTTATATCCATATATATATAAATGTATATATACATTACAATCTGTGATATGCAACTCAGATTGACTTCGTACCTAAAAGCAAAGACATATTCCCATATTGAATTTCCAGCGGATAAGATCCTGCAACAACAATTAAAGCTCCAGTGAGAGCTCTCCTGTTTAGTATTCAGCTGGTCTCATCTATCCGATAGCATAGCAACACACCTTCATTGTCAGCCAATCATCTTGCTCCAGTCTTTTTAAACATGACAATCTCTGCCCTCCACCTAACGTTCACCTCCCAGTCTTCATGGACTCGCCAGCTGACTAATAATGTTGTTTGCGTTTACGACATCAACTTTACAACCGGCATATGCTTCCTCTCATGAATTTGTGTTGGAGAGGGTTTATTTTTACCCGAAAGT
This sequence comes from Brachionichthys hirsutus, assembly GCF_040956055.1. NCBI lineage: Eukaryota > Metazoa > Chordata > Actinopteri > Lophiiformes > Brachionichthyidae > Brachionichthys > Brachionichthys hirsutus. The sequence goes on from NC_090909.1 coordinate 9,402,306, forward strand.
CATGGTGCTGTCTTTGAGGGCGGTGAAAACGTAGCTGTAAGCAGAGCGCTGCAGGGCACGTTTGATGTAGGAACGTGGGCTCTAACGTCACTGTAATGTGCTGAGGAACATTGAGGACAAACACTGCACTAGCATTTGCAATGACAAGAATTTCACAGCCCATGCCTTTTGCATGACTCAAATCGCTGTGCTGCGCAGTGCGCACACCCCTTCACTGCTGCCGAACTCCAACTTCACAGCAAACAGAAACACCGACCAAAGACTAGCAGGCATTATTTGAATTTTAGGAACTCAAGGAGAGTTTATAAATGTTCTCATTCACATTGCAGAACTAGGTCTTCCAAAAACTTGCATCTGCTTCTCGGTGTTGCTGCGGGGCATAATGCTGCCAACAAACACATTTATCCAGTCTGTTCATCGCCTTGAAAAAACACTGCTTGACACAGTTCACAAGGAAAGTGAAAATAAATACGGTTGGATATCACGTAACTGGAAAAAAGTGATGTTGTTTTCCTTCTGAACCTTTGGGTTTCATGATGGGACCAAAAAAAAAAAAACAAAACCCAGAAGTAGAATGTCTTAAACTACTTTGACTGAGCAGATTTGCATGCTATTTAAATTATGGGGAGCGCTTGAGCAGGGAAGTGACACATAGACAGACCAATACGCTGATCCAGACATGTGATTGTTAGTCACTGCACAATCTTTGTCTCATGACTCATTCGCCTGCGTCGTGCAGTGACAATCAGAGGAGGAATTCAATATTTTAATATTTTGCTCAATCTCCATTTGCTGTGTAGTTTAACGCGAGATGATGATGGGATTATTTCATGACCACATTATGTATTCCCCATCATGTTGCCCTTGAGTCCTGTCATTGTCACAATGTACAGAATATATTTGAATTGTGGACTGTTTTTTCTATTTTTATTGAGCACATTATCAGCATTTTCCACATTAGAGAGATTTATCAACTGCGCTAAAGTACCTTTAGTAAACATGAAAATAATGTTTTGCACCAGTGCAATATTTATTGCTATAAAATTCTGCGCAATTAAACCTCTGACGGATGGCAACTCCAAAAATAAGTCCAGACAGCGCAGTATCAGTGTAAATACTTTTACTGTGTTTGATTCTGCTGTCTCACCTTCAACACTATGCAGCCTTGTACATCGCTGCTAAGACAACTGGTGACCGAGAAGGACAGACAACCTGCCAGCAGCAGCAAGGAGAATGTAGGAGGGGCGGGGATTGAGATCAGTCTGTCTGTACAGTAGGTCACCGTGGGAACAGCGTCAGCTCAGCTCCGTCTATCTTTAACCCGATTAGCAAGTCATACCAGAGGAAGATCCGTTCAGTGCGAGTGCGCGTTGCCTCACCTGTTTCACTGTAGAAGTGACGGAGGCTCTGATATAATGCAAAAAAGAAATTCCAAAAATAAAACATTGACTTGGATGTTAGAGAGAAACTTGAAGTCAGTTTCTGTTTGAGGGTCACCCCGGTAGGTGAGGGGCGATTTAAAGAGATGATCTCTCGACATGAAAGAGCTTATCACCAGCTGCCTTAAAGGCTGGGCATCCTCAGTAAGAACATTGTGATCCTCAGCGTGAAATGCTGAGTCACCGTTTCTGCACAGAGAGGACATACAGAACGTCTAAAGAAGTTAGTCATCTCGTCTGGGCGAGTTTATGCACTCATAGCCGATGCTGCAGTGCCAACTATAAAACAGTGAGATTCATCCTCTTGTGTAAAAAAGATCATCTCTGAGGAGGATAGATCAGAACTTTCTCTGAGTATTATGTTTGATATTCAGTTTTCTTTAAGAATTAACAGACTGAATTGTCTCTCTCTACTCCTCATTTGCAGAATCATGACGCAGCACAATATAGTTACGTTCATTTAACATGGGCCGACCTACGACCAAATCGGCTTTCGACAAAACCCTTGCAACCACTTTTGGTCCTAAATCAACAACTTCCTGTAACACGTTTAACATTCAGGGCTCCTAATCAATGATCCTTATTAGTCCTGACATCCAGTGAATTTTCATTTCCCACGTTTTATGGAAGCGTCACAATAAGACAGCATGCCATGGAATTTGATTCCTGTCCCTTGAGGATGAACCATCACTCTAGCAATGTTTGTAAATACATACGTATGACGCTGACTGCGTTTAGCATCAGCTATATTTATTATAATACTGAACGGGCAGCACGGTGGCACGGAGGATAGCGCCGTTGCCTCACAGCAAGAAGGTTGCAGGTTCAAATCGGCCTTTCTGTGAGGAGCCTGCATGTTCTCCCCGTGTCTGCGTGGGTTCTCTCCGGGTTCTCCGGCTTCCTGCCACCACCAAAAACAAGCAACTTAGGTCCAAGTTGTTATTGCAAAAGACGATTATTTAAAAATTAAGTAAATTAAATAAAAATTTAAGCAAGCCAGAATTCTAAAGTTGGCACTGTGCAGTTTTATAAAAGCTATACAGATAAAAGAACCTGGAAGTTATGCTGGAAGAAGTTGTTGATCATTTATCTAGTAAGGTATGAGAAAATCCTGTGCTATTATGAGGCAGAGAGAAAAACAAGCTGCAGTTTATGTCCCAGAGACGCTTCGTGATTTTGTGGTTCCTGTATAATTTTCATCTTTGGTTGCGTGTGTGTGTGAGCTATGCATGTCGGTAATTGCAGGTTGAACAGAGATAGTGTGTTTGTCAACAGACAGGAGATGCTTTGTTTTCTCCTCGTTTCAACAGCCACACACACGCAATCAGACTCTGAGAACCACTGAAGACGTGCACAATGAAAGGAGCAGGCGAGATGAGTATGATTTGCCAATCCCACGGTCGCGTAACAGCGTTGGCCATTTATGTGTCAAATACAAAGAGCCGAGTTTCTAAACAGATGCATATCAGGTGTTTGGATGCACTCTGTAAAACAAGCCCCGGTGTAAACAGGTGCGATCAAGGTTATAGTATAACCGACCCACTATGGAACGTCTCATTTGCTGGCTCATTTGCGCTCACTTCCACGTAATTCTCAGAAGCTCAGAAAAACAAAACAAGTCGACCAGTGAAGATGAATTTAAAAGTCCATCATAAAGGCTTTGTAGTGAAAAAGTTACACAACACTTCTTATAGTCTTATCTAACTGCTGCCCTACTGGGGAGGATTACAGGGAGGTTGTGGGATACTGGGAACGGTGTGTGTATGTGTGTGTGTGTGTGTGTGTGTGTGTATGTGGGAGACGTAGGAGCAAATTTGAATGAATGTATTTACTAAAATCAATCAAACAAACATATTTGGATTACTGAATTGTCCCTTAGTGTGTCGGGCACAGCAGTTATGTATGCAACATTCTGCATTAGTACAACTAATCCTATTAATGTGTTTTATTTTGTTGAGGATGCATATTGTTGTATTGTAAAATTATTCCAGAGGAATCAATCAGTTGATTGAAAATAATTGCTGAACTCACTTCTACTATGTAGCTACGCTACCACCCGATTGCTTTGAAATGAATGCTAGCATCAAGGTGTTACTATGTCTGTGCTGAGATGGGGATGCTTGGTAGGGTGAATATTTACCACATTATTTAATACAGCATAATAACATGCTAAAATAGGTTAATCAAGGAATTCTAGATCTGCTTTATTTTTGCCTCCTCGTATCTCTGAGTAAATCCGTCGACCAGAAGGATATACTTTTTCATTTGTATATATATCTGGTCAGTTTATTCGATGAAAGAAGACACCCAAAGAGATAATCTGGGACTACGCTGAACATTCTTTGTAGAATTTCTATTCTAAAACAATGAAAAAATAATCCCTAGATGGGGCTTTTGTTATGAATAACGGCAGAAAATAATTTAAAAATATATTTTGGGGTCTTTATTTACAATCTTAAATACCTAATAGAAATGAACCCACATAAACTAGTCTTTTTGTCTGTACTCGACAGACAGAGAGACAGACAGAGAGACAGACAGACAGACAGACAGACAGATGCCGGTGATTACATAACCTCCACCTCACCTCTGCGGAGGCAATTAATCAGGGATTCTGGGCAGCTGTTCATCAGCAGCAGGCTGATGTTCCTGTTTAATGCTTATGTCATAACACGTTTCCTCTGGTGTGAAGGTTTGCTTGAATGCGTTTTGACTGCTCTCTCTCTTTTGTAAGGTGGACGGGGTTATTAAATAACATCCACAGCAGAGACCCTCCAAGCGAAGAGGCCTGCGGCTGAGAATATGGGCTCCGACCTTCAGGTGCAGCCGCTGTGGGAGGACCAACTGTTTATGGCTGCCGAGCCCCGCCAACGAGTTTCACACTGAAGCTCACATTTTATATGCAGACACAGCGTAAACTGGATTTAGAAAAGTAACAAAGCCAGAAGAGAAGCCAGCTGACTGAACGCTGGTCAGTTGGAATTATTCATTTTCTTGAAATGTACAATAAAAAGAATAATTTGACGTTTACAGAATCAGCCCACCACCTCCGCAGACTCAGAACTCCAACACTGACAAATGTTCTGCTTTTAAAATGACCCAGTAGCAGTCTGACCCATAATGATGATGAATATATTTATTAGATAGAATGTTAGGGCAGTACAAGTACAGTCAAACAGTAGCATGTATTACAGTACAAGTACAGTCAAACATCCTGTCTAAGAGGAGCATTTCAAAAAAGCCCTTGCGGTCTTGTTTCCATTGTTTTTACGATTAATGAGAATCTGCTGGCTTAGTGGAATAAAAAAAAAATGCTGCTCCTGCTTAGCTCAGTTAAGTTCCAGCTGGAGTCACAGAAGAGATTACATCACACTTTTTGTTTTGCTCAAACTTACTTTATGTGCAAAAATCCTTAGTCTGCTGATGCTATGAACAGCTGGGCGTCTAACAGAGGAGCCGATCGTGGGCCTCACGGACTGATAAGAACAAAAAGAGATGCAAATACAACAACGCAACGATTAAGTTACATCAAAAGACTTCAAATTTATTTTGTTCTATTTGACTTTGCTGATTATGCTTATTGTGCGTCTCTCCCTTGCATCAGCCGAAGACAGTGCAGCGGAGGAACTCCAGTCCTTGTAAAAGACAAACGATCTTGAGCTTCTTCCAGATTAGACGATGCCCGAGGGAGCTGCGCTCGGCAATACAGTACTTTTTACTCAAATATATCTGCCAGTGTTTTTTTCTTCTTCTTCTTGTCTCGTCATTCTTCTCTGAGGATCAGACCGCCGGTGATGCTGGGATGATGGGGGGGGGGGGGGGGGGTTGCATAAGAGGCACGTTTTCTCTCCGTCTTTGCAGTCGGTATCTGGGTTAATGCTGCTGCAGCTCAACTGGAGGAGCAAGACAGCCACAAATACATTTAAAGAGAGATGCCCTGATAGGCTCTCTATCACTGCCAGATAGAATTTGATGATTTTACAGCAGCAACTGCTGTAAAATCAGTGTTTGTGAGGTAAACAATAAATCTGCAGGAGTCTGTGACGCCTGAATGAGGGCGGACAAAGCAAAGCAGCCGCAGAATGAAGCGATGCAGCAAAAGCCCTCGCAGGATGAGACGTGATGTTATCCTCCAAACCTGCTTTCACATGATAGGCATACTTCTGCAATACATGCAGTCTTTTATTTGAACTAAATTCTGCTTCTGCGGTTTCTAATTCATTTGAATATTCTCACAGAACAATTGAATCATTTTTAGAATCTCATTAACTTTCCATTGCAGTTATGAAAGCCCATGAAGTTGAGTCGATTTGAACGGCTGCTGCCTCTCTAATTGAACAGTAGCTCAGAGGCCTGGCGTGGGCCGCCGCTCATAATGACAGCACGCACTGTGAGGCTGGAAGAGATGTCAGCGTGGGTTTATTTCTCTGTATGATAAAGAGATTAGAACAAAAGAAGAATTAAAGACATCTCAGCTGAGCTGAAACACCATCAGCGCTAAGAATTTATAGTTTGCATTTTGCTTACAGCTTTACATGGATGACATTTTAAATGCTGTGATTTATTCTAAAACCTTGCTTCAGTCCTCTTCCTGCATCTTTCTATTATTTAGTATTTTCTAGTATTTTCCAGGAGATTAAAGTCTTTCTCGTGTTTGACGCTGGATTTGAAGTTATTTTTACTGACCTATTCAGCCAACATTTTCCACAGACGTCACCAAACGGCAGATGGACCGTTGTAGCAATAAGCAGCAAGCTGTTTAGGACGGGTGCAGATTACATGCCTTCAGATTTTACCTGCAGATTTCATCTCATGCCTCAATTATCTCGTAATTCAATAATTAGAATAAGCCTGGGAATGAACATTTATTTTCATTATTGATTAACCTACTGATTATCTTTATTAGGAAATGGCATCAAATGTTCTTCATACACACAAAGTGGGAATTATTCTGGTGTTATATATATATATATATATATATATATATATATAAAGGCAGGCCAAATCCCAAGGACATTCTATTTTTAGCATATTAACGTTATAAAACTTATTTTTTCACTTAAATTCATGAAAGCTGCTTTCTTTGAACGCATTGTATGAACTAAGGGGAAGACTAGAACATAATCATGACTAGCAGGGATCAGTATCATGGTTAAATAATAAGGTCACACTTATAATTCCAAGAGAATGGAAGTCTATTTTAATGTTGAGCTACACAGGGACATTTCATCCCCTTCCTATTAAAGCGTCCTTTGCACAGAGCTGTAAAATGGGTGAGAGGCGGGCTACACCCTGGACAAGCCGCCAGGTCATCGTAGGGCCACTTACAGACAATCAGCCACACACACACTCACACCTACGGCAATTTAGCGTTATACCAATCCACCAAAGCTGCATGTTTTTGTAGGTGGGAGGAAGCCGGAGAACCTAGAGAGAACCCCCACAGACACGGGGAGAACATGCAGCTCCTCACAGAAAGGCCACAAATCGGATTCGGACGCGTGATCTCCTTGCTGTGAGGCAACAGCGCTTACCACTGCACCACCGGGCCCCCTCATTTGCAAACAGTGGATGTTAATATTTTTGGCTCGCTAACGGCTGAGACAGTTTAATGATTTTGCATTCAATACGGCTTTCAGACTCAACTCATGTCTATCTTTTGCAGTCTGATCTCTCCAGGCTTTATTTTATGAGTTTGTTTCCACATTGGTCGGCCCTAGATTCATAGTGAGGAGCTCATCTGTGTCGGCGCAGGAGGTAAGGGAGGTAAATTCTCAGTGTGATGCAGGTGTAGGGGGACAACGCAGCGAGAACAACAACGTCCTAAGGCAGCTACAGCTGCGTTGCTCTATATGTCAGATCATATGATCTCATGGCCTCAGCGTTTATCCAGCTCCTGCAACCCAGCCTCGGCAACCAGCGTTGCCTCGGCTAACGATTTTAGACTATATATCGCCAGTTAAAAGGAAAAAACACAGATCTGACAGATAAATGCAATCAGATAAATCCTCATGCTGCCTGGTGGGATAAACAGCTGCAGCTATTATTATTGGTGCAACATTGATGATATTTAGAGCCATTCTCCATGCCATGCTCCCGTGTGTCTACTGTTAGTCCACAGGCTGCTGCCACGCTGACACACTCCAGTTGCGCAGATGCGCTGCAGAACAACTTCATCAAATCTTCTTTGCCCCCTTCCGGATGAATTGGCTTCCTAAATGAAGGCTTGAAAAGACTGCAGGGACTGCTTGGCATCCCAGCCGTGCCTCTTCTTATGTAACTGTCCCGTTTGAGTAATCGAATCATCTTGTGAGCTCTTTGATGTTGAAGGCTGAACGCTCTGACGTCAAGCCCAGGCGTTAAGTACCCTCTCAGTGCCGGGCCGTCTTTCTGTGAGCGCTGTCCCTTCTTAATATACTTGTACGTCTGATTATACCTTGTGATGCTGGAAGCCTGGAACAAACACTAGAGTTAGTGAGTTTAATTATCAGTACGTTAAAGATAATATCCCCTTATAAAGTGACTGTTATGAATGTGGGTTAAAGCGTGGGAGCACTTTAAACAGAACAGGTGGAAAGAATGAGACGCTTCTCCGAGCCAGCAGCTTCTCATGTGGCAACGCGGAATGAATCCTGATTGAGAAACGAGGAGTCGCAATTTCACATTTTCTTCTGTACATTCTGGTGATCAATTTGACATTTCCACAAAAATGTGGATGTTTTGTGTTTTCGTTATACACAGCTCACATACAGCCATCATCAAACAATGTACAAGATGGCTTTGAGCGGTAAAAACCTTTACTTTTCTGAACGTTCAGCAAAGGGGTCATGTTTTTTGGATGGCTGGTTGGTTGATGTCTGAAGCATCCTTCTCTCCATCACTGTCTCCAAGGAGTCCAGCCCCCCCCCCCCCCCAGCATTGCCTGCCTTATGGATGAGTTTGCTGAGTCTGATTGCGTCTGCGGCTCCTCAGTCCGCTGCCCCGGCACACCACAGCAAACAGGATGGACTCGAGACCACAGATTCATAGAACATCCTCAGGATCGTCTGGCAGATGTTGAAGGACCTGAACCTTCTTAGCAAATAGAGGCGGCTCCGGCCTTTCTTGCAAAGGGCTTCAGTGTTCCGAGTCCAGTTTACTTTCAATGCGGACCCCCAGATATGTATATTTATTTACGGCTCATAATAGAGGTTTATACACATAACTTTATTTTTCTTAACCATAGATAAAGTTTGAAAAGTCCTCATCATTGTTTTTCTGTTTTTTTATTAAACTCTCAAGTACACAATATGTGAGTGTATTAAATTTGTGCTTGCTCCTGTAGGCTGCAGAAATTTAGATGTAGGCAGGGTGGCTCCAAAAGCACTAAGGCCCTTGGGCCGTCACGCATGGTAGTGCTGATCGTTGCATTATAGCTAATATTTAATCTCAAAATGTAAGATATATGTTATTTATTTATATGAGTAACTTTTATTTTCAATTTTAAAATACAATTTTAATTGAATTTTTTTCATTTTTAAGCTTTGAGATTAGATGATTTACGCTTATCCGAAGTTATGGATCATAGGTTCTGTTGGAGCCTATCTCAGCTGGCTAAGGGTGTTGGCTGTGTGGTACACCCCAGATGAGACGCCAGCTTTCTGGAGGTGAGGAAAAGCCAGAGATCCCAGAGAGAAGCCATATGCAGTCATGGGGAAAGCGTGGAAACAGAAAGCACCGAAAGGCCCCAGGTGGAATTGAACTCAGGACCTTCACCCACTGCACCACTGTGCTGCCCTAATGGGTCAAGGTGAAACATTTAAATCTGAAGGTTCATTGTGCTTGATCAATAGGCTTTATTGCCTAACCATAAACAGCAAAGTGAGTGGAAACCGGCTGGATGTGTGGAAGTCACAAGCATGGGAATGGCCTTGGGATTGTTTACAAAATGGGGGTTAGATGTTAGGATCATCTGGAGATTCACTCACAAGGTCAAGGACGAGTGAGGATAAAAATGTCGACAGCGTTGTGGAGAGAAGAAGAGGTTGATAGGTTACTTATATTTCTATCATGCAAACATCATTCGTCTGGTTTTACGTTTGTCCTGTTCGTTAAACATTTACTGTTCAGTGGACATTGGGTCACAGTAAAGTTCACATGTCTTTCTATCGACGATTCAAACACCTTTTCTTTCTTTCAAACACCCTTTCTTTCTTTCTCTCAGAGGAATGTTGATGTTTTTATCCTGATAAGTGCCCCTGTCTCTGTACTAAAGCCCAGGGATTCCTCAGATAAGGCGGCCATTCTTCTGAACAATGCTAAGTTTTGTGCAGGGACCTCACGCTGTTTGTTTGGCCACTGACAGGAATTTTCCATCCCCTGCCTCCCCTGCAGAGAGCAGCTTTCTTCGCATATTGTTTTATAGATAAAGGTGGAAGTGGGTCACTGCAGTGCGTGTGACTGTTGTTGAAACGATGCATTTGTCAGAGGACGCAAGTCTGCACCTGGTGGGTTCGTTTCTGTCGCACGGACGTCACAAAGCCGAGAACGAGTGTTTCTAAAGTGTCTAATTCAAGTCATTACATCTCACTGACGAGGTTGTTTGACGTCAAAAGTGAATCGGAGTTAAGTATTTTTAACAGATTTGTGAATCCATAAATGGGCTTCTCCATATTAAATGTTGAATCTAATCCAGATCTGATCATGTTGAATCTGATCCTATCTAATATTCAAAAATAAGAATGTTTTTTTTCTTTTTTCAAATTTAAACTGACAATGAGCAAAGAAAACCGCTTTGCTCATTTAAAACATTCATTCATGCTTTCATTTAAAACATTCATTCATGCTTTAATCACATATACCAAAAAACGTCTGACCATAACCAGTGCAGTTTCAAAACTGACAATGGCCAAAAATAACTAACTTGGCTGATAATAGTATTACCGTACATAAAGCAATGTGAGGAATGTAAGTAACCGCAGGAAGTTAAATCTATGTTGTGGAAAGTATGACGCTGTAAATGGCACTGTAACCTACCTAACCTGAGTAGCAGGAAGTTCACAGGAGAGGAAATTAAAGCCTCGGTGGTGTGGATAATAATACAACACTGTAGTATTAAATTTACACCTGCAGTAGCAAGCCAATGCTGTTTGGCTAGTTTTGCGGTGGTTCTAATGGACAGTAACATTACCATGCTTGCTTGTCTGTGTAGGTTCTCAGTCATCCAGGTCATGGTAAATCACGAAGAGCAAAAAAGAAGAGTCAACTGGACTTGTTCAAGTTTAATTGAAGATGATTCTCCTCTCATCCAAGAGGCTTCTTCAGTTCTGAGAGACTGGTAGAGAGTTTAGTTACTTAGACCCTTGTTGGAGCACAAAACAAAGAAACAAAGAAGGGACCGAAACCACCAAGGCAAGTATTAGCATTGCCTTTATGAATGTTAATGCTCCCCGGCAGTCATGAAACCCGACGAACGGATCCCCTGCAGTCATTAGCATCCATAAGGTGAAGGGGACTTTTTTTGGACTCTGTTTTTTAGAGACGCATGACCTTGTCTTAAAGCCCGGCAGGACGCGGCTGGTTCATTTAACCAGATTAAAGATCGCAGGATGCGGCGAGGCGTCTGGTTTCACCGTCTGATGCTCCGCAAGCCTTTGAAGTCTGCTGTCTGCAGCTTCAATTTGGGATAAAAGAGCATCTCGCATCATGTTCAGGTACTTTGAAAATCTCTCCCTGCAAATGAACAGAATGCAGGGATGGAGCATGTCCTGTTATCAGCCTGATACAGCAGGCTGCAGCATGTTTGTGTAATAAAGGACGACGCATCGCTCATGCAACTGTCCCACTGACTCCACAGCTCAACTTCCACTGGCAGTCATTTTCAAGTGATTTCAACAGTGTGAAATATCGCCGTCTGGACACGGTGAGCTGCAGGCACATCCACACTTCAAAGTGTAAAAACTAAATAAATTACAGTATGGTTGAATCTGTGGACACGTGGGACTCTGTATCTGCCAGAATAATTAGAGTAGGTTCATGTCTGCGGGTGAAGTGTTCATTTTTAAAGCTGGCGTGAAATAAACCCAATAAAATGCTTTGCTGCAAGCAGAAATGGCAGCAGCTTCGACACGGTGGGTGAGTTGGGTTGGTGAAGCCCAAAACGACACCCACAGTGGCTTCATTCTCTTTATTGTTCTGCATCCAAACCACCATTCTGTCAGACATAATGGCTGAATGTTGCAGGGAAGACACAGCACTGGACCGCCAGGGGTCAAAGGGCTGTGTACCCTTCCGGTCAATCTACTCATTGATTAGATTCTGCTGCTTGGCTTCCTATAGCTCAATCTGATCTCCCAGTGCATTGTGGGTTCAGCCAGTGTGATAAAGACGTGTATCTGGTCTGGGTAAGGTTCAAAGACTAGTCTTCTCTTCAGGGTCCTTTTGCATCTCCCAGCCGAAGGCTTGGTGTTTTAGCCAATTGCCTCTGCCTCTTCCGAGGGGCTGCACGCTAAATGCTAAACTTTTAAAGGATATTAGGAGTTTGTGCTTCCAGCCGGGGTTTTTTTTGCATGCTCAGAATTAATACTCCTCCAGTGTAGATCTGCTTCAACGTTACTGTGATCTTATTCTGTGTCGACTTTGAAAGGGTCGGCACCACCAACCATTGCGCCGGGATGCATATGACAATGTTTTCAGCCGTTTCAGTGGATCCGAGCGTAAATGGAACACTAGCATGTTGGCACATCCAGTAATGAGCTTTTATTTTCCTGACTAATATATCCTAATATTAACAGTTTGTAACTATAAACGTTCCACAGGTGACACAGACCTTAAGGTTTAACGGGTGGTGCGTTTTATGAGAGCTCATTTCCTGGTATAGCTTCTGCCTTCTTGCTCTGAGCATCAGGTGTTAGAGTGAAATTAATCCTCTGGGCTGTCCATGATGTCCTGATGAGTGTTGACTATTAAGTGTCTAATTCATTTGCATGTTTTTGTATGATCAGGCTGCAAACCTTCGGTTACACGTTACAGACGCATTCGGCATGTGAAAATCGTAGACACACAAATCAAATCCTGCAGAGAAAAAACATCTAATCCTCACATGAGGAACTGAAAACGGAATGTTTGATAATTCTGAGCGGAAAAGATTCATGAATCGTAAAAGAAATGCAGATTGATCTGATTTTATTTATTACCGGTAATCAACATCTCATTTGTTAAAATACAAACATACAGTACCCAGATCATTCTGATCATATTAATTGACAATTAATTATATTCTGCCGTAACTTTATTCTGGTTCTTTTTTGCACCTTGACTATTTGACTTTCACATTCTTGTGGCACGACTGCATTCCTGACTCTGACACTTCTCATTGATCTGATCAAACAGAACTAAATCGTCTCTTTGACGTTCCAATCTGCATTCCTAGATACCCATGGCATCATGTGCTGTCTTTAGATAATGGTTCATCACAAAATCATCAGTATAAACACAAGTGAACTGAGCTTCTGCAGCCGACATTTCTGACCTCTGACCTTTATCCATTTAGATACAGATCTACTGTATAATCACACAGTTTGTTTCTGCTCACGAGGACCCCTTACCTGAATTCCTGTTTAGAACCACATGAGTGGAATTAGGCTAATATCCCATGAGAGTTATATCATTCTTCATTTATTCTGCCGGAGCTTGGCTTGCAACGTTTACTTGCATGAATTACTCTAATGCGGGCCCCCACGGGACCACTAAGACGGCAGTAATCAAGCCTGTGTGACAGAGCCGGAGAAAATCTTCAGTTTAATGTTCAACAAGGGAAAGGTTCATCGCTTTCTGTGTGTAAATATTGTTTTTTAAAAAAGTGGATTTAACCGTGCATGGATTCCACAGAGGTAATTTAGCATTTCGTATTTTATTCAGCAACACCTAAATTATGGTTGTGTAACAGGGTCTTAAAGGCAAATCCAGGATCAAACATGATCAAACACTAACAGTCCCACAAATGTCTCATCATTTAACAATATAAATCCTGGGTTTCTCTCCATCTGGATCCTCATCCAGTTTTTCATGGGTTCTTTCCGGCCTAGGTCACATCCTTCCACCAAACTTAATGAAAATTTGTTTCGCCGTTATGTATCCGATACACAAATGTTTGTTCTGGTTTGTTCAGTTGACAGCAACGTATTGTACCATTTTTTTTTTAGATTGTGCGTGGGAGGGAGAGCTGGTACAGCTGGAGAACACCAGAAGCAATGTCGTGAATGAAGAGAGTTCTCTGTGGCGCCGTCAGTCCTTAATGCATTCATTCAGCTTCTCCTCGTGTGTATGAAGACTGAACAAGAGGACAGTCATCACTATTTCCTATCACATTATGTAGAGTTTTAACAAGCAGAATTTGGATCAAAGGCCAATAAAAATAGTTTTATTTGCAATAAATTTCAAGCCCACTCTACTACAGTTTAAGTTGTCTATTTTTTTAAAATATATTTTTAATGAAAATTTCAATTTGAAGTGTGTTTATTTCAGACCGAAATATCCAAACAATCATTGAATGAACTTGCTATAGAATTTGGCACAAATATTCGCGGTCCCCAGAGGACGACTCCTGAAGCCTGCAGAAGTTGTTTCAGAGTGACAACGTTTGCATCTCTATCCTGAATTGATTCTCATAAAGACATTCATACCCTCACTGCGAAAAAACATCAGGCCACGACTTGACTTGTCCCAATCACCGCACAAACTCATCGTGAGAGCAGTGTGCGTAGATCAAGCCGGATGTTCAATGTTGTTGCATCAATTGAATATTGGTTTTATTTTTATTTGTATTGTTAAATTTGTATTGTTAATTGTGGATGATTTATGTACGAAGGACTTTCAACGGAAACAAGACCGCAAGGGCTTTTTTGAAATGCTCCTCTTAGACAGGATGTTTGATTTTATTTGTACTGTAATACATGCTACTGTGTGACTGTACTTGTACTCTAACATTCTATCTAATAAATATATTCATATATTCATTCATTCATATTCAATCAGTATAAATCGTGCTGTATACATACAATATCGCTGTCCGTCTTTCTATCTTCTAGATTTCACTGTTCGATGTGGAGAAATAAGAAAATGTCAGTATCTCAAAATAATCTTTTGTACTTTGATTCCTATTAAATGTATGCTATGATGGTGCACTTCCTACAGGATTAGTGAAAGGGGAACAGATAGCTTTCACTGCATCGTTTCATGTCTCGTCAGGGAAACAAGTCCAATGTGTCTGACGTGGAAGAGATATTCTACCTCTTCCTGAACAGATGGGAGTGGGCGTTGGTTGGATTATACGTCTACTGAGTGTGTAAATGGGATTAGCTGAGTTTCTGTGCTTTATTCTGGCAAATAATCTCACTGCAATGCCATCATTCAGAAAAAAATTCAGAAAAAAATAAAAATGCTGCAGTCATCCTCATTGTTACACTGTAATCATTAATCTTTTCACATTAACGTTTAATCCTGCATCCATGTGGACTCAGGCTGCGCTCAAAGCCAGGGAAATTTTGGGAAATAATACTTTAGTTTTAGCTCATTTGTGACCTCAACCTTTAATAATACATTACCTTGTTTTAAACAATAACATTATCACTATCACATATTCATGGCAGCTTTCTGTCTCCATGGGGTCGCCATTCAATTTGTCCTAAGCGGCCGTCTTTCATCAGGTCCGTCAACAGCTGGAGGAGTCGGGTCATAAACAAGCAGAAATGTCACGAGATTAAATCACAGATTTGTACTAACTGTTCTGAGTGAACGGACCCACGCTGTGCTATTGCTGCAGCCAAACTGTTTGCAACACAGAACGGATTAATGCAGAGAAAAGAGACGCACTGAAGTTTATCATTAACTAGAAAAGCACTCGTTGAGCTCAGACCTCCGCCAAGCAGATCAGTCCCCTCTTAATTGGATTTACACCGTCCACATGGTGATCTGGATCATCAGCAAAATGTTCTAAATTGTTCTTGGTGTCTTTATACACCAACCATGAAAAGTAAAAGTGAAACAGAGTTGATTTTTTAACTGAGTTTTGAATACATAAATGGAGTTTTCAATTATTATTTTATCTTGACCTCATTTTGGATCAGATCCAGAAGACATATTTCATGATAGTTCATATCGGACCCCTTTATGACTCATTTTAGTCGAGTGAATTGAATGCACATTTTACAAATCAGGATTTTTTTGTATGCAGATGGGTTTCTGGATTGCTCTAGAAATTTAATGGGATCGAAATTAGACCAAGACACATCTTCAGATTTGTTGTTTTTTTCCATCAAGATCCATCCAGCAGTTTTTCTGTAGTCATGCTAATGAACAGACAAACGGTGTTTAAAAACATAACCTCCTTGGACAGGATAAACTGCTGCTTTTCACTTTAAACTCTGCTAAAGGCAGATGGAGGGACGTCAGCAATGAAGCAGTAGCAGGCCATTATTTTCATGTTCATTCTTGACAGTGACAAGTTTAGGATAGAAGCAACATACTTTTATTTGTAAGGATCCCATGCATGCCATAGAGACAGAGTCAGAGAATAACCCGAAGACAAAAGGAGAATGTCTCTCAGTGGCGTGCAAAACCCAACACTCCTGCACAAATACTCGTTCGGAGGTTTACAGCTCAATTTTCAGGTGATTGACTAATTCTTCAACTTAAGCATCCTTTCTTTCTGAAACATCTGCATCCATAACATTAAACTGGATAGACTTGTAAAACTATGAAAGATACAGAATCCAAATGAGTTCAGATGCAGGTTTTCTAACCTTGTCAGTATCACTCAGCGGCTGAAAAAGGCAAAGCCTCTGTAAACATTTTATGTTATAGAAAACCTGCATCTGAACTCATATCTCTTATGTTATATAGGAGCTATGAAAGGGAGGGAGAACAACATGAGAAATTCCAGTATGCATCTCGGTAGATTTCCATCAGCTGAGCTCGGTTGGAGAAACAGGTTATTATGTGTGCCAACTGCCTGTGAAATAAAAAAAAGGGAGTGACTGCAGTATATTTCCACTCAAGTTCAAAAATAGGCAGAAGGTCATGTGACACAGCAAAGACCAATGAATTGTATTTTATATTTCAGACATGATGGAAAAAAACCCCCCACGATGGCACGAACTGCCTCTCCTTGTAAATACCTGACCTTCCCTGGCATTTCTATGGGCTAACCCCAAACCGCAATCGCAAACAAAGCATGACAACACAGCCATAACCAGCTCCCTAGAATCTATTGGGCCATTGCAAAAAGCTATTTGAGCAAGCTGCAATAAAACCGCTGCTGCTGCTGCCCATAAAACTGTCTTATCTCTAAGACCATAGCTTTACCTTGTGAAATACCTTTTTGTGTACAAAGAGTTCTTGTGTATTGGCACAAGAACAAAACATTTTGATCCAACGCATTGTAAATACTAATACCATTTCCAGCCCTTGCAGGTGATGAAATCCAAACACAGCATGCAGAAGCTGACCGCTGAGCCGGTCTCGTGTGCTGGGCATGTTATTCTGACATACATTTTATTTGGCATCCAATAATGATGCCAGCAATAAGACGCTCGTCATGATTGCTCTCACAAACCAATAGAGAGGTCAGCTGGGAGGTCAGCCCGGGTCTGCAGACTCATGAAGCCGGGACGACGCACCGTGTGACAAGACTGTTAGAGGAGGTTCTGCTGTCCTTAAATAACAAGGATTTAATCCATTGAGCGTGAAAGAGACAGGGATCACTGGCAAGTTGGTGGACGAGGACACGGCCTGGGGTGATAGGGTGCAGAAGAACTTAAGCTGAGAAGCTGAGTCAGAGTCACAGAGAGAGAACATCCTGCGTCGAGGCCTGTGCAGCACTAAGAGGATGACTCAGTCTGGATGTTGGGAAAATCATCCCGAGAAACCTTCTTAGCGCTTGATCCATCTCCTCATTTAAAATAAGATTTAAAAAAATCATTTAAGATACATAAACCTTTCTACAGTTGCTTAAATGTTGTTTATTTTGTCATGATTTATAGTTTGAAACAATATTCTGAGTGTTATAGCTGTTGAAAACGCACGTGGTTTGTCCAATGGGGCCTCGTGTGAGCCGTTAGTATTATCATTATTTGACTTGACTCAAAGTGTGAATGGAGTGATGTAGAGACATGTAATAACCAACAACTCTAGAGATACAACACAAAAGCACAAGAGTTCCCTGTAAGGGTCATTAAAAAAATTTAAAGAAAGAAACAGTATATGTATATGCTATACCTGAAAATATTCGATCCAAACTTCTGCTTTTGAAGCTGTGATGTATAAACGAATGTCATGTACTGCATCTTGACTGTGGAAACTGCATCCGATGCAGGCTGTAGATACTGCGCTAACCTTCAACACGCAGGCGTTGTCTCCCGCAGCTCGACATTGTTTACCAGCTGGCTGTGACACATTCCCACACTCACTCAGACGCATTCTCACAGCGACGTTCGTCACATTCTGGCTCAGAATGTGACGAACGTCGCTCCGATCTTGGACAGAAACAACATCTGGAACACTCTCTGTACACATTGTGCTGCAGTTAAACCAGGTGTGGGTTCAACAGCTGGAGTGAAGGCGTGTAATCTGAGAAAAGGGTCTTTGTTTGGGATTGTAGAACGTCTCAGCTGGTGGTTTTCTCCAGAGCCGTCCTTCAAACAAACCAGAGAGCGTTGATGATGTTTGGAGTGAGTTCACTGTGGTGGATTTATTGCCCTGACGACTAATCGAGCAAGGCCTCTAACTGTTAGGAAAAGTACTGAGCTCTGATTTTAGGACCATACTAGAGGTATAATTATGCAAACTCACACCCTTAAATAGGATTTCAAAGCATTCTAGTCTGGAGTTTGCTTTGTATCTACCTGGTGAAGTATCCCCCCCCCCTTCTTCTTTTTTTTTTTTACCCTCGATCTGTTTTATTATGGATGCTACATAGGGAATGGTACATGTGAACCTCCTCTCACTGCTGCAAGGAGAACAGTAATTATAAAAGTCCCTTAAGGAGAGTGAGTCATCAGCTGTGGATTTGTCTATTGTCACATTATATGTTGGTTGTTATGAGAAGATATTGATTAGGACAGCTTAAGTATGTTGGTCTGAAGATATTGATGATATTAAAATTACTTGACCTCCTTATCCTCAGCGGCAGCTGGTTCGGCCTTACATTTTGGGGAGGTGCAAGACTGGAGAAAACCTTTTGAACTTTAGCTGATCTGTTCTGTTTATATTGTTGGTGTTGTACATCACAACAAATCAGATCATTTAAGATAAATCTTGGGTCAGGATTTTTTTTAAAGCATTATTCAGCAGGACAAAATGCAGTAAGTTATTTTATATTGCTTGGTTGAGTCAGTAGTTACTGATGATGTGGCGTCTATTTATAACTTCAACAGAGCAGTGATGCTGTAAACTTCGCATTGTTTCACTTTTGTTTGTACACAAACTTCCCATAAGTCCCCACGTTTATCATAGAAACAAGAGGAGCAGCTGAAAGTACATGTTTTTGTTCAAACACAGATTCAGACTGTCTGTGTTGGGTCTGTATCTGCGTGCAAACAGTGTCAGCCGGGTGAGTGGTCACCAACGCTGCAGGACAACAAGGCAGAAATTCATCCCAGTAGTCTGCGGTTGGTACTGCCTACATCAGATGGCCAAGGAGAAATCTGCTCCTCTATGGCCTGCATTGTTGTATAGAAATGCAGGCCGAGTCATGAATCATGAGTTTCCTCCTCGTGGAAACACCCACCAACAACCGCTGTTTACTGGGTACACAGGAATGGTCTGTTTTCGATTTTCACATCTCTAATTTCACTGTGTTTCATTCTCAAACTCAGTTGGGACAAAGGTAAAGGAGAGCCAGTCAATTATCATATGATCGAGTCATATACTGTCTTCCACAGCATATTGAGTTTGAGCTTGTCTGGGGAACCTATAGAACAGGTGAATAGAGTAAAATTACTGGGCACAATGATTGTTAGCCAACTGTCATGGTCAGAACACGTTGATACCATAGTGAAGAAGATGGGTAGCGGTATCTCCGTGGTGAAGAAATGTCTTTCTTTTGTACCTACACACATTGTGGGGCAGGTGGCTAAATCTTTAATTTTATGTCACCTGGATTATTGTATGGTCCTCTGCATTCAAAGGTCAACGAAAGAAATTGCAAACTGCCCAGAACAGAGCTGCCAGGTGAGTGTTACACTGTCCCATAACAACAAACACTATTTTAATATGTGAGTAGGGAATTAAAAGACCTAATGTATGAATGCAATAATGAAATATTAAGCATGAATGTAATAACTTTTCTTAAAAATGTCTGATGATGTTTATAATTTTATAATGTTTTATTGCCTTTAGATTATCATTGTTAAGTGAATTGTGATTATATGGATCGTGTGTGTTATGTTTTGTGTTGTCTTTTTGTGTGGACCCCAGGAAGACTAGCTCGTCACTTTGATGGCAGCGAATGGGGATCCTTTTAAATGGGGATCCTTTTAAACAATAAACAATAAACAAACTTACTAAATACTAAGTATTTAGTAAGTACAATAAACAAACAATAAACAATAAACCAGTCAAAAATCATTTATAGATGCAAACTCTGAAGAAAATGCTATTTCATATATAAGTAAATGTAAATGTAAATGTATTCTAGCCCAAATGAGAGGTCTTTGCTGAAGTTGTAAGTTCCATCGCTTTCAGCACTCTTTCAATCGACCTGAGGGACCAACTTTGGTATTGTACCGCCCCCTGCTGGATGACCCATATATCGTCAATGATTTTCCTATAAAAGGAGCACATGTACGTCGCTTCCGGTCTTTTGAACCCATTCAAGAATCCACGGAGATAGGCGAGTTCGGAGGTGAGCGGCTTGAATCCACGTCCATCCAGCGCTGATGTGAAACTTGTAAATCGTGTTTAACTTGAGAAAATGTTATTGGAGAGTAAAAGCTGTGACGCTGCGCCATATTTATCCAGGAAGTGCCATTTTAAGTGCTTTCTATCTGGCAGCGTGTTTGAGTATTTAACAGATGTTTGATTCCTTTCATGTTTGCAGACTGAATCTTGCACCGAAAGCCGCGATGGAAAGGTGAGACGGAGTTTAATGTCATGACTCGGCGCGGTGGATGCTCTCCCGTGTTACTGGATGGGCCTGAACCTGAACGCGTTCCTCGTGAAGTTGTCTTGAGTTTATTTGGTCTGACCCTTTGGAACGTACCAACTGTCTGAAGCTGCAGACCGTTCCAGCGAGGCTCAGCCTGCAGTGGTTCTGTCCTTTCCTGTAGCGTCTGCTAGAGAGATGCGAGGCGGTTTGAGGCCCTGCTGTGTGACCCCTCACGGCAGGGTTATAGGTAAACCTCCAACACGCGCTCCGATCGATCGAGTATCGGGTTGAGCTGATCGGGGATCAGGCAGAAGCTCATTTCTGTGAATGTTCGCTGCCAATGGGCCTCTCTGCTAAATGATGATGGTGCGAGAACCAAATCCTTCCAGTATTTTTAAATGAATAACTTCCTAAATTGTCAGCCTCGTTTCTAGAGTACTTTAATAAAATCTACTGCTTTATACAATCAGCTGCTATTAAACTATCACGTTCTCTTCAACAGGCCAAACATTGTTCGGCCGCCACCCTTTCATGCTGCGCTTCGTGTGAAGTGACACGGCAGCGATGCGCCTCACCCCCCCGCCCTGCTGCGACCTCCGGACTGACCATCGGCTGCTCAGACGTCAGGTTTGTGATGTGAAGCCATGTTGTCAAAATGGCGTAACGTGTGCAACTGCTTTGCCTTGAGCCAATCTCACGTGCACCAATAACGCGTGAATAAAAAGGTGCGTCTGCTGGACTGGGGATGTGGTTGCATCGCCTTCAGCTCAAATCTGCCCTCGACCTTCTGGCTCGTGTTCCGACTGGGGGTTAGCGGGAGTGGAATCGGTTTGATGCACGAATCGGGTTTGAAATCAGACTGTTTGCGTTAAAGGAAAGAGGGAGGTGAGTTGGGGGGCGTTGGTGTTGTGCAGACCGTTCCAGCGAGGCTCAGCCTGCAGTGGTTCTGTCCTTTCCTGTAGCGTCTGCTAGAGAGATGCGAGGCTGTTTGAGGCCCGGCCGTGTGACTCCTCACGGCCGGGTTATAGGTAAACCTCCAACACCGCCGTCGAGGCTCCTGTTTCTCCTACTCCAGTATTTATTAGGTTGTAGATGCATTTCTCTTTTTGTTTTTAGGAGCAGAAAACGCAGCAGCCGAGCTTCCCAGGCAGAAGGTCTGGAGGCCTGAAAAGGTATGTTGACCTGAATGTTTCTGCCTCTCACCTTTTCTTGTGTATTCGTAAGAACTTTCTTTATTTTTAAGACATCACAGCGTCCTTTCGACCTCGGCAGGAGAACGAATGAGATTGTCTTCTCGTCGAAAGCGGCGCGTACCTCGATCTGTAAGAGTTCCTGCACGGCATGACTCCAGGTGAGCATTCCGTGGGCCTCCAGGTCAGTGACTTTTAAGTGAGGAGTTACTAAAGTATAATTTCTTTTCAGGTTTCAACAGAAGAACGAGCTGATCTGAGGGGAAATCAAGATTTCACACACTGATGTTAAACGCCTCCGTAATCTGTGAATTCTGTGCTCGTGTGGAGGAACGCGTGTTAACAAGAACCGCAGGGATGAATGTTGATGGAGAAAATAAACGTACAAGAAACACTTGAATAGTAAGCGTCTTTATTACATCATTGCTCTGCACTTCAAAGCAGGTCGGGTGGCATCAGTGCAGTGCTGAACACGAGCCATGTGAGGGTGCCATCGCACCAACAGATTCCACGAGTTTTCTCTCCCTTCTGTACAGCAGTGAATATTGTCTAGTCGGAATAAAACGAGCCACAAATAATACCTTTACAAACACTCATTGCATTGTTTCACCATAAATGATGGTTCATTTCACATCCTTGTGTAAAGCTCTCTTACGAGGGCTTGTCTGGGCTGTAGTGTTGCACCGTAAAGCAACAGAAGAGTCCATGTGAAAAGCTTTATGCTCATAAATTTAGGTTTTACAGGAGCCTTAAATATATTTGAAGTGTCTTCACTGAATAAATTTGCAGTTAATTATGGAGGTCTCATTTAGTCGTCGCCCTACATGATTGTCCAATTCCATAATCATTGGTCAATAATCACCCGAGATATTGAACAACCAATTTTGGAGCTCCCATTTACGGCAATGTTGCTGAAACCTTCAAAGCGATCTAGAATCCAGGGTCATTCTTTGTGGATCTTCACCAAAATTTAATCACCTGTTTGTGGTAAGATTCCCAACATTTCCTGGAAATTTCATCACGATCCTTCCAGAACCTTTTGAGTTAACTTTCTATTGGAAGGACGGACGGACAAAGGAACCAGCGATTATGTAAGCTCCGTTTCGGCAGAGGTAACGAAAAACGAAAACCGACAACGTCCTCTTGGCGGCTGTCAGCGGTTGCCAGTCTGCACTCTACCTGTATGACTCACCTTTGTGTCAGAAGTTGCCATAGAATTTAAACTTTCACGTTACAATTTGTTGCATCTAGACTTACACAGCTGCAGATCTGTCATCCTACGCATGCAGGAAGACGGAGGGGGAGAGAGGAAGTCTTGATGGAGATCTGAGTAGCTGCATGGCGGGTCACTGTTTGGGTACTGCTGTTATTCTGCAGTATAAAACCAGCTAAACACCAGATGTAACCGATTCTCCGCTGCTGGTGGGTGCTCTGTCTTTAAGACGATGCAGTCTGATCGTAAAGTCCCATTACTCATGATCTTCCAATCAATTTCTATATCGAGTGTGAGCTGAAGACTGCATGCGATCCAGAAGTGACTGCTGTGTGACTCAGACGACCTTTTAACAGTAAGAACTAAAGATCACGAGGAACCACCTCCAGAGGGAGGTGCTTTCCCCCCCTGTTTTCTTCTGTTACCATAGTGACTCAAAGAAACTCACAAATCTGATGGACAGATAGATGTTGGGAACTCTGGCTGCAAATTAAAACTTTGTAGACAGTGACTGAACAAAGCAATCCCCACTCAAGGTCCGATTAGCAGATTTCTTTAGAGGGTTTGTAGGCCTTCATAATGTCATTGAATTTGTTTGGTTGCTTGGAGACGGATCAGTTGTATTTATTTAGGCTCTTCAGTTAACTGTCTGTCTTTGAAAGCCCTTAATGAAGCTGGAGTCTCCTTTTTCTCAGGAGAAATATTGTTACAAATTTCTACTTTGAGCATCACAAATAACCACCTGTCATACCCCTAATAGCTAATACAACAGGTACAACTTGTAATAGGCAAGCTATCCTTTTAAACGCTCTAAATACAAAAACAACAGAACTGCACATTTAAATACACTTAGAATTACTGATATTGATTCAATTAATTTCATTTAAAAGGTGATTCACGCCATGCACGTATAGAATACAAGACTTACGTTGCTAGCTGAATCAATTTAAATCATGCAAGTGGACATATTGTCAGATTAGTCGCGACACTTTTGTAATGAATGGCTATTTGGTGAAAACAGTAACAGCAGTAAAATAAATAAGCTAAACAGCTAGCCTCAGACATGCTATGATGACTAGCTTGGCTACCTGAAAAACACTTAAAATAAAGATGCACCCACACAAAACAAGTGCAGAATATGCAGCTTCCACAGCATCCATCCGTCCATCCGTCCGTCCATCCGCCCATTTTCTTGTAGACGAGACGACTTCAATCGTCTTCTCCACGGCCGCTTTATCCGCCTTGTGGGTCACAGGTGTTGCTGGAGTCAAAGCTGACTACACCCCAGACGTGTCGCCAGGGCATTGCAGGGCACTTCCACATCAATTCGACCAAATTCAGTGTATTTGTATAAAGTCTCCCTACATCCCTAAACCGCAGGACAGTATATTAAGATTTCCATAGCAGTTAAATATCTCATGGCTCAGAGACCCAAAATTAGAGCTGCTTGAATGAAAACATTGAAAAGGCATTTCAAGACAAAGTTCAAATGCTGTGAAAGGGGTTTAGAAATGGCCTCTTCCCTTACTCAGCATTCCCTGAGTGAACTTAACGCACCCACCCAAAACGTTTAACATTTGTCTCGCATGCTAAACGTCGACGCTGAACCTTCTGGCTCCAGCATTCAATAACTGACATTCTCAAGTCGCAGCTTGACTCTGCTGCTGGATGGGAGCGCTTGGTTTTAGAGCCGACACTGAGGAACACGTTGTGCTGCCAGTGCTTTACTCCCGGGTTCCCAGGAGATAAAGGCCACATTCGACCCCCAAATGTCCAAGGTCACACTGGCAGGATTTCAAATGTGGGTTCCTGCATTTAGGGAGAAAAGAGATGAGGCTGAGAAGGAAGAAGACAAGACGTCTGTTCTGTTGTAGTGACAGTTTGTCAACTTTGGAGGCCTTGTGGCAGGAAGAGAGAGAGACGGAGGAGGATGCAGAAGTGGTGCGAGCTATACAGATAGCCCCCCTGCTATTTATACTGATCTGCAGGAGAACATAGGCTGACTGACAGGATGACGTGTTGCAGCTTGTAACCGCAGCTCTCTGCGACTTGACGAAGCACACCCTAGAATCCACCAAAGAGCTCACCACGCCCACAGCAGACTTGCCTGCAGAGGCCATAGAAGGCGGCCAAGCTTCACTTCTTCCTCTTTGAGCTCATTTCGGTGTCCTCTGGGGTTTTTTCTTTATTTGAAGCGTGTCCGGTGGCAAGGATGGCGGAGCTCGAGGGCTTGGAGTTTGGGAAGTCAGACTTTGTCCTCCTGGATGAAGTGACGATGGAGCAGTTTATGGAGAATCTGAGGCTGAGGTAAGAGTTACTGTTAGAGAGGAGGAAAGGGGGGGGGGCTTCCAGTTCCAGAGATGCAAAGGTTAACGATTCATACAAACCCGGTACAAAAAGGAAATGGCATGTTTCTTGTTGCCTTGAATATATGAATGAATTAATATATTTTACATGTATTAATATAAATTATAAATATTTTTTTGTTACTACTGTTGCAACACACGATTGAATCACTACGGTTGCACTAACTTGATGACTTCTCTTAATTAAGAGGCTTTAAAGACACGAGTCAGCCATTCTTCTATTCTTTTCTCCGATGCTTAGGGTTCAGATGTAAACGTGTGGTCAATGTGATCATCACCGCTCTACGCACATGGTTGTCATGGGAGCAAAATAAAGCACAAGGCATACCAAACATGCCGAACATTATAGATGAAACATCATTTGTGACATTTTTACTCTTTAGATGTGGAAAACTTTACTTTTTTTTTTTGGCCTTGTCTTAAACCCAGACGGTGTTTTCCTGTCTTAAATGTTTTCTCACTTCCCCAATGTCAGAGGCATCATGTCCTGAATTCAAACCGATAGAAATGAGACCGTTTCAAGTCACCTTAAGACTCCCAGAGGCACCGAATATCACGAAATATCAAAGAAGCTGGAAAAAAAAGAAAAAACCCAAGTCATCAGATGACGTGCAATGTAATTTTGCTCTAAATGAATATTTGTACCCATCTGAGCATCTGTCTGTTATCATTTGGTTGGTTAATCTATGCCGATCAACCAGCTTGATCAGACTTGTCTGAGGGAAAACAGGTTGTGACGTTTGCCCTGATATTTGCCTGCTTCGCTGATTAACTGTCTTCTTGTGAGTTCATGTGAAAAAATTATCTAACTTTTAGCTGCAATTTTGTGATGTCTAACACTTCAATGGGATTCATCACTGCCAGCAAAAGGAGCGAGGTCGTCAGACAGTAGCGGGGGTGTGTGTGAAGAAAATGTCATGCTATTTGTTCACTCAAAGGGAAAATACCAAGATTGTCAGCGAGGATGAAGTGAAAGGTCTACAAGACAGTGGCGAGGTTAGAGACAGTGGCTCTGAGGAAAAGACAGGAGGCGGAGCTAGAAGTGGCGGAAATGAAGCTGCTGAGTTTCTCCTTGAGAGTAACCAGGTTGGATAGAATTAGAAATGAGACAAGAGGGACAGTGAAGGTTGGACGTATTGGAGACGAGGTCAGAGAGACCAGACTTTGATGGTTTGGACATGTCCAGAGGAGAGACGGGGACTATATCGGTAGAAGGATTCTGAGGATGGAGCTGCCAGGGAACAGGGCTAGAGGACGACCCAGGAGAAGATACATGGAGGTGGTGAGGGAGGACATGAGAGTGGCTGGTGTTGGGGAGGATGATGCAAAAGGACAGGGTGAAGTGGAGAAAGTTGATTTACTGTGGAGACCCCCCTCACGGGAAAAGAAGAAAGTACCATAGTAGTAATAGTCGTAGTAGTAGTAGTAGTAGTATTGTGGCTCTTGTTTGGGCAAGACTTGGTGGTTACCCCTTTCTTGAGTTTTTGCATTTTAAAAACTAGAAGCAAATCATGATGCCAAACAAGATTTTGTTTCATCAACAAACTTGAATTGGTGCAAGTAATAATCTTTCATGTAACATCTTGAGGTATGTCTCAATTACATGGTCTGAGCCTCCTCTTCCTTGATTGGTCACGACATTTCTGTGAAGAAAACTTCCAACGGGTGACTTCTGTTTTTTGAGGGTTTTTTTTTTTTTACACGAAACCAAACTCTAAAATCTACATGCCAGTGGAAACTGGTATGATTTTACAATTGATATTTCGCTTGAATGGGGCATTTAATATTCCAATACTTTGGTAAATAGATCTGCTCGGTATGGAAATCAGCTCTTTACACCTTGGATTGCAGTTTGAGCAACACGTTTCACATTTCCCCTTTCCGTGCTGGCATGTCTTATTGTACAATTCTTAGCTTTAAAGAAACTTTACCCATGTGATGCAGTATAAGTACTTAATTCTGCCCTCAAATATGAAATAAACATAAAAGTAATGTGCAAGTGACAACAAAAATAAAAATCAAGTCTGCAGCTATTGCCCTCCGGGGCATTTAATAAGTACAGGAATTATAGTTTTATTTTCTGTAAGATGAATCCAGTTATATTAACCTGTCATTAAATAATAACTCCTTCAACACATGTCAAATACGCTGTTCACTTGATTTCCCCTGACTCTACAAGCTGAGATCCATATATATATATATATATATATATATATATATATATATATATATATTATTATTAAACAAACAATCCTTGTTAGAAATTTAAATTAAAGAGTTTCGTGAATTTCCTGCATTTTTGACACATTTCCAAACAACGTATTCCAATTCAAGAAACCATCATGGAGTTACACAAAGCGGTGACACCCTTTGAACCACACAGTTTCATTTCCTGCTTTCAGTGTGCACACACTTGTGACGCTTTCCATTCCCCTGGATATGACACAAAGGTGCATGCTCTTTGAGTTCAAGGGCCTTTTTCCATGGATGACATAAAAACATCATTGGCAAATGGGGCAAAACCCGGGGCTGATTGTTCAGGTTTCAGCAATATGAAAGGGAGTGCCAGAGAGACAGGAGTGCAGTTCAATGATTTTATGAATGAAAATCAAAATCTCAACCAAACAAACAAAGATAAGGGCTGGAACATGCCACAATACATCGCATAAAACCCACTGGAGGACGAGACAGAGGAAGACACAATCAGCCACCGGTGGAAACAGTTAAAGAGAACGCCAAAGGGGCTGATGAGAAAAGAACACAGAACATAAACCCAAAAGGAAAGAGATAATACAGGGCAAACGATATGAGAACGTAGGAGACAGGAAGTGTGAGGTGAGAAATACAGCAAGGAGAAAAGAACTGCCAAAATAAAACAGGAAACAGAAAATAAATGACCATCAAAATAAGAAAAAACAACAAATTAGGATTATCACCATGACCACCGTCCCTGGCTATGAACACAGACAGACAGACAGACAGACAGATAGTTATAGATGGACGATCAGTGTTTCCTTTGTCTGTGTAGGTTTGGGAAGGGCCGTATCTACACCTACATAGGGGAGGTGGTGGTCTCGGTGAACCCCTACAGACAGATGGACATCTACGGCAAAGACACCATTGATGCGTACCGGGGCCGGGAGCTGTACGAGAACCCTCCTCACCTGTACGCGGTGTCGGATGCTGCTTATAAGGCCATGAAGAGGCGGGCCAAAGACACCTGCATCGTCATATCAGGTCTGTTTGTTTTACTCACGGAAACATCCTGAAGCTGACGAGCTGAACTCTCCGCTGTGTGACCCGAGGCTTTTAGACTGGTTTCAATCCAGGCTTACAACACATTCATTTTATTGCTACTCATGCTTCCATCAGTACTACTACTACTACTACTACTGCTACTACTACTACCGGTACTACTAATATAATAATAAACTAGAGGACATTCAGTAACAGCAAAACTCTGCCAAACAAATTCCACTATGATGTCACAACCATTTGCCCAAATACGCCACCTTTGGAGGCGAGAACATTTTTTTTAGAGGTGGTGCAACCTCCTTCCAGCGCAAAGAAGGTTCTGAAAACAAAGTTTTAATCTGGTTCTAATCCTTTCTGTGGAGGTTGCATGTTCTCCTTGTGACAGTGTTGGTTCCCTCCGGTGCATCGTCTTCATTCTGCAAAAACATGCATCATACAGTAGTTCATGAAATACGGTTTTAAATTACCTAAACATAAGAAAGGAGGTTCTGCGTTCAGTTCCTTTCTGTGCAGAGTTTGCGTGTTCTCCCCGTGTCTGCATGGGTTTTCTCCGGGTTCTCCTGTTTCCTCCCACCTCAAAAAACATGTAAGTTAGGTGAATTGGGCAAACCAGAATCGTGTGAGTGCGGTAGTTGTATGTCCTTTGTGTGGCCCCGCGATGCACTGGCGACGCTTCCGGGGTGTACCCAACCTCTCGCTCATAGAAAAGCTGGGATAGGCTCCAGCAACACCCGTGACCCACCAGGCGGATACAGCGGACATGAAAATGAATGGATTCAAACACCTTCGTCATCCTGGGAATAAAACGCGGTAAATAATTTGACGTGTGGTTTTTGCTGGTCTCTTGTAAAATGTCTCTGTTTTGTGTTTCAGGTGAAAGTGGAGCAGGGAAAACGGAAGCCAGCAAATACATCATGCAGTACATCGCAGCCATCACCAACCCGAGCCAGCGGGCCGAGGTCGAGAGGTCAGTGGTGCTTTAGGTCAACAGCAGACATTACAACGGCAAACCCAGGTGGGTCTGCTCTTGATTGGATCACGTGACCATCAATCAAGTCACTTATTTCCTCTCCTCTGACTCCATTTCCAACTCCCCGTTGGCGGCCTCTCACGTGTTCCTGTCTCGATTAATCAAGTGTGAAGGATGTGCTGCTCAAATCCAACTGCGTGCTGGAGGCCTTCGGGAACGCAAAGACAAACCGCAACGACAACTCCAGCCGCTTTGGCAAGTACATGGACATCAACTTCAACTTCAATGGAGACCCCACCGGAGGACACATCAACAATTACCTGCTGGAGAAGGTGAGGGGAGGGGTGGGGGGCTGACGGCACAATGAGGGGCTCTGACACGCAAAGTCAAAGGAATTCTATTTCATCTCTGCAGAGAAAAGTTCTGCTCGTTCAGGCTTTAATTTTCCTCTTTTCCTCCTGAATGCTTCATGAGGCAGTGACAAAGAGGTGCGAGGGAATGTCCACGAATAGATGTGTCTCTGAAGCTGGTGCAGTGCTAATGAATGACTCACCTGGGGGGGTGGGGGGGGGGGGTACATGATGGTGCTGCATTTATCCGCTCTGTCGAACAACCGTCTGGCGCTCGGTGGCGCCGTGGCTCATTGTCGGAGGGCGGAATGAACCGTTCGCTGTCATGTTTCTATAGAAACAGTGATCGAGGTGTTGCTGTGACACAATGAGTGCTCACTTTTATTTGTTACCCTCGCCGAAGGGGAGGCGAGGGTATTGCAATTGGGTCCGTCTGTTTGTTTGTTTGTTTGTCTGTCCGCGCGCATAACTCAAAAACTAGTAACCCAATCGACTTGAAATTATTACACAAGCAAGGTTCTTTCCGTGGCTCGGTCCTCCCCGAGAATGGCGTTGATCCGGATCTGGATCCAGATTCTATAATTTTTTAAAGGATTCTTTAACATTGCGAGATAGGGCACTTGGAGGCGAGGGTCTGCAATCTCTGATTGATCAGCTTGTTGTTGTTGTTTTTAAACCCTCAGATTATTGTAATAAATTGTTAAATGGTCAAAGGTGGTCCTTCCTTCACTGCTTGGATTCAGGCACTTTGAGCGCAGCTAAGGTGGAGACCAGACGTGTCTTATTCCATGTCATGTGACTCTCGATCTGTCAGGTCATGTCAGGTTTGTGACACAACTCAAGAAGCTCTTAACCAAATTGAGAAGCTATGACTAATAAAAGCATTAAATCAACTTCAATTTGAATGAGATCCAGAAGAAACATGTTTGGAATCAACACCAACTTCTGAACTATCAACGTTCAAAAAATAATAATTCAAGAACACACTGAATAAATATTTCAATGTGATATTCTTTTTCAATTATAATATATAAAAATGGTCAAAACACATTTATTATTATGTTAATATTGGGGGCCTGCTGTAAAGCAGAGCAGTCTGAGGAAGCTCTTTGGTTCGCTCCTGTAATCTCTTCTCTTGTTCAAGTCCAGGGTGGTCCAGCAGCAGGAGGGGGAGAGGAACTTCCACTCCTTCTACCAGGTGAATGCTCCTCTTCAGTAAGCGCTCCTCTACAATAGGATCATGTCTGAAACTAAAGTTTGATGTGTTCGTCAGCTGCTGCACGGCGGCTCAGACGACATGCTGAAGTCGCTCCATCTACAGAACGATCCTGCTCTTTATACGTTCACCAAACAAGGAGTAACAGCAACAGTGAGTTTGTCAACTTGTGTGTGTGTGTGTGTGTGTGTGTGTGTTTGTTGTTTGGCATAATAGCGCTTAGAAATGCCTTTTCTTATATACAATCCTTGTTCTTCGACAGAAATCCAACAACAGCGATCGATCGAACCACGAAGCGGTGCTGAATGCCCTGCAGGTGATCGGCTTCTCGCAGGAGGAGATTCAGTCGGTTTATCAGATCCTGGCCTCAATTCTTCTGCTGGTGAGGAAATGTTCATGTATTTCCTTGAAAGAGCAGTTCACCCTCAACCCCCCCCCCCCCCCCCGAGATCCAAATGAGATGCGAGCATTACGTTCTTTAGCCTGCCAGTTATACTGAATCCTTCCCTGTTGCTCTTATGCTACAAGCATTAGCTCACTTTAGAAGAGGAAGGTGCAAAATCGATTTTTTGGGATCTTACAAGTTGTGTGGAGTCCATTTTAAATATATAGCTTTGATTTTTGTCTTTGGAACGACCCTCTTGTCTTTAGCGGTTAAGGAGAATTTTGAAAAGTTGCTTTGCTCTGATGCTCCAGAAATGTTTTACACACTTCCAAACGCCACCTGAATTTCCATCATCATGGTGGTCAATAGCTTATGACTGACTTCATCTTGGGCTGAACTGTTTCTTTAACCTGATGTGTATATATATATAGCCAACACTGAGAGGTTCGAGGAGAGATCCTGGTTACGTGATGAATTTAAAACGCTATTCTTTTTCAGGGAGAGTTGCAGTTCGAGAGCGACGGGGAGAGCGTTCAGATCCTGGATCTCGATGCCGTCAACCACATTTCTGAGCTGACGGAAACGGATCCAGAGCGTGTCAGTAAAAGCCTGCTCTACCGAACCGTTGCCACCGGGGGCGGCGAGGTCATTGAGAAGGGTCACTCGGAGCAGGAGGCCTGCTTTGGCCGTGACGCTTTCGTCAAGGTCCTCTTCCTTATTTCATGTATTTGTTTCTTGACACGATTGCTCACCAGGATGAGATTTATACGGTACACTCATGTCCCTGCTCCAGGCTCTATATGAGAGACTTTTCGGCTGGATCATAGGCCGCATCAACAGTGTCATCAAAGTTAAAAACTACAACCCACTGCTTCATGGGAAAAACACAGTCATAGGTGTGCTGGATATCTACGGCTTTGAGATCTTTGACAACAACAGGTGGGGTCCCCTTGTGCTGTAAAGCCCACTGTATCTGCAGTTAGACGGATGGGCTGCCATTCACCATGATCACGTTTGCTCCTCTGCCCTCATCCAGCTTTGAACAGTTCTGCATCAACTACTGCAACGAGAAGCTGCAGCAGCTCTTCATCGAGCTCATCCTCAGGCAGGAGCAAAGCGAATACGAGAGAGAAGGCATCACCTGGCAAAACGTGAGTGACGCAAACAATCACACACACACACACACACTAAAACTAAAACTTTGGCTCGATTGTATATGCGGTAGTAACAGAGCTGTGTGCACACAGATCGACTACTTCAACAACCAGATCATTGTGGACCTTGTGGAGCAGCCGCACAAAGGCGTCATCTCCATTTTGGATGAAGCGTGCCTCACTGTGGGAAATGTCACGGACACAGTGTGCCTGGACAGCATGGACTCCAAGCTGGCCCAGCACCCCCATTACACATCCCGCAAGGTGAGCAGTGCATCCGCCGCCGATGCTCGGGTTAATGCTTAAGATTCAGCATATCAAGCACATCATACGGCTTCTGAATGTTTGCAGGTGGGAAAAAGCAAACTGAAAACCATCGAAGCTCATTTGGGCTTGTAGGCATTGAAGCAATTTACTGGGAAGGGATTTAATGTTGGCAGGAATTCTGATAAAAAATGTTTTTTTGAAAGTACAAAATGCCTGGGAAATGAAAAATTTTACGAGTTGCCTTAGATGTTTTTTTTGGTGATCAACACCTTTAAAATAAATAACAATTTTACCGGCTGGCGCTGATCACTGACAATACAGCAAATACTCAGATTTTCCTTAACAGTGTCATTTTACAATATTTCTTCTCGAGAAAATGTATTATTTCCCTGATTTATATATATTTTTTTACTTTAAACGACTGAACAATAACTTTGGGCCACTTCAAACTTGCCATAACGCAGATGCAGTTCTCCATTGCTGGCAGTAGAGGGCAGAGTTTCTCCAACATTTCCAGCTGTTTCTGACATTCTGATGTTTCTCAAAAATCCCCAGTCCATCCCACCCCCTTCTCCCTAAAACTAACATGTGTGCTTTACCTAAAATATTTACACGATACTGTAAATGTACTTTTTATTTATTTTACTCACTGTTCCCTCTGTATTCTCACTTCCAGCTCAGCCCCACGGACAAAACCATGGACTTCCAGAAACACTTCCGCATTCGCCACTATGCTGGAGATGTCACGTGAGTTTGCAGTCACGATTGTGGCTAAAAAAGCAGGAGGTAGTTCAGTTTATTAGTGTAACTCCTAATGCTGGTAGAAGAGGTCAGACATTGCAGTGATATTGTTATCGCAAAGTAACAACTATAAGCTGCATTTTTAAACCGAGAGTGGCTTTAAATTTGTGTTAAAAGATCCTTTTATTATTGAATGAATGAAATGTAACACAATAAAAATATTCTAGGCATGACCCATCATTTTAACATTTGTTCCCCTGTGAGGTATTACTCTGGTTCACGAGATCAAACAGTTCAGTTTCCTCCTCCATCACTGCTTGTTGTGTTCACTGGATTTAAACCGGTATTCAGAGTTTCTCCAGGCATCTACTTGAGTAAATGTACTTAGTTACCTTCCTGCCAGTTTTAAGAGGAGCCTGGATGGAGGGCCTGCGGTGGTGGTGGTGGTGACAGATGGATGTCCCCGTCTCAGCTCGTCTCAGGTCCACGGCGGTGACGCCTCAGCTGGGCTGTCACCCCTCATCTATTGCTTCCCAGTCGCTCTGACCCCCCCGTCCTCCCCTGTCACGTCTCACCCCATCTGAGTCTACCCTTGCTAAATATACCCTCATCCTCGACACCCACTGCCCCCCCCCCCCTAACCTTCACCGAGCTACCACCAGCACAAGCCTTGACCTACTTTGCTCCGCCCCCCCGTCTCCCTGTTTTCTCCTCCTCCTGCACAGCAACACTCACCTGGCTCTCTTTGCCGTCCACATCTTTTTGAATCCCTGCATTGTTTCAGCCTGCGTATGCAGCACGTTGGTGCAGGCGTTTATCAACGTGGTCCTCCTGCGAGGCGCCTCCCCCAGCTCACGGCGTGTTCTCCTCCCAGCCGTGTTCTCCTCCCAGCCGTGTTCTCCTCCCAGCCGTGTTCTCCTCCCAGCCTTGTTCTCCTCCCAGCCGTGTTCTCCTCCCAGCCGTGTTCATACAGCCTTCTCCTTTCACTTGCCTTGACCTGCCGAAAATACATTTTCCTCACAGTCATCCTCCTGTCTCTCGAGAGTTCTTATCTCTGCATGTCCTGCTCTGAGTTCGAACTACTCTCTCTCTCTCTCTCTCTCTCTCTCTCTCTCTCGCTGCTCAGGTGAGTTTTGACACCGATGAGCCGAGAGGACACATCTGTCATAGTCAGCCTCTGAATCTTTGCTGCATTCACAGACAGGGTCATGAATAAGACATGAGAAACTCATGTGTGCAGAGAGAGTAACTAAATCTTTATACTCAACTACTGTACCTGTTTTCAGGGACTTTACATTTACATATGTCTGAGAGCGTTAGTTACTTTACATGATAACGGTTGCTTTGTTTACATCGGGACTTGAATTCACCTCTAAACGTCTCACAAGGTTTAATGAAGTGCAAATTGTGTGACAGATCTTCTTTGGGCTTGGAGAAAGAAACAGATGGGATAAAAAAAAAAAAAAAACTTTAGGGAGCCCTGCAGAGGAGAAAATGTCTAGTGCAACACTTTGAAACAAAATCTCCCCGCTCCACAAATACGGTTGGTCTTGCTGGTGTTCAGAACAAGGCTGTTCCTCGAGCACCACAGCATCAGGTTCTGGACCTCCTCTGTGGTGCTCGAGTAACAGCCTTGTTCTGAACACCTGCTGGGCCTCCTGTAGTCATAGTGGACTACAGGAGGCCCAGGAAGACTGAACACGCCCCTCTGTGCATACGAGGGGAAGCAGTAATATCATCACTCACAGAGCTGCCTTCTGTGGGGTTCCTTCACGTTTGACATCCTAAATGCACGGGAAATGATAAAAGTAAGGCTGAATGCATTTGCAGCAGGACATGCAGACTGTACAAGCGACCGGCCTTTTAAACGGTGGGTGAAGACAGGAGTGGGAGAAGTTTATTTAAGGTAGCGCTCCTAATACAGCAGACTCTTACCCTGGAGCTGAATGGCTTACGTAAGTGAGCCTTACAGCGCTCCCCTGACCTCCCGCTGACGCCTCACCAGGACCCAGTGAGCAGTTGGATGAAAGGCAGGCGGATTATTTTGCAGACCCCCCTCAAAAACATGAGCCATCGGGGGGGGGGGGGGATCAGAGCATGCTCCTAACTTCAGCGGGACTGACTGTTGTTCTTATCCTCTTCATTGTGGCTCCATCAGCTATAAATGATAGCGACGCCCTAATGACTGGTTGAACTGTGCCTTGTTTACTCTTGTTCCGACACATCGCATCACTCTCACTGCTCTTCTAATGGGGCCTGCCTTCCTCTCTCGAGCTACTTTTAGACCTAATGATTTTTCCTCTCTCTGCATCCATTGCAGATATTCCGTAGAGGGATTTTTGGACAAAAACAAGGACATGCTTTTCCAAGATTTCAAGCGTCTCATGTACAACAGGTGAACACTTCTCTCACACTGCCCATCTTTTTCAGCATCCTGGCGATGCTCTTGTCTTGACAGTTCAGTGTCTGGGTTAAGTGCTTAAATGAGGCTCCTCTTCACTCTTTGCACGCCGCCCCTCTGCTAGCCTTGTTCATGATGCCCTTTCTTTAGGCTTCGCCTCTTTGTCATCTCTCTGTTCTCTGTCGTAGTGCCAACACAGTCCTGAAGGAGATGTGGCCAGATGGTCATTTGAGCATCACGGAGGTCACCAAGCGACCTCTGACCGCAGCGACCCTCTTCAAGAACTCCATTGTGGCCTTGGTGGATAAACTGGGCTGCAAGGTCAGTGATTTCCACCTAAGACTGACTTCCTGTGCCCCCTTTTTAGCCTTCTTATTTATAGGCAAGAATCACCTCATTTTAAGATTTTATGATTTTAAAATTATCTGGTTACATGGACAGATAATTTCACCAATATTTTGCCTATTTTTCTTTTGTGGACGATTAAAGCAACAACATCCATCCATCCATCCATCCATCCATCCTCCACTTCTTATCCGGGGCCGAGTCACGGAGGCAATAGTCTCTCCAGTATGTCCTAGGTCTTCCTCGAGGACTCCTCCCCAGGGAGGCGTCCAGGAGTCATCCGAAATAGATGCCCCAGCCACCTCGGCTGACTCCTCTCGCTGTGGAGGAGCAGCGGCTCTACTCCGAGCTCCTCCCTGGTGACTGAGCTCCTCATCCTGTCTTTAAGGGTGCGCCCAGACACCCTGCGGAGGAAACTCATTCTGACCGCTTGTATCCGGGATCTTGTCCTTTCGGTCATAGGTCTGTCGACCGGTAATCGAGAGATTTGCCTTTCGGCTCAGCTCCTTCTTTTCCACGACAGACCGATACAACGACTGCAGCCGCTGCACCGAGCCGTCTGTCAATCGCACGCTCCTTCCTTCCCTCACTCATGAACAAGACCCGAAGATACTTCAACTCCTCCACAGCATCAAACCCCTTATTAAATATATACATATATTTTTTACAACAAAAACAGATTTGCATTTGTATGGGATTTAATTATTATTATTATTATTTTAATATCTAAAAATATGTCAAATATCAGAGCAACAACTCCAACGGGCTTAAATGACAGATTTAAAAAGTCACGAAAGACTGGATGGCGATCGTACTTTTTATTTTATTTATTTATTTCGACCACGTAAACAACCATGAATAAAATGATAAAACAATGCCAAATACATGCGCACACGTATACATAAACATAAATACACATATATACTGTACACACATATGCAAAGACATATTCACACACACACGCAGGACATGTAATGTTAATTAACAATAACTCAAACAATAAATAATAACCATAATGCACTAACTATGCAATTTACGTGAGCGAAAGGGAGTAGGAAGAAGTAAATACTTTGCTGAAGGAGTGCAGATTGAGCAGCATAGATTTTACCCCAGTTTACACTGCTCTTATCGCCAGGAGGATGCTGTGCTCTGGGTCAGACTGTTCTGGTTCTTGTAAAGCCTCGGTGACTCACAGGATATTCTGAGGCTGCCAACGTGTCTGCGCCGTGCCTCTTTTTTGGGAGGACCGTTTGTCACCGTGCTAAATAATAGCTTCTGTCCGCTGCTTGTCCTCATCCTGTCTGAATATGAGTGGAAGTGGGAAGCTAAGCGAAGGGGAGGTAGTGCCGGACCTCGGAATGGGCTCCTCACCTCTCCTGGCCTCATCTCGCCGACTGAAGTCTGACATTTCCTGCTGTTATTTTGGGATGGCCTGCTGTCAGCCTGTCGTAAGATCTTGTCTTTGTGTGGCTGGGGTAAAATGAAAGTACATTTCCCTGGTGAATATTTTTTTCCCCACTTCAGGTCACATTGAAAGAGCAGATGTTTTCTACACCTGTGTCCAGCCTACCCACCCCCACCACCCACCCCTTTTAACGGACTCTTTCTGTTGAGCCTGAATTTGGGGCTGCGCCTGCACATGCATCATTGATATGATGGATGGAAGAGCTGCTTTTGTTCCATCACGTTCATCCCTCATGGACGGAATGTGAAAGACAAAACGCAGCAGCGTCTCTCACAGGATGTTACGCCCCTTAGAGACCTCTGGTCAGACGCAGACGTCCAGCTGTAACTTCAAAGGCCACACAGGTTGCAGTGTGCAGTTTAATGTGCTGTTAATAAGTGTTATGAGGCTCAGCTGCTCTCTGCAGGGTCTGTCGAAATATCCTGAAAATAGGATTAAGGTCAGTGAGCTCAGTTTGTAGCTTGTCACAGTTGACTTCCTTGTGGTGTCTTATTTGATTCTATATCTGAATATACCAGAGCTCAAAATAAGACATATTTTATGCACCAACCCAAATTGATTATTTAGTCATCAGTGTGTCCGTCTCTCCAATCCATTTTTTTTTTTTTTTGGCCCAAGGCATATCTCAACTTCACATAGTAGTGCCATCAAACCAAATTCGACATTTTAAATGTCCCATGACAACTATGTTTTTAAAAATCATTGTATTTATTTTTTCTTTTTAACCAAGTTGCGCTTCAGTTATTTATATATATATATATATATATATATATATTGGAGACATGTTTTCAAGGGGCGTGTGAAAGGCTCTCATCTCGTCTGGAGCATTGTTTGCATCACCAACATATAAACATATATTAGCCTTTTTAGCATGTATATTATGGTTATATTATGAGGGCTGATAACTTATTGCTATTTATTGTGCACCCCTTTTGGTCGTCTTGTCTGTATAGACCGGTCACGGTAGCGTTTTGACATCATTCATTCCCTGCTCAAATAATGACACCTGATGACTCTTTTGTCTTTCAGGAGCCTTATTACGTGCGATGCATCAAGCCCAATGAGATGAAGTCTCCAGTCCTGTTCGATGATGCTCGCTGCCAGCACCAGGTGGCGTACCTTGGCCTGTTGGAGAACGTGATGGTGCGCAGGGCAGGCTTCGCCTACAGGCAGCCCTACGATCGTTTCCTCCAGCGGTAAGAGAACACTTTGTTAAACTCCTCAGTCCTTGCGGTCTTGTTTCCGTTGAAAGTCCTTCGTACATAAATCATCGACATTTAACAATACAAATAAACCCAAACCAATACCAATAAAATAAAAATAAATTACTCCACAGATGCAAAATAACAATAAATTAAAAACGTAACATGTACAACGTAGGTGGACAAAAAAAGGGGTGGGGGTGGGGGGGGGATTGACCCGGAGAGAGTCCTGGTGACGATCTCCGTTTCTGGCCCCCATGTAACACCTGGGATATGAAAACCAGACTTTTTCAAGTATTCCCGGGGCTTCTGTTGTGATGAAATAACATTAACATAATTTTACTTCAAATGGACTAAGAGTGGAGAATATTGTTGCATTCAAACTAAGCAAGGGCTTCTTCTTCTTCTTCTTCTTCTTCCGGTCTTCAACGAGAGCAGACGTTTTCCCTCTCTCTGCCTCCTCTCTGTCCCTGCATTCTTTGTCTCGTCTCGTCTGTCTGCTTTCCCGGACCCGCTGCGTGCTGAGCTCTGGTCTACTAAATCATGGATCACATTTTTTCACCCAACCACGGGACTCCGGGAGGAGCCCACCTGTCCAGACGGGACCCACGCAGCAGGCTCCACCATGGATCCTTGGGAGAGAAGGAGGGTGGTCTGTCTCACGGTCTTATCTGTAGAGGATGTGGAAGAAAAAGTCCCTGCGCGTTCCCAGTGCAGCGCGTCATTCCCTTCTATGTGTGTCGTCATTTCTACCTGCTGCTTTCTGCACCTTCTCGAAGAAGAGAGTTGTTGGCAGTACAAGTACAGTACACAGTACAACTGTACTTGTACTCTGATGACAATGACAATAAAAGCATTCCAAGCATTCCAGTTCCAAGGTCAGAAATTTAAAACCGGATCCTTGCAAAATCAACCAAATCAAGTAAAAGCACTCTGATTTTATAATTATAACAATACTATAGTAATCTCGGTTTGTGTCTTAGACAGAAAGCATATAGAGTCATCTACCGCCACAATCCCCTGTTTCTCCTCTGGTGCAGGTATAAAATGACGTGTGCATACACCTGGCCGCACCATCTCATGGCCTGCGACAGGGAGGCTGTGGAGACCATCGTCGCCCAGCACGGTTTCCAGGACGACGTGGCGTACGGACACACCAAGCTGTTTGTCCGAACTCCCCGATCCCTCTTCACCCTGGAGCAGGAGCGAGCCACCCTCATCCCCATCCTGGTGCTTTTCCTGCAGAAGGTCGTCCCTATTATTACATTCCTCACCGTCGCCGACGTCATTGTCGTATTTTAGTATTCCTCCGCGCGACTTGACATTTAAAGTGCTGGATCTCTGAGGTTGCTTCTAAAGTCCTACTGATCGAATCATGTGATTGCATTTAATCAGCCTCGTTATCTCCTCCAGTTTCAAAGGCAGCCCTCTGGGTCTCGGCTTCGTGAATCTGTGGCCTCTGGTTGTTTGACTGAATTCATCTGCCAGCTTGAATTCTAATTTTCTCAAACAATACTTGGGATAATTAACGAAATCCCGAGTGCAGTTACATTAAAGTCAGCTACCTCACTTTCTGTACGTAATACGTGTCTCTCTTTCTCGTGACCTACTTTGATGCCTGCAGAGGCGCCGGGTTTAACTGGAGTACAAAGCTCACTGGAGCCCCCCCCCTCATGTTTAAAAACGTACAGGTTTGGCGTGGGGCTTTAGCTCGCATGAGGTGCCGGCGGATGAAGGCCATGTATGCCATCATGGGATGCTACAAGCGCTACAAACTGAAGGCCCACTTCTGGGAGGTGGAGAGGAGGTTTGCTAATGTCCGAAACATGGCGGACTATGGAAGGAGCGTGGAGTGGCCGGCGCCGCCTGCAGCTCTGTCCCAGTTTCACCTCATCACGCTCATGCTGCACCGCAGGTCAGAGCCTTCGCTATTAAGACTCACATTCATGTATATAAAGTGATTCTACTTTGAAAAGGCTGTGAGATTAATACGCTTTAATCAATAACAAGAACCTGATGCTACATCTTAGCTTAGCAGGAATACAGCAAAAGCCAGGCTTTACTAAGTGTTACTAAAGCTTTGATACTTCATCATACTGGACCCTTTAATAGCTGTTCAAGAATCAAACAAAAATGGACGAGGCTGGGGGCGAAGCCCCAAAAGTAAGAGGTAAGAAGTTAACTAAAGTAAGAAAGAAGAGTCTCAGGGAAATCCAGGGAGGAAGGAGGGGAACACATGGAGCTAAAGCAGGAAACTGAAAAGGGAAGTGTCATTCAACTACAATACCAGGGTGCTTAGATTTTAACACGTGAAACTAATCAGACAGGAAAAGAAAAATCTGACCCTAAATCTGACCCTAAATCTGACCCAAAGTGTTGCACTCGCAGACAATAAGCGGTGTCAGACTCGTCATCTCTTTCTGCTGAGTGGGCAGTGGCGCAACACCCGATGGGCTCAGTCTTGAGGCTGATGCACCTGCTGCATTGTTTTCTGCTGCGCCTTTGATCGATTTGCTCCACCCCCGTGACGTGTCGGCTC
The DNA here is from genome assembly GCF_040956055.1 of Brachionichthys hirsutus. Taxonomy (NCBI): domain Eukaryota; kingdom Metazoa; phylum Chordata; class Actinopteri; order Lophiiformes; family Brachionichthyidae; genus Brachionichthys; species Brachionichthys hirsutus. Next base: position 9,443,927 of record NC_090909.1, read on the forward strand.
GTTCCCGTCTCGTTGTCAGGTGGTGGGCGAGGCAGATTGTGAAGAACATCCCACCGTCTGATATGCTGGAGGTTCGGGCCAAAGTGGCGGCGCTGACCGTTCTGAGTGGAGAGAGGAAAGACTGGGGCGCAACCAGAGCCTGGGAGAAGGACTACCTCTCCAATGTAAGTGTTTATGATTTGAGACACAGCGCTCAACAAAAAGTCTAATCTGTTAATTGTTCAGTTCCTACCGCATTGATTCTTTTGATTTTGTGGCTTTTTTTTTAGTTCCTAGTTGATCTAAATCTGCATGATAAGTATTCTGAGCCTATATTCAGAGTAATCATGTGGCCAGAGTGGCGAATGGAAGCTGTTTGATCACATGTTAGCGTGTTCAATGAATGAGGCCCTTAGAAAGGGTCCAAAGCTGCAGAGAAAAGCCAACAAGAGAACCCCGAGTTTAGAACTCAATCTGTCCCATCCCAAGCTTTGAACTAGACATCAAGACATTTCTAAGCCTTGCAATGAGGCCAAGCAGCTTTTCACTCTTCTAATTGTTGAGGGTATTTTGTTTAGGATTTAATTTTATTTTTTGTCAAAACAAAGTTTCGAAATGAGATTCATTCAGCACTGGTGACTTTCAAAAGTAAAACATGCAAAATTCCTATAAGAAATAAAATAAAAATGCACTATGCACTTTAACAAACTACTTTAATAGCTTTTCCTTTAAGGGAACTGTCTTTGGCTCTTTATTTCTCGTCACCTTCAGCGACTGGAAGCCTTTTATAGACAATCCCCAAGCAGATCTACGCACACCCTCAACACATTCAGCAGCTCAGTGATGGTTCCACACAAGCAAATCACCAAATTCCAAAATTCCAAATCCAACTTGGAAAACATCCGCTCAAAGAATATTCCTCTTTTTTTCAGTCCCGCTCACCAGGACTAGAATAAGCAGCATTGTCTCTCATCGCTGGCAGCAAATCATCTGCTGTTGTAAGTGCGTGGGCTCATGTGACGATGCTCACGCCTCACGGTGAACAGCGTGACCCCGGGATGATGCTGCTGCCACGTTCAGGGCGAGGGTGTCTGCTGGCCCGAGGCTTGAGAAACACCATCTCAGAGCGTGACTGTCCTCTCAGAATCCCCCCAACAGCCTCACGGGATTCAGAAAATTGACATTGATGTCTTCTAATTGAACCCCATTCATTACAGCGTTTACACCTTTGACTTATTTGGCTTCCAAAATCAGACATGAGTGGTGATTTCCATTTTGCACTGACCGAAGAAGGGTGTTTTTAGTGCATTTAAAATGTGTGTGATGACATAGATCAGTTCAGAGGAGCTGTAGCGACCCCATACCCATTTCTCTTTTAATTAATTGCGTACCAATATAGAATTGCTATTCAAATATACTGTGTATTATTACACTCCAGGCTAATCAACTTGCTACGTCAGGCTGCTACGATTTCTTCTGATGCGCTTGATGTTTAATCATGATAAATAATTTTTTATATGTATGTTTAAATTCTTTCATTAATCTTTTCCCCTTCACGGATCCAGAGGCTAAAATGAAGTCCAATTGAGCTGCTGCTTATGGAATTAAAGCGATAAAGAAGATTGTTGTATGATGGGTGGGGGGGACAAATACACTATGCTGTCCCCTGGACTATAGCTGATGGCGTTAGCCGGGGTCTTTTAACAAAGCTTTCCTTTCTGCAGGTGCGAGACTCTCCTCAGACCAGCGCCGCCTTCGTCCACGTCTCCAAAGAGCTGAAGAACAAAGATGAGTACAGCCAGGTCCTCTTCTCTGGATCCTGCAGGAAGGTACAGCATGCGGGAAAACAGAATGAACGGGAAAAGTTGTCTTTTTTTTACGATTGGTGGGCTGCTTTTGTTGTTTCCTGTGTGCGAGCATGTGTGTGTCTGTGTGTGTGTGTGTTTGCTGTGTACAGTAAGCTGTGACTATAATAGCTATGCCTAAGCAACAATTATAAGCGTCAATGCGTTTAAGGCTGACATCAATCATGTTTGAAATGTAACTGAAATCAAGAGCAGTAACATGCGGATGGATGGCAGGGGTAATCCGACTAACTGCCCTCCCCAAGGGGATGTTGGATGCCTCCTGTAATTATTATGTTGGATGCACAGATGTGACTCCCTCGTGTTCGCCTTCCTCCCGTCTCTCTCAGGTGAATAGATTCAACAAATGCACGGATCGAGGCCTGCTGCTGACAGACAAGCACATCTACAAATTAGAGCCCAAGAAACGGAACAAGGTTCTGAAGAGGCTTCCTTTAGACGCTGTGAGTATTGTAAGACCGAGCAACAGCAACATTCTCACATACATCTCTCTGGCTCTTATAATAAAATAAAATTAAAAGGTTGAATGGTCCAAAATGATTCATTAGAACAAATCTTTTTTATTAAGTATAATATTATTATTAGCTATGAAAAACAATGTTTTTCGTGCCTTTTGGAAGTACCGGTACTACCCTCCTGAGCCACAACTTTGTCTGTGTGCGTTTATATTTTTACACAAAGTTATCTAAATCTAACATTAACCCTCAAACCCGGTCGCAACCCCGAAATAAACCGTTAAACCCTGAACTAATACAGAAAAGCGCCGACACACTCAGCAGCTCCATATTTACCATCAATGTGGGTCAGACCTCTAGTATTTTAGCCCAGCTGTCCTATATTCATAACTCTGTCCTCCCAATAGTGCACATACACACACACACACACACACACACACACACACACACACACACACACACGACGAACTCGTTTAGTTCCGGGATCTCCAGGAATGTAAGCGAGGACCATCTGTATTTTCAAACTGCTTCATTTCCCCTTGAACTAGATGTTGCATCAATGATTAGAGTCTAATGGTGCAGCGTGTCACGTGGTGAGTTCACATCCGCCTCATTTGGGTTGGATTTTCCGACTTTTCATTTTGATGGAGACCAAATTGACAGGTGATCTCCCTCCAGACCAAGGTCCGGATCAAAGACCCCGTCTCCGGCCTCGCTGTGAATCAAACTGCACCACGATTAGTTCATTTAGAGCCTGAAGGCACTTTTATTTGATGCTTTTAATCTTCAGATCAATTATATGACAGGTCAACAATGGCACGTCGATTGTAAAAGAAACTGTGGGTGCAGTGAAGAAAGGCGCTCAATGCCACCAATAAAAGACGACTTCACAAACAAAAGGGTCCGTTTTCATTTCTGTTATCATCTGGGCAGCATTCTGGGAAATCACTCCTCAAGTGCACGACAGCATATTGGCATGCCACTAAAACGTCCTCACTGCGGCCAAAACTATCCGAATTGAACAAAAATCTGAACTCTGTTTCAGACTGGAAGTGTAATGAAACAAGCCTCCATCCATGCACGATGCACACGTCATTGTAACAGGAATCAGTAGTTGCATTGCAAAATAAAATAATTAAGGAACTGAGACTGAGGATTTTATCCTGTCTTTGCATTTTATATTATTAGAAATGAAATGCCTATAGTGAATATTTTTGGCTTTCTGTTTGACAGAGAGCAACTTGCTATCTTGCTAACAGGCAGACAGACAGACAGACAGACAGACAGACCAACCAACCTGCCACTGGAGGGGCAGCTTGTAACAGAATGTGGCTTGGACGGCGCTGCACACTGGATTCACCTGTGTGTCGGGGGCCATAAGAGGCTTCGTCCACAGTCGCTTCTCTGTTTATCTCTCACACATATACACCAGAGCTGCACCCAGGGGCAACTGTGAGATATGAGAGTACACTCCCTTTTTATGCTACTTAATACTTCTACTCCATCACACTCTGTGCTTTATATTGAATTATATGGGAGCCGTAGTTACAAGAGTCTTTGCACATTTATCTCATTATTGCAAGATATGAATTAACGTATTGGTTTTCGATGAATAATTGCAGGGATGCACCTTTGCAGCACATGAGGAAGTTCCAATTACCGGTAGTAGTTCCAAGAAGTAGTTATACCTTTACCAGCTGGAACATTAATATATCATTTCATGGTTCTTCTTCTTCTAAACTTTCTTTTACAAGTAAAACACCTGAATACATCAAAACCTCCAATGGTTTGCAGTAAATCTTTGCATTACACCTCAACACACACACACACACACACACACACACACATCTCTCACCCTACAACCTCAGCGCAGGAATAATCCTCCGACTTAATTTATCTTTGACTTTCCACCTTCTCTGCAGTACTGTACTGTATACAATTTGCAGACATTATACTGTATATTGACGTGATAATACATACAGATGTTTGTACATATTTTACTTAAGTAGTAGCGTAGCGCCGATGTAGTCGTGAGTCGTGAGTAACAGTCCTGGATGCTCTGCCAGAGTTGCTGTTGCTGTCTGTCTACATGGTTTTCTGTTGCTGTTCACAGCTTACAGGACTGAGTGTGACCGCCGGGGTTGACCAGATGGTGGCGCTGCACGTGTCCAACAAGGATGACATCCTGCTCTGTCTGCAGCGAGGGAAGCTGTGCCCCAACCAGGACCGCGTGGGCGAGCTGGTGGGAACGTTGGTGGATCACTTCACGCGGTCAGTTCAAGCAGCCTCGCCTCGCTATAATGTGTCCCGTGGTTTCCTCCTCTGTTGTCTCTGGAATGGTCGGCGTGACATGTTCACTGATTCAGAGACACCGGACTCTTTGATTCAGGATTCACGGGCAGGAATTCTCACCATGTAAAAATAAAGCCAATCCGGAGCAAGAATGTTGAGATTTCGAGAAAGCAACATTCAAACTCATTGATAGAATCGATTTTACGTTCTAGCGTCCTTTGGTTCCAGGTTCCCTGGAGACGGGCCAGTTTCTCACATGGTCTCAATACGCCTTTTTAAATTGCGATAGTGCTCCGGAAGTTACTTCAGTTGACGACCGGCATAACTGGAACAAGTCGTCACATTGCCGGATGTTCAAACTCTATTCAGATGTCAGGCGAGCATTTAATAAGCGGTAAAATAATCTGTTCTGGTTTGACTGGAAGCCAGTGTGTCCCAGAGCTGGCATTTAGTGACGCCTATTGAATTGCAGCGTGGTCTTTGCTTTAATGTTTTCTAGAGCAGCACAGAGCATCCTCACTTTAGACGTCTCATGTGACAGTGACTGGTAGTCTTCTTCAATTAAGTGTCAAATCTGCTGCTGGATAGTTCCAGAATCATTCATTATTTACCAGTAGAACATACAGGAAGTAGGTGGCGATTCCAGCACCTTATTGTTTTCTGAAATGTAAATTTGTTTCGGGATTTGTAAATGTGGTTTGTTCACAATTCTCACGGTGCTAACATGTTCGTCCTGAAACTTTGATCTAAATCGTATTTATTTTACATATTACAAATCCTAATGTTTGGATATTCTCAGGTGGGATTAAAGTTGATGAGGTGGCTCAACTCAACAAGATTAAGATGCACTACCAGAAAAATAAATAAATAAATATGTATATATGTTTATTTTTTTTACAGAAAATAAAATACAATTTAATTCAGAATGTTTGACTCATGAGAACCAAAAATTGGCAGCAGCTGACTTCACTTGAATCTTTCTACCGAGTGAGTTGAAGTGATGCTTTGGACAGAGCCCAGGCGGTCGTTTGGGTGGCTCAGCTCATTGTTACTGGTCAAAGACCTCGGCTAAGCCCAAGTCCATTAATGCAGCACAAGAATTACACAAATCGTGCTGTTGGCATTTGTCACTGTCGTAGTGGCCGGTGTGTGCGCTGCTCTGAATAAGCGGCGTGAGATGAAACAGTCACGCTGACATTTATCACATTTATCACAGCGAACCTGATTTGTCCTGGCTGTTCAAGATTCAAGATTCAAGATACTTTATTATCATTATGCGAACATAATAAAATCGTGTGAAGGCCACGTGACCAGACACGTGACCCCCCCCTTTGATTGGTCTGCCAAAGTATTAATCCTCCGAATCCTGCCATGACTGCCCCCGACTAAAAACAAAAAAGACAAATGGTGACGTCCCTGATGGAAATTCTGCCAAAATCCTCCAGATCCTCCATTTCTATAAAGTTCAGACTCACTATTTTGCTGTTGCTCCATTTGTTTGGCGTTTCTGAACTTTTCAGCTCCATTTTTAGAAGGTTAAGAAAACGACTCTCACGCAACAATAAACTGAACAGTCTGCATTTGTTTCTTTTGTTTCTGTTGAACCTCAAGGATAAAAGATAAAAGCTCTCCGATAGGAGACAATAATAGCACCAACTCATACATTATCGTCCATTAGCTAAAACAAATCATTACCGAACACACTTGATACGCTAACACACATATAGTATATATATTGGTACCATATTGGACCTGCCAGAGCTCATTATTCTGAAGATCATTCACTGAGGGGAAGAGAAAATGAATGACACAAACACATATTTTGTTTAAATACCTTCTTCTTTCACAGGTAAATTTGATTGGTTACCAGGTTTGAAGACATGCAAACTGCAAACCAGCCAATCAGTTAGAGGATTTATTGTTCTGCCTGTTTTTCTCCCATGGCTTATAATCTTGGTTCTATGTTCAGTAATGATTGAAGCGTTTCCAGTTGCTCAGTTGTGACCATTTGCTGCTTTTAAACCACCAGCTGTGTTAAACATCGCAGGTTCCCCGATCATTTAAAATGACCGGAACCCCCGTCGACTCGTTTTCATCTGGTTCAAGCAAGCAAGAGGCGTTCAGGGACTTGTGGCGCGATCTCTGTGTAAAAAGACGTCTGAGTTCCAACAGCCACAATCGTCCCTCTGAATCAGCCCAATTAAATGGACTCTTCTTAGAACTATTAAAATGTCCCTTTCATCCATAAATGACTCATGACGTCATTTTTGTCTCGAGGGGGTGTTTTTTTCTTTCTTTCTTTATTTGTGTGAACATCGAGCATGAAAGTCAAATCTGACTCATGGCAGCGTGACTTCTTTTCTTTTCTCAGCTCAGATGCCGCCACAGCAGGGTGCATTTTCCGAGTTTTCTGACTTGCGCTGTGCGTATTGTCTTTTGTTTGGTTATGTGAGTTGTAGACTTTTGATCTGGGGTCTGTCTCTTCATTTTAATTTTATTTTTGGTGGGTAGGTGTCCCTCCAGCAGCTGCGTGGCTCTCATTCAAGCTGCATTGCAGAAGAAGGTTAAAAAATGTCAGCCCTCCGCCTGTCTTTGTGTCACCATCTGCGGTGAAAAGAACGGGTCGCGACCTCCACCAGGCTACTAAGACTTGCGAGACAAAGTCAGGCGTGGACTGTGTGTAAGTGCGATGGGTGGCGAGGAGGAGGACGAGGATGACTTCACACAAACACGCTTTTCTGTGCTCCTGTCAGGAAGTCCCCCGAGAGTCACGCGCTCGTCATTTAACTTGATGAGGTTTGGATAATGGTGAAACAGTCAATGGGGGTGATTGTTGCTCATCCAGCTCAAACGCGGCAGCGCGGCTGCAGCTCAGCGAATGAGCGGTTCAGTAAGTTGCACAAAACCGGGTCAGGGAAGGGCACAAGGTAAAATCTGACTTCAAAGCTGCTCTGCGTTGGCGGCAAAGACAAGCCGTCTGGTTTTCTGTCATGTCACATTCCATCTCTCGCTAGAGAGAAGATGAGTACATCCTTTAGTCAAAAAAGATTTACGACTTTGACCTTTGACCTAATATTTGACCTTTGACCCAATATTTGACCTTTGACCCAATATGAAAATTAATAATTAATAAAACATTTTATATAAAAAAATTAATAAATTAATGATGACCTTTGGCCTCGTATAAAATATTAATAAAATATTAATTAATAAATAATAATTAATTCACATCGTATAAAATAATAGTACTATAAAAAAATTTAATGGATGGGAGGAGTAAGTGATTTTTAAGGGGAGGAGTAAGCGTGGGTAAAAAAAGTATAAAGCCGAGCGGATCCTGACTCAGAAGGCAACAAGATTTTGAGGATGTCGTTTCCGGTTGTGCCTATTCGCGAGACCCCAGTGACCGTATGTCAGCAGCCGAGCAACGCGTTGGAAGCCCCGCGGAAGACTATGAGATTCCTGCGTCGAACCCAGAGAGAGCCGCTTCATGATTTAAAAGGAGAATGGTCTCTGGGCCCTCACGGCGTCGCTGGAGGATGGGGGTACATCTTTCGGTACGAGACCGGAGAACTGATGCTCTACCAGACGGATGATTCAACGGATAACATCGGTCTCAGCGGTTTGAGCTCGCTGACTTCCACGGACTGGGGAATGCTGAGGGCTTTGACCCAAGAGTATCTGGATCAGCGAGCGGGTGAAGAAGGAGGAGATGGAGAAGGAGAAGGGGAAGAAGACGGAGAAGGAGTCGACGTAGGTGGATCATCGCGTATGGCTTCCAGCTCCAAGCGTGCAAAGCTGTCCTCCAACACAGTAGCTACCCTGTACAATGCTATTTGGATATCTAAGCACACGGCTAGCGGTCAATGGTTCATGCGTGTGAGTTTTCAGAAAAAAGAAGATCAAGAGACCTTCACGCTCGAATCCTTCTTCTCGGATTGCGGGGTCTTCCTGAAGCTGCTATCCATACCCCTATCTTCGTGGTTGCAGGCAACGAGGGAAAAAAGCCAAGAAATCTCCAACCTCTTTCTACGTTGTCGTGAATGGAAAGAAACTTTGGAAGTTAAACGGAGCCTCACTTTCTAAACCACGCCTACCAGCTCTGCGAGTACATCCCCCTTCTGACTTTCTAAACCACGCCTACCAGCTCTGCGAGTACGTCCCCCTTCTCCCCGCCCACCTTCTGACTTTCTATATTTTTCTGATTTAACCCGACTTCCATACACGGCTATCGGAAGACGCAAGAGAGCATCTGCCCAAACACACTCGGAATATATATTTCATCATGCAGGCTGAGAAGAACTCTGCCCCGACGGCATCAACGACTAAGCGTGCCAGGATTGTGGGGTATATCCATAAGCCTTCGGACGAGTTATTTACCGATGGTCCAGACAGTCTGGTTTACGAAGACACTCCAATCTATTTCAGCGGGACAGGAACACCGGCGTTGGAGGATCTTGTATCTGTAGAAAACCGTCCGTATGTGGTGGCAGAATTGCCGCTTACGGGCAGAGCAAGACGCAAGGCCATCTACCAGACGTATGCGATGAAGATGGAGCAAGTCGACGTATGGCTGACCCCCGTTGTGTTCGACGCTATAAAAACTGGTATCCTTCACGTGTTGAATCTAATTATCAATGGTTATCAAGAAGAGAACTGCAACGGGTGCAAAATCAACCATCCGAGCCAGAACCAACATCCTTGTCTTGATCCACCGGATGGTTACATCCAAGCCGAGTCGCTGACCTTGCTCAAGACTGTTTACTCACTCCGTTCTCTTCAAGCCATCCAACTGCTCCTCCGTCTGTGTGGAATAAAGATAGACGACAAATGCGTCGAAACCGTGGTAAAGATTCTACTGGTCGAAATATCTGAAGCCGACAACCTCTCGGAAACCATCGACTCTATTTACAAGGACGTGACTTCCTATACCAAGGTGAAGACTGCCCATATTCAGAAAGTTTCTAAATTTTGGAAACACATCTGATCATCATCATCATGGGGAACTGTGTGACACGTCTGACAGGATTTATCCATAATGTTTTTGTCATGAATCGCCTGATAGAACTTTTGGATGAACTTGTAAGAACCAGACTGACTGGCGGCCACAAGAGTGAAAATGTCAAGATTCGAGCGTTGGAGAAATATTTTCAAATCGTCTACTCTGTGGAGACGAAGCCTTCCTGGAAAGAGATGCAAGAGCAATTGCTGGGATTAAACGAGCATCGAGTGTCTGATATCTTTCGAGAAGTTATACAGAAATGGGGTGACGCTGAAATCACACCGGCTCACGTGCTAACGGTTTATGCTATGTTTGTCAATGTCATCGTTCATCGTGTAAAAATTCAAAAAATGGCGATGGATATTTTACAAGAAGTGGAGAGACTGCATTATGCTCTGTACGAAAACGTTGACTCAAATGTTCTATATTCAACATTTAGAGTCATTGTAAATGAAATGTAATCAACGTATAGTTCTAGATCTTTCTTGTTTTTTCTTATAAATATATGCATGATGTTTTTTATTAAACACCCTAATGTTCTATACTCAGCATTTAGAGTCTTTGTAATCAAGTATAGTTCTTTTCTTGTGTGATGTTTTTTTTAATAAAACATGATATCTTACTCATGTGTATGGTTGTTTTCTTCTTGCTACTCAGAGTAAATAAAAAATGAGGATCAAACTTGTTTTTTTATCATTCGACCCGGAGGAGACTGGTGTAAAGACGTGGGGTGTGGATTAATAAAAATTACCTTCGATGGAGAAACGGCTCCTGAAAAATATATACTATTCACCATCTCATCCCGGGAGTTTTGGCGGGGTGGAGAGATTGCTCCGCGGTGTGCGAGATGAGGCGAGTCAACGTGTCAAGAAAGCGGATGTAGAAGAGTTTTTAACCGAGCAGGACACATACACTTTACATAAACCAGCGAGGGTCCATTTTCCTAGAAATAAAGTATTAGTTTTTAGACCGTTGAACCAATTTCAAGCTGATCTTTGCGATATGCAAGCGTTGGCTGAATATAACGACGGATTCAAATATCTGTTGACGGTCATAGATGTCTTTTCAAAAAAGGCCTATGCACGAGTAATGAAATCAAAATCTGCCGGTGAGGTGGTCGGGGCGTTTGAATCGGTTTTCAGAGAGAGTCAGGCTCCTAAAAAGTTACAAACTGATGCGGGCAAAGAATTTTTGAATCATAGCTTTAAAGCTCTCATGAAAAAAAACAAGGTCGTGCATTTTACTGTAGCTAGTGATTTGAAGGCATCTACCGTGGAGAGATTCAACCGCACCCTGAAAACTAGAATGTGGCGCTATTTCACAGCCAACAACACGCGTCGTTATGTGGATGTATTACCGGATCTGATGCACTCTTACAACCACAGCTATCATAAAAGTATTAAAATGTGTCCGACGCAAGTCAACTCTCAGAATAGAGACGCGGTATTTCAAAATCTCTATGGTACTTTCCCCATCCAAGCGAGTAATTCAAAAATGAAATTTGAAACGGGAGATCAGGTAAGAATATCGAAAATGAGAGGAGTTTTTGACAAGAAATATCAGCAGAGTTTTACCGACGAGGTTTTTACAGTGTCTGACCGCCTGCATCGCGTGCCTCCCGTCTACAAACTTAAGGATTTTGATGGAGAAGAAATTCAGGGATCGTTTTACGAGTCAGAACTACAGAAAGTGAAATTTGATGGTGATAAATTTTACCCGGTAGAGAAAATTCTAAAACGTCGCAAGTTGAGGGGGAAAACATACGCTTTGGTGCATTGGAAAAACTGGCCGGAAAAATTTGACAGCTGGGTGAAGGCTTCTGATTTGAAGAACGTTTAAAAGGAACATGCGTGCGTAGGGTCCTGCATTCAGGAACTATGGAACCGTCGTTGGATGATGGATTCTACATCACGCTGCCGTCAAACGCCAGTAAAGGCATATTTCCGGAAAATACCAGCTCGTGTTTTACGACGGATTTGGCTAGAAGCCTGGAGTTGAATGGACATTGGGTAGTGGGTCTCGTTGAAATAACGTATCCTCGAACGTGGTATAATGTCGAGGGCGTAGCAGCTATTGTGCAAATCCAAGATGATGCCTACCTTCCAGAGAATAAGAAATTGACCAGAGGTTACTATTCATCCCGTGCAGAATTGTTGGATCAGATTAACCCTGTAATTAAGAAGTTTGACGATGGCAACGCAATGTCTTACAACGATATCAAAAAATGTTTCGAATTCAAAGGCCCCGGGAGAACGAATATTCGCGTACGGCCTACGTTAGCTTACATACTAGGTTTGATTCCCAACGCGTGGTGGAATATTCACAATCGCTCGGCTCCTCACCTGAGCGATCTTCAAGCGGGACTTTCAAATTTATTTATATACACGGACTTTATAGAACCTCAAGCAGTCGGAGACAGCTATTCACCGCTGCTGGCCGTTGTAGACGTCCGAGGTGAATTTGGCGATTCTGTACATGAGAAATTTTCCACGGTGCATTACGTACCGGTGTCAAAGAATCACATCAAGACCATCCGCGTAGAAATTAAATCGGATACTAATCTATTTTTTAATTTCAAATACGGAAAATCTATTCTCAAGCTCCACTTTAGACCCCGTCAAACCTCTGTGAAAAAATGAAAGAGTTTAACCACAGAATAGATGATCCGCATCGTCTTGTAAATTACTACGAGAGCCAGGTAGGGGGCGCTCTACCGGGATTCTCCGGAGCGCCTGTTATGTACGGACGTGGAATCGGCTCGATATTTTCAAGATTATTTCGCTTCGTCAGCCCTTTAATAAAAAAAGGGTTTGCCGTCGTTAAACCCCATCTGAAAACTGCCGGAGCAAATATAGCGACTGACGTTATAGGTCAGGTTATGACTAATCTCAAACGAAAATCGGACCAGCGAGGCGCTGGCGGAATGATGGTTTTGGCTAGACGAATGAGGAAACGCCCCCCTGGCGATCGTCTCCCACCATCACAGCATAAAAACAAAACCCGCAGGAAGAAACGTTCAAAAAAGAAAAACGCCTCTGGAAAGAGTAGATCTCTCTCACACTCTGACATATTTTAATACTTCACCGACATGACGGCCCCGCACCTGAAATCGGCAGAGTGTACGCTGGCTGAATTGGATCTTTTCTCCACGCCAATGACGCAATGGTCCGTCGAAGATAAGATAACTACAGAAATACGTCCCCTTTCGGCTATAACTTCTACCGGCCCGATAGAGTTTTTCATTCCGGGGGACGGTGATAAATATTTGGATTTGAACGATACATTGCTCCATCTGAGTTTGAAGATTACCAAAACCGATGGCACTGACTTACCGGACGGAGCCGAAGTGGGGCTGATTAATTATCCTCTCAATGCAATTTTCAGCCAATGCGACGTGACGTTGGGGGATCGGTTAATCTCGCAGTCTAGCTCCACGCATCCCTACAGAGCAATCATCGAGACGCTGCTTAATTATTCCCCCGCTACTCTCAGCAGTCAATTTACCGGCGGTTTGTTTTACAAAGACACGGCCGGAGCGATTGATAATTTTGCCTTAAACGGTCTCAATCTAGGATACAGAAAGAGAGCGGATTTTACAGCTAATTCCCGAGAGGTTCACCTGTTGGGTCCGTTACACGCAGACATATTTTTCTGTGAGCGGTTGCTTTTAAATTCTGTCGACTTGAGAATCAAGCTTACCCGAGCCAGCGACGACTTTGTTCTCATGATGGCGCGTGACTCAGCGTTCCGTTTAAACATAACGGGCGCTTCTCTGTACGTGAAGAAAGTCACAGTGTCCCCGGCCGTTCGCTTAGGGCACGCGTCGGCGCTGATGAAAGGAAATGCTCTGTACCCGCTCTCGCGAGTACAAGTCAAAACGTATTCCATCCCTCAAAATTCCAGAATCTGCAACCAGGAAAATTTATTTTTGGGCACCATGCCCAGATACGTAGTTTTATGTATGGTAAATCACGACGCTTTTACAGGAAGAAGAGACTTATCGCCTTTCAATTTCATGCATAATGACGTAGAATTTTTGGCCTTGTGCAGGGATGGGAGACAGGTGCCGGCGAAAGCATATCAGCCTCAATTTAACCAGGGGGCTTCGGTCAGGGAGTTTTATAATATATTTGCAGCCACGGGAAGACATTTGAAAGATTTACCGCTAGCAATAAATCGGGAAGAATTTGAAAACGGTTATTCACTGTTTGTTTTTAATCTATGCCCCGGAGACGACAATGACGCGTTGACGCCGGTTTCCACAGGAAATCTGAGACTGGAGATGCGCTTTAGACAACCTCTACCGCAAACAGCCACGTTGATCGTATATGCCTGCTACGATTCGATCCTAGAGATCAATTCCAAAAGAGAAGTTCTTGTAGATTACTACTGATCTCCCTGAGGACGATGAATAGTAACGAGATTGAAACTATACTGCAATGTTTGGTCGCATTGACAGATTATTTTTTCTACATTATTCTCTGTGGGGGGCAGAGGACGAATGTAACAAAGATGTGGTTCGCCGGTTTCTAGTACTTTTTCAAAACAAATATTGCATTTGAGGGTTTGACATTTGTGTCTGTCTTCCCCCGATACTGTATTCTCATACAGTCTGCAGCATTTTGAACAAAGTTTAACTTTTTGACATCGACTAAGCATCAGACTGGTTTGGGGGCCCGGCTTTGGTTCTTTATGTCTCTGCATACAAGAGACGGATCTGCAAATGCGACCGCAGTCTCGACATAGGACGCTCGTCCCCTTTTCCTGTTTGCAGCAAGGGTCACAGCAGATGTTGCAATACCCCAGACAGTTATGCAGATGTGGTTTTTCATAACCGCGAAAGCAATGTACGCACACGAATCTGACGCCTAAAAAACCCCGGAGGTTTTTGATTCCGTGATAATGGTTGTTATGTAATAACAGAGCGACTGCATTACTCCCAACAGGGAACTCTGTCTCAAAGTAGGAAAACGCTGAATCGGATGATTCTTTAAACAGCACAAAAACTTTGCGGTTCAGAATCTTTTCAAATTTAGCAACGTCGCTGAAAGAGACGGGGGTCTGATCGGTTAAACCAGCGAGACGCTGGTACGTTTTGGCTAGGATGCCGATCTGGTCAGAATCTAACTCTGGGAACATCACATGCGCTAAACTGGTGGCAAAACACAGCTGATTATCACAATTATGCGATACAAAGAGATGCCTGCTCTTCTTGCGTATCAACTCGACCTCTAAGCATTTGTCCGCCTTTCTTTTTCCGCCCCCTCGTGGATTACGCACAATTTGAACGCTTAATTCTAAGAGCTCATCACACAACGCATTTTGATTGGATTGAACAATCCGTTCCAGCAGATCCCGAAATGTCTCCTGGACAGATTCATCGCTGCGAACCGTGCCTGTTATATGCGTACGAATCTCGCGACCCATTAATTCCAGTTGAATGAGATCGTCGCACCGAGCCTCCGAGAGAGCGTTTTCCACGTGCGAGGCTATACCGCCGATGACTTCCGAATAATAACTTCCAAAATCTGGAGCGTTTGAAGGCGGCGGCAGACTCAGAATATGACGGATTTCTTTATGGTTAAATCGAGGATGTGAAATTACAGTTGGTCCATCGCTCAATACAGCGGTGCCCCCTCCGCGCTGAAAACCGGATGGACCCGCAACAGGTGATTCTAACACACGCAAATCAGTTGATGGGCCTGGGGAATCAGCTGATGAGACTGGGTGAAAACCGGATGGACCCGCAACAGGTGATTCTAACACACGCAAATCAGCTGATGGGCCTGGGGAATCAGCTGATTCCCCAGGCCCATCAGCTGATGAGCCTGCTTTTGATGGATGACTGTCGGGTGCAGGTGATTCAAACTGTGCGACAGAGTTTGCAGCGTTTCGGTCTTCATCCTCGTCTGAGGCACTATTAGACTCGGGTTCCATAGTTTCATTAAGATGACGCAAGGCTTCTTCTAACCCGCTCAAACAGCAGACATAATTCTGGTTTAAATTATCATATAACCGGATGGCATTATCCAATTCACTAAAATATAGAATAGCGAGTAGCTGTGATCTGAGAATATCTGCATTGGGGTTCATTTTGTTTTACACACACACACATTTGTTTTAGAAAGAAAATAAAAGAAATTAAAAACTCACTCATCAATCCTTCAGAAGCATGCGGTACAGAGCTCCGAGAATCATAAAGGCTGAGTCGTGAAGAATCGTCAGCTCGCGTCGGTATCTCCCATAGACGGCTTGTCTATCTCTTCTCTGACGCGGAATTCTGCGACGCGGAATCCTGAGACGCAGCGGAGGGATTCTTGGGTCTTGTAGTTCTTCTGCCGGGGGGGTTGGAGGTTGCGGTTCTCCTGCCGGGGGGCTTGCTGGCTGTAGTTCTCCTGCGGGCGGGGGTGCGGTGGCAACGTTGCCAACGTCATTCGGGTCGACGTCCGTTTCTGATGACTGTGATCCGGAAATGGCGATGATTTCTGGCGACGATGCTCGTTCTTCCTGCGGATGTAAATCTTCAGCCTCTATGTCCTCGAACGCCGATACTGGAATGTAAGGAGAGGGGGAAAAACAACAACGCTTTAGCCGTTTCTACTGCTTCGTAACGTGCGTGTGTGATTTTATTTTTATTTATTTTTTACCAGCGTTGGCAGGGGTTTCATCTGTGGCTGTCGGCGTATCTGAAACAGCCGTTTCCTGTTGCACATTCTTAGGCAGGAGATCTGTGTGAGGAAAAAAAGACGCGATGATTTAGTAAAAAAAAGCAATTCATTTATGATGCTCTGCAGTATATAATGCCATACAATCACATATTTACCTTCATCTTCGGTGTCGTCCAAACTCGATGACAAATCTTCAAACTCAAGTAGAGGCCAGCCGAACGTCTGACCAGATCGGTTCGTGTCCGTTGGAACAAGACTAGGATCGCCTAAATCTGATTTTTTTCCACATACGAATTCAAACAGAAATATATATATATATATATCTATATATATATAGTGTGCAATGCAAGATGTAATACTTAATACGTACCAAAGTCGCTTTGGGTGAAGTTTATTATTTCAAACTCGTTTTTTAGATCAACTATAAAACGAAAAAATTAACATTCAACATTCAACATTCTATTATTCCTAATTTCTTACAGCGAGGTAGAAAAAATAACATTTTACTTACTCAGCGTGTTTCCGATTATCCTTTCATCGTCTGTTGATTTTTTTCAGGAAAAAATACATGACTTTGGATTTCTTTTAAACGTATAATACTTTGAATTAGATTATATTCAGATATGGTAGAACTCACCGGAGGAATCCGAATCAATTGAGATGGGAGAAGGCACTAATAAAAGATATTGTTTTTAAAAAACAAGTTACACTTTTTTTTTAGAATATATTTAACAATTCCTAATTACCGTCCATCATTGTTGCTTGGTGTATGCGAGGCATCTCTGGTCAAGGCTGCAAGATTGTGACACTCAGATTTCTCCTGCAGCGGGTTCATTTAAAAGTAGTTTCCCGCCCCTTCATTAGGCGCATTGTATTACGACCGTCTAACGAGTTGAATCTGGGGTTACGGTTTTTGTTTGTTTATAAAAGGAACTTGGCGCATCACTTACCGGTTAGAATGTGCTTTATGACTATTGATCAATTAGTTCCAGATGTTTACCTAACTCCATGGTCGCAGGTCATGAGAGACATTGAACCACACCACAGCTAAGACATCTCCCACCACAACTATAAACAACCCCCGCATACTAAAACAAACCCACCATGTTTTTTTGGATTAGTTACGCTCGGTTATAAAAGAAAGGTGTTTTATGACATGTCGCAAAAAGCACGATCTAAGTGTTTGTTATATTTACCCAAATCCAGAATTTACAACTCTGTGGTCACAAGAGTTCGCGAGAGAGAGCTCCAGACATGGCCAGAGAAATTCTCCCAATTCACATGCCATATGCTGATTGTTTTTTTTACAACTGCTATAATCTCTTTATGGTTATATTGGGCTTGTTTGTTTTTTTTACTGCCGCTAATACACATCTGTGTCAACGGAAGGGTAGGTCTGTTTTTTTGTTTTTTGTTTTTTTGTCTCATCTCCCCCATCCGCAGCTGCGTAGCTCAGGAAGGACCCCAGAGGAGAAGGGGCGTGGAGGAGGCGTGGAAAGATACTATAACGGCTTGCTCTCGCTCTCTCTAACTCAGTGCAAGGACGATCTGAGAGGAATATGCTGCTCCCGGGTTACTATTATGTTAATAAAATAATGTACTGTTCTACTTTTCTCTACTCTGCTTCATAAAGGAACAATCCGGAGGAGGAGGAGGAGTGGAGTGTCAGGGGGAAGGGAAGGGGGGTTGCACCCTACCCTCCTTACTGACCAAAAAAAGTTACCTTTATTTTTTTTATAGTACTATTATTTTATACGATGTTAATTAATTATTATTTATTAATTAATATTTTATTAATATTTTATACGAGGCCAAAGGTCATCATTAATTTATTAATTTTTTTATATAAAATGTTTTATTAATTATTAATTTTCATATTGGGTCAAAGGTCAAATATTGGGTCAAAGGTCAAATATTAGGTCAAAGGTCAAAGTCGTAAATCTTTTTTGACTAAAGGATGTACTCATCTTCTCTCTCTCGCTCCCTAGGCTGAGCGCACTCCTCTGCTTTCTCCTCCTCATCCGTCGCTCCTTCCTGAACATAACACCCGTCCTCTCATCCCCGGCTCTCTTTTTCTCTTCCTGTCACCTGGGTCTGAGCTATCAGCATAAAAGAAGGGTGTGTGTGTGTTGCTGTTTACTGAGATAGAAGTAGTGTAGTGTGTTGGGGGGTTTGGGGGGTTGGGGGGTTCTGGAGCATCTGCTTGGACAGCTGGGGGAGTAAGAGCGGGTTAAAGGCAGGATTTAAGGTACGATCAGCCCGTGCCTAAAAGATTGAGGAGAATTCCTTCAAACTGTTTTTTTTATTATTTGCTCAATGCATAGACGCTTCTACACCGGCGGTGAGGCGTCACCAAAAACCGGAGAAGCTATTTTGTGTCATTGATAAAGACAATTAAGAAGCGATTGTGTAGCTGTTGCAGTCGTCCCTCGTGTGTTACGTTCCAGGACGCCACGCGAGACGTTAAAATCCACCAAGTACAAACACCATATTTATTTTATGTGTATTTTTACCTTTTATGACCCCTTTCTGCACCATTATCAGCCCACCCTCTACTGTAGTCGTATCGATACGTACAGTACCGGTGCTGCATTTTATAGGTTGCAATCTATCGTTTTACGGTTTTATTTTTCGTAGGCCAGAAAATGCTTATTTTATCAATAAAACAAAGAAAATAATGTAAATTAAAAACATTTATACATACAGCAGAATCCCACAATATAGCGGAAAATCCACGATAAGTTAATAAACATGTTAGGCAAGAAAGTCCGCGATACAGTGAACCGTAATATAGCGAGGGACAACTGTAATCAATACAGGTGGGATCCATCCATCCATCCTCTCCAGCTTTTTTATTGAACAGAGGCAGAAGCAGAAGGTTGAGATGAGTGACTTAATGAAAAGAAGAAAGGAAGGAACTACAAAGAAATGATGCTGAGACAAGTAATCGCAGAGACGGAATCCAGATTGTCTGATTGAAGAGAGCCCAAATACGAGGACGATCGGGACGCAGGAAGGAAGGACGCAGAGGGAAATAAACCTTCAAATACTGGAGCCGTGTCGTTTGCCATGAAGGTGCAGCAGCCCTACTCTGAGCTGCTTCCTGTTTTAGCACAAAAGCAAAGGATCCTTATAATCAAGACAAGGTGTGGGATCTCTGAGGATATTTCTGTTACTGACACGAGTCTGGACGAATACACAGATAAAGCTTTTTGATTTTAGGGTGAATGCTTCATTCAACAGATAACTTGGACATTTATCGCCATTTGTTCATATTCTTGCTCTTTGTCGCCCCAATGATTAACCAGTGAGACGTAAACTTAAACACTTACACTCAC
This sequence comes from Brachionichthys hirsutus, assembly GCF_040956055.1. Taxonomy (NCBI): domain Eukaryota; kingdom Metazoa; phylum Chordata; class Actinopteri; order Lophiiformes; family Brachionichthyidae; genus Brachionichthys; species Brachionichthys hirsutus. The sequence goes on from NC_090909.1 coordinate 9,463,526, forward strand.
TTTATTTTTGCTGTTATTTCAATATTTTCATCCAAAATAATAAATGTAAAAATCATTCTTGCCTGAAATCCAACCGGTGAATGAAGGGATGGCGAGAAATGAATCTGTGTCCTGCATCAGTGCAATACAAATAGCACGTTGTGCTATTAGCATCAGCAGCTATCCTGCTTTTCTCCATGTGCTTCTTATCTTTCTCAACCTCTTCCTCCCAGCCTCTCTCCTTCGCCCGTTCTTCCTCCTCTTCTCCTCTGCATCAGCACATTCACTAATGAATATGGAAAGACCTGGGACAGTGTGCATTAATAGCTGCATTCTGGGTCACCCCTCCCATTACAGTGTAGCAAGAAAAGAAAAGAAAAGACCACACAGACGGGATTTCATTAACCCCAAACCCTTATGCGAGCCGTCTCGTGATGAGGCGGCGATGACCAGAGACACGTGAGCTGCTACTCGTGTCGAAGGGCTTGTTCACTTTCAAGCTTGACCTCATTTTCTAGCAACAGTTTGTTGGTCCAAATCAGCGCTCTCTAAATTCATTTTATAGGATATGAAAGGCGTCATAGTAATCCTGAAATAGCGCCCCCTCCACCCACCCGTCTCTCTTCCTCTCCTATTTATTCCCTCCCTCAGTGGGTGTCCTCAATGTGTTTGCGTCTCTGTTGGTCCTGAAGGGCCAGAACAACAGGAGAGCTGAGGACTTTGCGCCCTTGGCTTTGCAGAAGTCTGACCTGCTTGGATGTTTGGATTGATGTGTGGCCGTTTAGAGAGTAATGACGTCAGGGGCTTTTAACCGGGGCAGATGTAAACGGCTCGTATTGACACTGACCCATTTCCTGCTCGGTTCCCACAGAGCTGGAAGGTCATGCGCTCCAGGGAATTAGCAGGATCGAGCTGTTGATCACAGCTGCATCACACTGTGGCTGGCCGTCATCCCCACATGTGTGAATAGTTCAGCCTCTGTGCACAATGTCGGTTTTTATCCTAACGCATCGATTACCAATATTAAAGGGGTATAGATTACAGGCTTTTAAGACTTAATTTAAGTGCGGACAACCTGGAACAAATCTGACACGAAACTCACAAGTTAGCATTCGGACATTAATTTGTGTTGTAATTCATATGAATCTGAGCCTGAAGAGGCCTGGTGGATAAGAAGAAGAGGTTCTGTAGCAGAGCGGATGAAGAAGACATGTAGCTACTGGCTGTAATAAAAGTTTCTTAAAAACCACAACAGAATAAATGAGTTCAATTGTTCCCTTTACGATCACATGTACTGCCGAGTCAGACCGTAGCCTTACCACTAGATGGTCCAGATAGATATTTGCATGTCTGTAGAAGCGGCTCACAAAAAGCATCGTTCGGAAACAATTAATATTATAGTGGGAAGTGTCTGTAGGAAAATCATTTATTTTATTCCTGATAATGGAATTACAGCCCTTTAGTCTCTGGCGTTAGCCTTTCACAGGTAGGAAGGATGCAACAGTGTTAAAGTTAATCAGCCAGATAGTATCAGAGGAAACATTTGTCGTGATAATAGTTTTCATTTGCAGACGCTAATAGCTTTAACAATGATGTGCTTTATGTCCCCTAACTTCTATCATAACCACAATACCTTATAGAGGAGTTAATGCTGTAGTATATTATATTTGCAGGCATATTATATCGCTATTGGCAGACGTGAAAGGACATTCAGGCTATCAGCCACCGATGTAAACATGCATGCGTGTTTGCAATGTCCACAGTCAACACAGGCTAAACTGTTACTTGAAATATTTCGGAAGTAACTATTAACTGTTGATCAATAAAGGCCAAATTACAATTTGAGGTGGGTTGAGGAGGTCCAATATGGATCACTACTTCAAAGTTCTTCAATATTTCTGCGTTGCAAATCGCAGAAAATCTGAAATGAACTTTATTTTGCAGCAATCAAACTTGTTGTGACCACAATGTCATTAATAACAAAATAAATACTACAAGTTTTTCTTGTTCCACTGACATATTTTCTGGAAATAGTTAGAAGAAACACGCAAAGAGTCATTTTTACTCAGTTTTGGCTTTTGTTTTTGCAAACACTGTGCTTTGGCTGGGTACAGCTGATTTCATTATCGTGAAATAAAACAACAGACCAATTAAAATAAAAAGCAGTAAACAGGCATGAGCAGCACATGATGTTCTACCCTTTGAAAATGAGCCTTACAAATGACATATTTTTCTCCTTCCCGCTCTTTTGTATCAACGGTGCTGTGCAGAAGTCCTGACTGGACTTTCTGTTCCACCATCTCGAAGCCTCCTGAGTCCACTAATGACTTTAGAACTGCACGAGCCTCACAAGGCCTCTGTATGGATTCAAACGATGCAGACGTTAAATTGACCTCAGTGCAGGATACGGATTCATCAGCAGCACTTTCCTTCTTCATTTAAGTCCCAGTGCAAACACTTTAGCTCCACAAACACACACTTGGTTTTCTGCCCAGTTGAAGCTACTTGAGCTGATACGATGAGTTCAATAACAGTCGTAAATAACAGCTGCCCTGTCCAATGACTCGCCCCTGAAGTGGGACAATTGGTTCTTTGTTTCCTCGTAGATTATTATTCATATTTTTATTTCTCGACGAGATTATTGATTTTTACGAGCTTCCCAGTATTGGCATCTCTCGCTGCCCCACTTTTAAACTGATTTGATGTTTTCTTTGTCGCCTCACAGCGAGAAGGTACCGGGTTCGAATCCTATCTGTGGTGAGTTTGTATGTTCTCCCCGTATATGCGTGGGTTTTCTCCGGCTTCTCCCACCTCCACAAACATGCAATTTAGGTCAATTGGCTGCCCCAAATTCTCCATAGTGCGTGAGTGGTTGTTCGTCACTGCGTGGCACCGCGATGCGCTGGCGATGCATCCGGGGTGTAACCCCGCCTCTCTCCCATAGCAAGCTGGGATATGTTCCAGCAACTCCCGCGACCCGCAAAGCGGAAAAAGCTGCAGCAAATGAATGTTTTCTCAGAAATGTGATCTGATAATGAATCAACAAAATGAAATGGAGAACATGTTCACTGGGCTGGTTTTGCATCTTAATATGTTCGTAGAAATTGCTCTCTATGTGTTACTCTGCTGTAGTTACGGTATGAGTCATATTTTTCCCAGAATGCCCCCCTCCCCAGAATGGGCTCACTTTCTGACAGTGATGCTAATTATAATAGATGGGCTCAGCGATGATCAACACTGTGATGCTTAAGTGGACCCTGCTGGTGTGTTCGCTCCCTGCCTACCTCACCACTTCACAGCTGATGACGAGTGGCTTTGGCCCTCCTTGACCCCCCCACTGTTCAGGCCATCGGTGCTGCTGTTGCGCCAGCAAGGGTTGCTAGGCAGCTCGGGAGTTGCTAATTAAGATTGCTATTTGAAATTGCAGGCTTGGATTGACAGAGGAAATCAGGCAGGATGGAATGAACAGTTGAGAATAAGAATAATTTATAATTTATTTTTACACTCGTCATTGAACTAACGACATGCTAGTCTTCTAAAATGATGACATCACAGCCACACTTCACACATCACCATTACAATTGCAGTCTAATTCCCATGTGGATACAGAAGCATGGACCCAATGGCCGGACAATGTCGGACTGTCTGATTTTGTTTGTGCAGCAGATCCTCCTCAGATCAATGTAGATTTGTTGCTCCGCTGTTGTGATCTCGTTTTGTGGTGCCAATTCTGAAAGATTACATCGACAACTGCAGTTTTTTTTTTTTTGTACTTGGATCATTTCCAAAATGTTGCACGGAAACAGAATGTTGTTTCATAAAACACGAAAAAAGAAAAAGCATGTGACTGCTGGAAAGAGAGAAAACATACTTAAGTATTCCATTTAATCAGTAAACAGCTAATGCTGATTGTTACACTGAGCACAGGGACAGTTTGTTTCGTTGTCTGCCGGAAGCCCGTATTAGTTCATAACAATACAGCATTGATAAAGCCATGTGGGGAAAAAACCAATACATGACTTATTTTTCATTCTTTCATCTTGTGATAACCGAGAACATCATGTGTAACCATAGTTACACCATGATCGTCTGAGAAAATGGGTTGTCACAGTTGTAACAGGCCAAAGTCTAATCAAATCAAACCGTAAATATCCATAATTTCATTTGAAAGGAAATGCCATTCATTTAAACAGTTCTGGCATTAATGTAGTGGTTTCATATCTCAAATAATATTCCGTCTTGTTTATCATCCGTCTGTCTCTGGCGAGACTGGCTGGTCTTCGGGTTCATCCCAGCTCCCTTCTTGCCGGCCGATCGGCAGCGCCAGAGGCGTTCCTCTGTAAGCGCTGCGGGTGTCAGATTTGGCTTGTTGTAGTAGCCGATATGATGGGATCAGTATCACAGACAAACGACGAGGTCAGTGGGTTTCTGTGCTGGGTTTGTCATCGTCCCAGTAGGACAGGACAGCTGCTTTAGGGGGGGCCCAGCATGGCAGGGTTTGGGGTTGACGAGGGGCCAAGTCGGACTTATAAAAAAAAAAAGAAAAAGGGAGCACCTGTTGCATGAATAGCAACACGGATTTGGAAATTTCTCAAGTCAATGAAGCTTCTCACACAAACTGGTGATAATTTCTCCAGAATATCTTAATCCTCCTCTATAGACTTGAATTTTAAGACTCATTTGTCATCTCTTTGACCTCCCGTATCCTGACCCTGAATCCACCAGGTCTTTAATGCAACCTCTTGCAGGTTGGTTTTTGAACGTTCACTGTGCATGCTTGATTTTTTTAAAGACATTCTTGTTTTGCTTTCTGGGGATATTCCAGGGTGTTTTTTTTGCTCATCCTGTGTGCAGTTAAATACACAACAGTGAGCAGGGAGTGAGGAAGAGGCAGAAGGACAGACTTGCGATGCTCCTCTGCCGGATGCACTCATGTAAATACATCTCATGAGCTATATTTATGGAGCAGAAGCTGCAGGCTGGAATCGGTCTGCAGAGTGTCTGCCAGGTGAATCTCATTGCATACGCAGGGCTGTACAAATAAGAGGCATTCAAAGAGGAGGATTCTTCCTTCCTATTGAGGTCGTGCTTTTTGCGACTGGAAATTTGGCTTCTGAAAAAGGGATAAAAACAGTACATATTTTATTTGCAAGAGCTGGAAGGAAAGTTGTATTAAATTAGATTTTTAAATACCTCAAAGGTGATGATTAGGTACTAAAGCTTGAGCAATGAAAACATGTTGTGGTTTGTGTTCAGCAAATGTTGTTATGAGCCAGCAATGAACTGTAATAGCCCCCCCCCCCCCCCACACACACACACACTGACACCTGTTCTAAACCAGAAAGCCAGTATTATTGCATAACATCAAAAAAAAGAAAACATTTAATCTTTTAAAATTAAACTCACCTTGAAGCAGGACTTCATGTACTGTGATGTTCAGCCATGCTTTTGAACAGCGCCGCTCAGCCTACAGAGAACAGGACGCTAACCGGCCGATAGTTGCCAAGTTGGACTAAAGGCACAAGCAAGCCTTGCTTATTATTGATATGATCAAGATTCAAAGGCTTCCACCAATAGCTGTTTGGTAAATATAGTTTCCAAACATTTGCATCTGTTTTTAGAAGCTTATCTGATAAAAAAAAGAAAAAAAAGAAAGAAATCCAGCAAAGCACTCGATTCACAAGAAGCAGGTCTTCACAGGAATATCAACCACGAACCTGAAGTACCCCGGGCCCCCGGATGTGACGTCACTGGATACGGTTTCAGGCTTTTTGTATTCGCGCTGCAGAAGATGAGCCATGTGCCGGGCCAGCTTGTGTTCGGCGTAACTCTGGGATTGGCCGGGCTGAGGCTGCAGGATCCCTGAGGGCCGACACGCAGCAACTTCAAAGTGGATCATCTTCATCTGCCTGGGCAGAGCCGTACTTCCTCATCCCTGCTGACAGCACAGAGGATTAGGCTTGTGACACCGAAGTACCTGAACTCTGGTTGTGATCAGTGGAATGCAGCATCCGATGGCCGGGGGGGGGGGGGGGGGGGGGCGAAGTCACCTATACATGTTCATTGATTGTGTGGAATGAAAATCAGGAGGGTGATTGAATGAGAGAAAGTCTCATGTTGCAGAACAGAAGGTTCTAAGATGGATTAAGGCTCTGTGTTAAAGCTGGACTGCTGCAGCCGGGACCAGAGGATGATTAATGGACGACACCGAGAACGACACTAACGACCTTCAGAATCGCATAAAAACCTGTCATTAAGACACAGGAAGAAACAGATGGAATTGGTCAGAGGACATCACGGACTTTCTACTCATTCTCAGAAACCCCAGAACTGAATTCACAGCAAACATTTTCACAAATATTTATGGAAATCAATAATGTCCTTCAACATTAAGTTAAGCTGATCAATGGACTTTCTGCCCCTTAACGTCAACCGACACAATGGTTTCAATCTACTTAAATGTTATAATGATGTCCACAGCAGAAAGATAAATCTTCTTCCTCCTCCTCCAGGCTCGTATCTCTTCATCCCCTCTTCCTCTTCTCCACAGTGGCTACACACGTTGTCTTTGTAGTTATTAGTAGACGTTAACCACAAACAGTAACATTTACCAGTCTTTATTGATCCTCAAATAACACTAGAGAAAAGATGAATTGAGACTCACAATCCTCACATTTGTGCTAAATTATTTTTATTTCTACGTTTTTTTAAGGGAGGAGGACGCATTAAAGTTATAATGTGACACCGAGCAGGTTTACTGATGGAGGGGGCATCCTTTAGGCAGCATGCAGCACGTACTGGATTATAATGTGTAGGCAGGCTGTGAGAATGCAATCCCAAACACAGTCGGAGCCTTTTGACTGCTTCTCCCAGAGATGTTGTGATTTCAACTCGATAATGGATTCCTGGAGAACCACAGCTGCTCCAGTAGTTTGTGTGTCGAGTGTGTACAGCTTCTTATATTTGTGGGTCTACGTCGTCTAACCCAGGCATGGGCAAACTACAGCCCGCCGAACTTGTCCAAATTATATCATTGAATTAAATGTTTAATAATTAAAACCTCATTCATTTTTACCTTTTCCCTGTAATCTGTAATTTGATCCTTGCATATTCATGCTTTGCTACCTGCAAAAGGCCAAATCCATTCATGTTCTGGCTTTTACATGTCATTCATATTAGTTCACACAAACACTCCATCCATTCTTTCCTGGCCGAGCCATTCTATAAAAATGTTAGAACCCATTGTGGCCCGCGAGTCAAAACGTTTGCCCACCCCTGGTCTAACCGCTGTGGAGGAAGCTGCTGCTGTTTTTTTTCATTCTTGAGAATATAATTTAATTCATTATTTTACATAAAGTTCAAATATTTGAGTGCACTATTAGATATAATTTTTTTAAAGAGGGGACTTAAATTTATACGGCATCCAAGAAGCTCATTTCAAACCATGTCTGCAATCTATGTGTATTGATCCGATTGGCCCCACTTGTTGGCATTTCGAGGGGAACGTTTATTGCTTGCAACAATAAATGTTTGTCTTTCTCTGTTTCAGTGTAAGAAGAGTCCCGCTTCCTGTGAAGGTTTGTCGTTCAGTGGTGCAGCTTCACATGCGGGGCAAAGTAAAAAGCGTCACAGTGGAATCCAAACCCGGACAAACCGACGCTGACTTCAAGAAAAGTCGAGATGGTTTCATCCTGTTTGTTCCTGCAAATTAATTAATTAATAATTAGTAGGTTTTTTTTTTATGCTGAAGAGGTCACTACCGCTGGTGGAGAGACCCAGTGTTTGTACAAATACATGTGTGATACGGGTTTTTACTTTCACTCTTACAGAAGATGTTTGAAGACAGTTTAAACACACAATGGAACAGAAGCAAATGGATGCACTTTTTGAGTAACAAAGTGTGTTACATAGCACATAAAAACATCAATAAAAATCAAGTCGAAACATTCCAGGTATATTTTTGTACTTTGAACTCTGAGCTGTCACTTTCAAAGGTCAAACGATGACAATTAGTCAATGTCAGAAGAGATAAAAAGAAGAAAGATGAATGAAATGAATAACAATAAATTATTTAGAGCTGGGTGTGTATTTCTTTCAGTGTGAGCGGCCAGCTGGACCGTGGGGATAGACATATCTTAATTATACACTGATTAGTCTATTTTAATTTAAAGTAAGCCCTTTGCAGATTTTACAGAAGACTATACAGTCATGGAAATGTAAATGTGTTTCAGTATTAAAGGGGATGATGAGCCACGATTGAAAGTGTTTCCTCTACTATAAGTGAATTTACAGGATCATTTAAAGTCCTGCTATTTGTAAGGACGCAAAGAAACCAAACTCAGTGAAGAACGTGCTTGTGAATTCTCATCAAACACACAGTTTTGGTTTTATTTGCTCACATTTGGAAACATTTGTGAGGTTTCCAACTCAACAGTAGAACTAGATCGTTATTTTGTCTGTGACATTATATAGCAATAAAACCTGGAGTATGAAGTTTTCCATCAAATAAACCCTTAGACCTTTACAAAACACGAAAGCATCACTGTTCACTGTGCTGCTTGAACATTAGCATGTTACGTCACACAAACCTTCCTTCCTACCTATATGTGATATATCACAACCTTCACTTCCTCTGCTGCCATTTTTTCACAGGAACTCCTGGAAGCCCCTCCCCCTTTTCTGCTACACAGCAAAGCTGGCGATCCATTAGGACTTGTTCTGTTTGACATGTTTAATGGTAGCAACGGCCTGAAAAAGAGACAAAAATACCAACAACTATCTACAAAAATTACATAATTCATAGTTTCAGAACGCAAATGAAAATAATATAACTGATTTTAGTTAGATTTTCATGTGCTAACATGATTAGTGCCTCTGTTCTGTCCTTCAGCCCTTTTCCAGCCACTGGTATGCTTTTCATGATATTTATTGTAGATGGTCCAGCCTGTCTGAAACTCCCCATATCTCAGTGAGCAGGAACGTCTGAGAGCCTATTCCTGTCGTCTGCTGCCAGTTTTCATCCATCTCGCTCCACACTGACCTATCAGGGAGCACAGCTGATGGTCTGTCCTCTCTGTGACTCCACTTTCACCACTGACTCCCTGCTGTGATTCCCCCAAATCGCTCTGTGTGTATGTGTGTGTGCGTGTGTGTGATTTCTATTTCTTGTCAAGTCGCATTTTCAAAGCATGAAGTGTCTGTGTATATGCAAAATCTGTGTCTTCAGAGAACAGCCAGAATTATCTTAGCACCTCTGATCATCCCTGCACATCCTTTATCGTCACTCTGCAACTTAAAATAACTGTAAGTGCATGAGAACTGTGAAAGCAATTGGTAAATTATAATGCAGTGCAAGTGCATCATGGTCCATCGTGCACTCGCTAATAAAGTAAAGTAAAGCAGTCGCAAGCCCAGTTATAAACCCCCTTTATTAAGTTCATTGGTAAACGATGCAATTTATCAGCCTTTGACAATTAGAACTTGACAAAATAACATTATTTGGTGGTGAGTTATTTGGAGAATGCAGTGCAGTCGTTTAAGAACAGCTGTAAAATCTGTTTTATTCAGCTATTTAAAGGTATTTATTGCACTATGCAGCCATGAGTTAACTGACATCAAGTAGTTTAAACCAGTTAAACCAGTGGAAATTCAAGCCTTCTTTTCTTTTGAAGTACTGGTAATACGGTTCAGCATGAAGGTGTCATCCAAATTGGGGCCTGAGGTAAAAACCTGTCCGTCCTGATGCAGCCACCCTCAGCTGTTATTGTTGTAACTGGAAAGTACTCTCTGGACTCAAAAGACAGGTAAACAGGTGACACCAACATGCGAACGACCCCAGGGGAAGGTCAAATCCCCGGTCCGCCTCTCTGGTCGGACGAGCAGGTCCTGTATGGGAGGTGAAATGTCTTCCTAAAGGAAAGAACACTTACGAGCTTCGCTCGTCAACTCGTGTTTGTAGGTCATCTTCTGCGTTGCAAAAGCAATAGCCCCTTACGCCTAGTATAGGCGCTCGGGCCTAAAGATGTCTTTAAATAGGCACATCCGGATCCTCTGAGGTGGCGAGTCTCCAATCAGTGCACAGATCTGCTAAGTCAACCAGTTTTTGCTTGATGTTCACAACACAGTTCTGTGTTTTTGGTGTTTTATATTGTATTTTGGATCCGCTTCATATTATTATTATATATAGTCCTCTCCATCAAAGTCAAGTAAAGGTCCCGTTAGCAGCATTTGTTGTTTTATAAAGTGGTGTAAAAACGTCAAATATACATTTAGAAGTAAACAACCATTACCTCTGTGGTGCTCTGGCACTTTCATCCATGAGAGACAATGAGAGCCAGCTTCACACAGACGTAACAGGCTATTGAAGAGTAAACATAAGAAACACACAAACTCAAGAGCAAGCGAGGCCTCTTCATTTGATTGGTGCTGATAATCACTATGATCCATTTCTATTTCAGTCCACATGTTCTACATTCTGTGCTGTCTGGACAGTTCGTTGAGTGTGAAAACGTTTTACGGCATTTACAGGAGTCACTAAATGTCGATGATTTATGTACTAAGGACTTTCAACGGAAACAAGACCGCAAGGGCTTTTTTAAAATGCTCCTCTTAGACAGGATGTTTGACTCTACTTGTACTGTAATACATGCTACTGTGTGACTGTACTTGTACTCTAACATTCTATCTAATAAATATATTCATCATCATCATCATCATAGTCTTCGTCTTCTTGGCGAATCTGCGTCCCCGTAAAGGGCGAGGCTCTCGTTCTCTGTTCTGGAGGGCAGATGACAAAGAATGATCACAAACCCAAAATGGCTGTCACTTGAGCTCACCTCACCAAGAATACAAGCGTATCAAACCTTTAGAAAGGAGAGCAGAACACGTGAATCTTACACCGACCTGCAACGCATGCATCCCTGTCTGTGTGTTTTCCATTTTGGGTCAATTATTAGTGATATGTGTGCTTGCGCTATGGTTCTGGTTCTAGGTGATGTCAGTCAGCAGCAATACTACAAAGGAGCCTTCCTCCAGAACCTTTGGTGAGCTCAGTTATTTTGAGATCTCATTAGGCAGAGTAAACATCCTGCAGAAGTAGCTGTCCTCCACACGTTTCTGTCTTTCCTTACTGTGAAATGAAATAAAAGAAATCAGACTCTTATTTGGTCTTGTTTGATTAGGAACTCACATTTCTGAGAGTCAATTGATTTAACATCTCACTAATGAGGAAATCTGAATGTGCCGAATGCTCAGTTCCGGGGAGAACTTGTGCTTTGTCAATTTAAATGCCACGAAAAACATCTCTTCCCGAGTGTCACTCTCTTATCTGTGTCTGTGGAGGCTCTTTGTTTCCAAATGAAGGCTTCCAGTCTGTACAAATCTGTTGTCTCTGTCAAAGACCGTCAGCGGCTGGATGATAAACCGACACCGTGCTTCAATCAGAAGCAGAGATTATGGAATATACGCTGCATTTTGTTGTGTGTAATCCTATAATCACTGATGCAAAAGCCGTGGTTTATACATTTTGAGATCAGATTTTAAGGATACTATTTCACGGCTGTCCACCCACATCTCTGATCATCGAAAGCATTTTGTATTTAAGGCAACACCTCTGCTAAATAGATGAGCAGGCCTTCATTGGATCAAGCGAGAACTTTGGCTTCTCCTGAGCAGAATCGATGATTTGTTTTTTTTGACAAACTGTGACGGGTTTTGTTGAAAGCCAGCTTTTCAATTATTTCCCCAATTGTTTCCTCGTCACTCTCACAGCTGCTACTCTCTGCCAGAGTTTTCTACTACATAATTTTTTCCAATCATTGTCTTCTCTGGCAGCTCTATTTACATCCCTCCTCATCGCAAAAGTCCTGCAAAGCACACTCGCAGGCTTGAGGACAGAAAATTACAATTAATCTCATACTTAGAAGAATCTAGGAATGGGTTTACGTCTTGTGTTTGTTTTGCATTATGATGCACTTTATTAGTTCCTACTGTGCAAGAGTTAATGCTCTACTAGTTGAATCAATTATTTCAAGCACTGTGCAATTCCATTACAAAGAGTCTGGCACCTAGGCAGTCACTCTTTAGAGATTAGCAGCTCCACAGTGAGGATTTGGTAATGAGTTGGAGAGGATTTACCAGTGGGAATATAATGTGTGTCCCAGAGCTGCTGTGTTTCCCCCCTTAAATCCACTCAGGGTAGGCCGGCCACTGGTTTGGTAGCGATGCAGGTTTTTCAGCATCTCTCCATCATCAGTCTGAGGGGAGGTCACATGCTGGAGATTACAGTAACATGAGGGGGGGATTGGTTTTTTACTTTGGCTCGCTGTGAATAAACATGCCATCGGCCCGAATGCTTAATAATCATGGAATATTTGAGCAACCAGAATACTCATTTGCATGCTTTGAGTAAACTACGGCAAAATCCTCCAGAATTTGACCTTCATTTACACAAAAACACATTTGGCTACAGTTAGGGAAATATTACTATTTCTTAGTTTCTCACCACAAAATGTCTCCAACTACAACCACAAATAAAGTTGTGCGATTACAAATGTTTGCATTTGGTGCCACAAAATATGGCTACAGAATGTTTCAACAGGGGCTGACTGGTTGGCTGGCTGGCTGGTTGTGTCTCTTCTCTTGCTTGACAGTCATTTTTTCCCCCAAGGAAAATCTGTGTAATCTGAATGTCCTATTACACAGGTTGTAGAACTGTTCATGCAATATTTCTAAAAAATTCTACAAAGGTAACATCCTACATCCATCATGTCGCAGAAACATATAATGCTATCATATTGGCTGGCAACCGGGAATGAAGAGTGCACAAATGTATTTGTGTTTTAATTCTCTCTCCACTTGTTTCAATGTGTTTCAAAGGGCTTACTGTGCAACACCAAACTTAGGTTCCTCCGCATTTGACTTAAGCAGAATTGATCACATTGTCAGTGTTAGCTAGATGGAACATACCATTGTTAATAATTGGACCCCTGGTTGCTCTTCACAGAATCTGATGTATTTTGGAGTCCCCCTGGGCTCTGTCCTTTGCCCACTACTTATGGGTGTCTGACTGACAAACCATCTGCTCCCTCAGTCATGGTGGAGACCGACCTTGATGAGTCACACATTTTTCTTTTACATTCAGAAGAAATCCTTCCCTTGATGGCTGCTCCTTTGCCAGACTCCCTGCCTTGTAACGGTGAGCCACTTATCTGGACATGCTAATATTTGCAGAACTTTTGGGAGTATGGTTGATCCCAGAGGGCCGATAAAATGCAGCGAACAGCAGCCAAGGCTTTCACAGCAACTGGGAACATGCTATAGAAGTGTGACACCGGAGGCAGGGAACTGGGTGATTTGTGTCCTCTGAGGACAGAAGAAAGCTGGAAAGGATTCAGTTGGGCTGCAGCAGCCATCTGCAGCGATTCTCTCCATTTCCTTTCATCTAGCCTTTTTTCCAATCAGGCACTCCTGGCCTTCACCTCCATCCCCTCTGAGGTGTCGCCAGCCTCTGACACAACCCCTGCTCCGACCAGCACCATGATGGCTTTCATCCGGCTGCCCTGTCTCTGCAGCCTCGTGAACAGAATACAAATGACATTTAAATAATAGTTTTTCCATACTATTGAACAGAGAGACCCGACAGACATTTGCCTCAACAAATAAAATGTCAGGACCGGAAATTCATGTTTAGACTATTTGACAGTTTAAGATAGCGTAAATAAATATGAATAAATCCCAGTTGTGCCACTTTTAGGGTGAAATAAATGAATGCATCAAAAATGTAAAATATTTTATTGCACGTTTTGTATTTTAAAGTTTATCTCAATTGTTATAGGCAGAGAAACTCAACTGATTCGCTCAACATTGAACTTTTATATAAAGCAAACTCATCCATTGGGGCAAAAATCTAATCTTCTTTCTTATTGGAAAAAAACTGAAAACCATATTGTTGAAAGTCATGTGAGAAGATTGACAGCATCGAGCTGTCAGATAGAAACCGACTAATCATAGAGAATCCCCTAAAATATCAGACCAGTGATGCTGGTACTTCTCATTGTTGTCTTCAGCATAAATTGCATTGAAAGCAATAAAATGTTCAGAAGAAGCACCAGATTGTTAAGTAATAGCAGTAATAAGACAGGTATAAAAACACCCAAATATATATATATATATATATATATATATATATATATAATAGAGTATGACGTAGAATGGGAGGCCAAATAAATCTCTGGTTTATAATTAAGCATCATGCAGTAAATATTAATGCTGCTATAGGTGGAGCTAATTATAGTTACTTTACAGATTGCCGAATAAAATACGCATCATAATTTATTAGCTGACTTATGTTCTGTCCAATGGAAATATTCAACTGTAATCCACTACCTCTAAATTGTACTCAAGTACAGTAAATGTATCTAGTTACTTCTAGTTACTTTACACTCCACCGCTGTAAGAGAAGGATTTTCAAAACCAGATTGCAAGTGAGAAAAAACCTGTAAGACTGTTGTGGAAATCCACCGCTGTTTACGTGCACACATGTAAAGAGTGCACATCGGCGATAACTCACGGAAGGACTTGTGTGTTTCAGGTTTTAACTCTGTAAAGTTCCATGACATATGGAGAGGAGACTGTTGCTAACTTGCTGCCTCGCTGTATTTCCACCTGTGGTCGGAACATAGAGGGTGGTGATTGACTGCAGAGACATGACACCCCCCGCCCCCACCCAACAGGAAGCCCAAAGGCCATCTGTGTGCATTGTGTGCTTGTGCATTAAGTTGCTTTATGTCCGACGTGAATTTACTGCCAGTCTTATGTTAGCTGCAGCAGGGCAGTTTATCACGTGTGCTGGGGCGATCGCAAAGGGCAGCGTTAGTCAAGTGTGTGTGAGTGTTTGCATATGTAAAAGTGTGAAAAGAGAAATCAGATGTGCAGACACTTTATTAAATAATCAACAGAGCAAATATCATCATCATGAAAAAGGACAACAAACAAAAGACACACAAAAAAAAGAAACTCACATTTTTCTTCAAGGATTTTCCGCATCGATGGTATTTCACATTTAGCTCCACACAAATTTTAGTGGCTTTACAAAAGTCACCCGAGGTGATGTGCTGCTTCATTTCGGTGATGGCTGAGGAGGGTAACTATGGTAACGCCAGGAGACCTAGGGGAGGGGTTGAACTTACATATTTCCGTCTCTCTTGACATCTGTCCAGCATGCTGTCCTGGATGTGATGCTGGCATGATGGAGACACAAAGCTCACACGCCGAGGACTCGGGCGGAGCTGGAGCTGCCTGAGACAAACGCTGCACCGTACAATGGCTGCTCTTGTGAAGCTTTGATGAGAACCGCCATTGATAGCCGCAAACGTGATCGTTTCTACTGTATTCTGTGTGAATCTGAGGGGGCGGGGGGATTCTTGTCGTAACAGCGATTCATTATGACCGCATCTAAATTGGCGACTTGACGAACAGCCCGGCGTGAGTTCATCGTTCCAAAAAAAAAAAAAAAAAAGAAAACATCTTGAAGTAACGGGATGTTAAGTGAGGATTCTGCCACAGTTCATTCAAATCAGACTGGAGAAAATGAGATTTGATTATTTGTCTTTGTCTAGTGTCTCTAAACATGAACGCACCACCATGAGGATAAATACTGTACATCTGCAGTCGTGTGATAATGTCCCACTGCTGGCATCCAGCAGGAAGGAGATCCAGTTTTAAGTTACTAAAAGTCACAACCTTTCATTTAGATCAGCACCTATAAAAATAAAACTAAAGCAAATGTTAAAAAATAAATAAAACTAGAATCTAAACTACCCGGCTACGAACACATCAAGACTATTTCTTTATGCTCTTTCTTCATTCTGAACGCTCCCATATTTACATCATCGGGCTGAGGTGTGGCGTTAGAATCTCCCACCAACCACAGTCGACAGCAGCAGCATCCTGAAGTAGCACAACTCACAGAGCTGTGGCGATTCAGAATAAGTCTTGTGATATATGCTACATTTTTCTTATTGTCAACAGAAGAACACAATTGATTCATGACTATTGTTATCTTGGTGCACCATAGGACTCTGTTTTTGTCCCAACGCTATGAATATCACATCGTCGAGCCACGTTGTTGCACTGGATAACATTCTGCTTCACCATAATAAAGGCTATCATTTCCTCAATTTTACATGCGGCCTTTCGCTGCTCACGTTCTCCTGAAATATTTCTCACACAAATTAACTTTTTACTCCTCTTTGAGTAATATTCTCTAAAAAACTGCAGCTCAGCTGCATAAAAAAAAGTACACATACGTTTTGTTTTTGAAGATGTATGCCAGTAGGGCATGGGAGTACTTATCTATGGTGGTACTTAATGACAATAAGAAAAATGTAACAGAGCACTAGACGTGTCTGTTAAATCTTTTATTACACTGTTCACACAAAGTCTCCAAATCAGAGCCGCCCTTAGCCCCATCTGCACCGTCCCGGGTGAAAGTCCCATCCACAGAGAAAGTCCTAAACTGTCCACAGAGCTGTCACAGAAATCCTGTCTGCTTGCCACCAGTCAGAGAGCTCAGGACCGCCGAGGGGTTTGATTGGCTGCGGAGAATTAAAGCTGCAGCTGAGATGAGTTCATTAGCTGGGAAACCACGACGTAATTGGAGGAACAGCTGCAGGAGCCAGCTCAGCAAAAAAGGGTTGGGAAAGAAGCCCTGAAAGAAGGGACGGGTGTCCACCAAATGATGTCATGCACATTACGTTTTGATAAAGCTCAATTCGGCTTAAATCACCGTGGTTCCCGTGCCATGAAGGAGCACACAACATGCTGCTAACAGAAGATTTCAAGCAAATTGTTCCTTCTTTATCTCCAATGTCAGGCCAAGACTTAATATCAGCAGGATCTGAACATGCTGCACTGCGTCTCCCGATTCAATTAACTTCCAGGAGATGCTCAGTGGAAGCAGATGCTGCCCTTAAATTTGACCCACATTCGTGCAAACACAACCGACCCGATGCCAACAAACCGTTCCATTCTGCCCTTCCTCGTCTTGACATTGGCTGCCGGGTGTGGGGTGTCAAATCTAATGAAACAGTCAGGGAACAACAGCTGAGTGTGTGTGTGTGTGTGTGTGTGTGTGTGTGAATGAGGGACAAAGGGGGGGAAGCGAGGCAAAGAGGGAGGGGGCAAGAGTCAAGACAACAAGTGTCCTTGTCAAAGCTGGGACCAGAGAGAGCTGCGCTGCAACAACCAGCCCAAAATGGCTGGCAGCCAGTCAAAGCTGCAGAAAAGGGAGAACGTGGTGCCTCGCTGCTCTCCGGTTGACCGGTGCGAGCTCATGTGAGACCCCGCCCCCTGTCAGCAGGGAGGCCGGCTTGACTTCAGTGAGCCTTGGGTGAACTGAAGCAGGAGCAGGGCTGAGCTTTGGGCCTCTGAGGGACGAACAACGGCACGAGACGTGTGACACCAGACCTCACCGGATTCTGAACCGTTTACTTATTTCTCCGTGTTCTCATCCCTCACTCCCTCGCTCTATCTGATTGGGTGGGAGGATTAGGGCTGGATTAGCCAGGAAGGGGATGTGAACCAGAGTGGCATGAGAGAAAGCAGACCTTTTGATGGCAGGTGAGGATGTGCAGATTTCTGAGAGAATGGGGCAAATTCAGGAGCGACAACAACAAAAACCTTCAACCCCAACCCGGCTCGTGTGCCATTCCTCTCTCAGAAAGCTTTACCCCCCCCCCTTGAAAATTAACCCTGAGCTGCACACGTGTGTCTCACGGCGATTTACTTGTGCACTGGGGATGGGGAGGGGGGACACAGCACACGTCAAGGCATTTAGCCCTCCATGCGTTTGTGTACAAATATGTGCGTTTTACGGTCCAGGCGGATGGAGCCTGGTCTGGATTAGCTCCACAGGACTCCTGAGTGAACCAGGAGGTGGGGGGGGGGCAGAGGGGAGGGGCTCCTGTAATCTGCTAATCTCATTAATACCACGGCTGTGGGCGCCCCCATCAACAAGCAGAGAACAAAGGATGCCGTAAACAGCTGATGAGCCTGGCTGCTGTCTGCTGGACAATCCCTCCTCACGGCCGTGCACACGCACAGCCGTGCGCACGCGCTCACACAGAGCACGTCAATCCCGGGAGAAATCTCTCTGCTAGCAGGATTGAGTGGGCAAGAGGGAAAGAAATAGCAACCCCCCCCCCCCCCCCCCCCAGGCCAGACGACTCAAAAGGCTCCGGTAAACACTGCCCGTCCGTTTAGCTTTCATGATTACGCAGCGCTCAGCAGGATCTCTCGGCTGGTCCCATCAGTCTGGCTCACGTTGGGCTTCAGCCGACAGTCAGGACGTCTCCCTGTATAGTTCTGGAAAAGAACACTCGGCTGAGGTGGATTACAATCGTCTGCGCCGCTTCTTATTCTGCACACCGACGTCTGGAATGCAACCAGGGGAAACCATCGATGGCCTCGTTTGTGTGGCGGCGGCATCGTCTCGTACCGCGCTCGCTGACGGATCGCACTCACGTAGGAGGTCGATCCCGGCTGTGCGGTTCCAGGTGGCAGCTGAGACCACATAGGTTCAGATGGGACAGGCGGACCAAATGGTGCCTCAATTCAAGTACGGTCAGATAAAGAAACAACGATGACCCTCTGTGAGTCAAAAACCCTTAGCCCAGTGGATGGAATCGGAAATGTCCACAAATACAGAAGGAACGATTAGAAGTTAGCAACGACCGGCCTCCAACACTCCTGCAGGAATAAGGGAAAGGGAATCGGAGACAAATCTTTGTGTGCATGAGTGTACAAAAAGGCTCCATGGGTGCTCCACCCTCCTCTCACCGATCCAGCAGGCGACTATAGTCCTGGGGGGGGGCACAGCTGCCTTCACGCTTCAGTTCAGCGAATACTTGCGTGAAAAAATGCGGGTCTGCATTGATACGGAGCATCTTGGCGCTGGTGGCGTCAATAATGGCGAGGCAACGGTCCCAGAAGGCCTCCTTACCGGCCTCGACCAAGAAGGGCTTCAGCGGGTAGGAGATCTCGTTTCCCATGTAGGAGTAGGAGAGGTAGAGACAGGTGAGCAGGACGGCTTGCAGCTCATGCTCCGACGCCACCAGGTCGCCGTCCACGACTTCTCGGCACAGCATGTAGACGAAGACCACGTTGGCCGGCGTGACGAAGGCCTGATCCTGCCAGCCCTGCAGCAGCAGCGAGCGGTCCACGGCCCGCAGCCAGAGCACCGGGTCGGCCGGAGACAGGCGCTTCAGGCGGTAGCAGCGGCAGCACAAGAACTCCCCCAAGCAGCGCAGGAGCTCGCTAGTGGAGGCCTGGACAACCACCCGCTTCGGGGACGTCGTCACCGTCACCTGGGGAATCGTTCTCACGGAGGACAGCTGCTGCGGCTTGCCGTAGCCACAGCCAAGACCCTGGCCCAAGCCCAGGCCATAGCCGAACCCCATGCCCAGTCCTGTCGGGCCCTCGTAGCTGGACAGGTTGGCACATGACAGCGACTTCTTGGCATTCTCCCGGTTAAGATGCAGCACGGGATCCTGCTGGTAGATGTTGATGCTGTTGTTGTTGTTGAGGACCGCGGGACCACAGGGAGCTTTCTTGGAGTTGCCTTTCTTCTTCGTAGAGGCCACCAGTCGTTTCCAGGTGAGCGCCGGGAGGAAGATGGACTGACCCCTCTTCAGCCCGCGGTCTTTCTGGCTGTTAAGCGAGCGGCTGCTGAGACTCGGGTAGTCGCTGAGCGAGCCTGGCCTGTTGTCATAGTAGCCTGATTTCCGAGAGCCGGGAGACAGCGATAGCACAGTGCCCATGGCGAGTCGGCGCTCCAGAGATTGCACTGCCTTGCTTCTACCGGAGAGGCGGGGGGCCAAAGCGCTCCTTTATGTGACGACGTCCTGGAGATGTCAACTCTCAGGGGGGAAACTGCACGGAGAGACGAGAGGAGCGAGGTGAGCTGAGCAGCAGACGCAGTTTAGAGGACCGTAGAAACATTACCTGCAATGCTAACAGAACACAGGAGGGGATCCTAATGGGACTTCAAACATGGACCTCGTAATGCAAGGCGCACCCTGCTGACATCAAACTCTGCGACTCATGCTGTGCAGTTCATGCCATTATAGCCCAACTATAGGTTGATATTCAATTCTGAATGAGAGAAGGATCAATGCTTTAAATAATCCAGGCTTCATATTGATGTAAAACAATCTGCAACCATGAGAATAAAGTTATGAGTGAATATTATAAACAGCACTGACCGCTAATGCTGCACGACCCAAGAACATCTTCAGTAATCCCTAATATCTAACCAAAGTATTAAAACATAGTTTCATACGAGTGATTAATTTACTTTAAAAACATAACAAATGCATCAGAAAAATACTTTAACCCTTTAACATTCCATCTCGCCGGGACTCACCTGTGTGAGAGAGACGTCCGCGCGTCTCGCCGCAGTCCGCCGTGGCGCGACTAAAATAAAGGAGCGCAATAAATGCGCTATTTCTGCAGAATTAAAAGCGGAAAGTCACTCCTGCAGGAGTTTTGACCTGTGGAACGGCGCGTCGGTCCTCGCCGGGCGGGGCGCAGGTGTCATCCTCCGCGGCGCCTCAGAGCCAGGTGAGAATGACGCTTGAGATGAATTGTCTTTTCATTTGTGTCTCCATATCCGAACTATCACCGCGTCGGAGTCCATCCAAAGCCTCCCATCTCTCTGAGATCCCAGCGTTGAGTCTCGTCTGACCTTCCCCGGTTCCGTCTCAAGTATCCGGTGCAGCTGCGCGTCCGAACGCGGAGCGCCAGACGCCGACTGGCCGGTGCGCGTCTCCTCACACGTTAAAGGCGAGCTGCCAAGTGAGCGCACCGAGCGGCTCGACGCACCGCCACACTGACTCCTCCCAGATGGACTGAGCGCACACAGGCGCACGCACACACCCACACACCCACACACCCACACGCACACACACACACACACTTCTTTTAGAGGATTTACATTGCGTTCCTTACTCTGTGCATGTCACCCATTTCGTGCATGATTTTATTTGAGAGTTTATAGATAAAAGGGGTAGATCAAAAAAATCAAACTTGGTAATGTTTTAAGATAAAATAAGATAAGATAGCATAGAACTTTATTAATCCCGAAGGAAATTCTGGTTCCAGGTTGCGCCAACGAATTACAGTAAATAAAAAAACAGAAATATCCAAATATTCAATATAAATATAGGCACTGAGATTAACATGTTCTTCCTGGCCCATCTTTTCTCCTTGAATAACATGCTGCTGATGCACAACGAGGGCAATGCTGGTGAAGCTTTATTAGTAACTGCAGCAAATATCTAAGTTAGTTTGGTGCATTTTCTTGCATTCGTCTGTATCTTTTATAAATGTGTGTGTACATAACATCCTGTAAACTCCTTGTGTTTCGTGGGGCTTTGTAAAAAGACATGATTTATCCAGCCCAAATTCAGTTTGGACAATGAACCGATAAACCATTTGCCCCTTTACGCAACCAAAACAAAAATGACATCATCACACAATATCCCAACATACCGGTACATTGGAAACATTTTGCTCTTTGCTGCCCTCTTGTGGCTGTATTATCAGTGGCAACGTAAGGGACACATGGACAAACGTGGGCAGGTTATTGTTTGAAACGCATTACATTTATAAATCTGTCTCAACAGCCTTTCGAGATTGATGCCATTGATGATACATTAATAATCGATATTTAAATCTCCTCCCTACTTGCATTCTTTGTGTTGAGACCATTTTTGGCATCTTAAGATCCACAGCGCTGCCATCGTCACCCAGAGATGTAGTACTCATCCACGCCACCAGAGGGGAGCAGACAGGTGAGACTGCAAAGCACAGGCCGTTATTCACCCATATCCAATGTGTCGCGTTATCCGGTGACACACAAAGAGAAGTTCCATCTGAGAGGTTTAGCTGTGGGCAGGGCGGATCATAAAAACGTGAAATGTTTAATCGTGTTTCTCCGGAGAGCTTCCTTCTGTCTTGTGAAGTTTACATGTTGTAGCTTTTATTGCTGCCTGGATCCGATATTTGTTTGAACAGCTAAAGGCTAATTAAGTTATGCATTTTGTCTGTTTGATACAAAAGGAGTGTCTGACGTAACCAAATTTACTTTTATTTAGATTTCTCTGGTTTGACTGAACCATTTTATTTTATTGTTTGTCAGACGTGACTCTGACTCCGGCTCCCTTAATTTTGCTCATATTTTTTCTTTGCAAATACAAATATTCTTCATCTGGCAAAGGTGGGCCGAACCTGGTAGATTGGTGCTTTAGTGTGTTGTAAATGAGTTCATATTTGTGAGGCAACCTGGATGACCTGCTGAAGGTGAAACATTCAAATGCTCATTACCATCCATCCATTTTCTTCCACTTATCCGGGGCCGGGTCGCGGGGGCAGCAGCCTAAGCAGGGAAACCCAGACTTCCCTCTCCCCGGCCACTTCTTCTAGCTCTTCCGGGGGGATCCCGAGGCGTTCCCAGGCCAGCCGAGAGACATAGTCTCTCCAGCGTGTCCTGGGTCTTCCCCGTGGTCTCCTCCCGGTGGGACGTGCACTGAACACCTCACCAGGGAGGCGTTCAGGAGGCATCCTGAATAGATGTCCGAGCCACCTCATCTGGCCCCTCTCAACGCGGAGGAGCAGCGGCTCTACTCCGAGCTCCTCCCGGATGACTGAGCTTCTCACCCTATCTCTAAGGGAGAGCCCAGCCACCCTACGGAGGAAGCTCATTTCAGCCGCTTGTACCCGGGATCTCGTTCTTTCGGTCACTACCCAAAGCTCGTGACCATAGGTGAGGGTAGGAACGAAGATCGACCGGTAAATCGAGAGCTTCGCCTTTCGGCTCAGCTCTCTCTTCACCATGACGGATCTGTGCAGAGTCCGCATCACTGCAGACGCTGCACCGATCCGTCTGTCGATCTCTCGCTCCATTCTTCCCTCACTCGTGAACATGACCCCGAGGTACTTGAACTCCTCCACTTGGGGCAGGATCTCCTCCCCGACCTGGAGGGTGCACTCCACCCTTTTCCGACTGAGAACCATGGCCTCGGATTTGGAGGTGCTGATTCTCATCCCGGCCGCTTCACATGCGGCTGCGAACCGATCCAGTGAGAGCTGGAGGGCACGGCCTGATGAAGCCAACAGGATCACATCGTCTGCAAACAGCAGCGATCCAATCCTGAGGTCACCAAACCGAACCCCCTCAACGCCCTGGCTGCACCTAGAAATTCTGTCCATAAAAGTTAGGAACAGAATCGGTGACAAAGGGCAGCCCTGGCGGAGTCCAACCCGCACTGGAAATAGGTCCGACTTATTGCCAGCAATGCGGACCAAGCTCTGGCACCGGTCATATAGGGAGCGGACACCCCGTATGAGGGGGTCCGACACCCCATACTCCCGGAGCACCCCCCACAGGACTCCCCGAGGGACACGGTCGAATGCCTTCTCCAAATCCACAAAACACATGTGGACTGGTTGGGCAAACTCCCATGCACCCTCAAGGACCCTGCCGAGGGTGTAGAGCTGGTCCACAGTTCCACGGCCAGGACGAAAACCACATTGCTCCTCCTGAATCCGAGGTTCGACTATCCGGCGGACCCTCCTCTCCAGTACCCCTGAATAGACCTTACCAGGGAGGCTGAGGAGTGTGATCCCTGGCTGAGGAGTGTGATCCCAAATGCTCATTACGTCACTAGAAAGTCTGCATCCCCTGCTTGTAATAAATCATGAGTAGTATTTATTGCTGTTTGCCACAGATGGCCGATCACCCACACAATGCCTTGGTATTCGTTCACTGTCAACGTGTCAGCCAGCTACTCTCGGGAGGGGTAATGAGATACAGTATTGCTGTAATACAAAATTTGGTTTTAAGGCCAAAGCAAAAGAGATAAATCTTTATGCAGGAGTAGGGCGGGGCTTGGGACAGAGGTCCCAAGCAGTGCCAAAGACTCTGGGCATGCAGATCGTGATCATGCCTGTTGTGCCAAGAGCAAACAGGACTTTTTGAAAAGGTATTTATTTTTTTAGGGAGCGGAACAGCCTCCTGTACCACTTCTGCTTCTTCCTTTTGATCTTGATCTCAAGTGCCTCCACAGAGCTCTTCAGTGAATCTATCTCCTGGTGGAGAGACAGCTTCTCCTCGTTCCACTGGCTCTTGTGAGTCTCAGACTCCTGCGCCTTCTGCAGCAGAAAGCTCTTCAGTGAATCTATCTCCTGGTGACGAGACAGCTTCTCCTCGTTCCACTGGCTCTTGTGAGTCTCAGACTCCTGCTCCTTCTGCAGTAGAGAGCTCTTCAGTGAATTTATCTCCTGGTGGAAAGACAGCTTCTCCTCGTTCCACTGGCTCTTGTGAGTCTCAGACTCCTGCTCCTTCTGCAGTAGAGAGCTCTTCAGAGAATTTATCTCCTGGTGGAGAGACAGCTTCTCCTCGTTCCACTGGCTCTTGTGAGTCTCAGACTCCTGCTTTTTCTGCAGCAGAGAGCTCTTCAGAGAATTTATCTCCTGGTGGAGAGACAGCTTCTCCTCGTTCCACTGGCTCTTGTGAGTCTCAGACTCCTGCTTTTTCTGCAGCAGAGAGCTCATCAGAGTATCTATTTCCTGGTGAAGAGACAGCTTCTCATTGTTCCACTGGCTCTTGTGTGTTTTCGACTCCTGTATCTCCTGGTTGAGAGACAGCTTCTCATAGTGACACTGTCTCGCGTGTGTTTTAGACTCCTGCTCCTTCTGCAGCAGAGAGCCCTTCAGTGAATCTATCTCCTGGTGGAGAGACAGCTTCTCCTCGTTCCACTGGCTCTTGTGTGTTTTAGACTCCTGCTCCTTCTGCAGCAGAGAGCTCTTCAGTGAATTTATCTCCTGGTTGCGAGACAGCTTCTCCTTGTTCCACTCTCTCGTGTGTGTTTTAGACTCCTGTTCCTTCTGCAGCAGAGAGCTCTTCAGTGAATCTATCTCCTGGTGGAGAGACAGCTCCTTCTGCAGCAGAGAGCTCTTCAGTGAATTTATCTCCTGGTTGCGAGACAGCTTCTCCTTGTTCCACTGTCTCGTGTGTGTTTTAGACTCCTGCTCCTTCTGCAGCAGAGAGCTCTTCAGTGAATCTATGTCCTGGTGGAGAGACAGCTTCTCCTTGTTCCACTGGCTCTTGTGTGTTTTAGATTCCTGCTCCTTCTGCAGCAAAGAGCTCTTCAGTGAATCTATCTCCTGGTGGAGAGACAGCTCCTTCTGCAGCAGAGAGCTCTTCAGTGAATCTATCTCCTGGTGGAGAGACAGCTTCTCCTCGTTCCACTGGCTCTTGTGTGTCTCAGACTCCTGTTTCTTCTGCAGCAGATAGCTCTTCAGTGAATCTATGTCCTTGTGGTGAGACAGCTTCTCCTTGTTCCACTGGCTCTTGTGAGTCTCATACTCCTGCGCCTTCTGCAGTAGAGAGCTCTTCAGTGAATTTATCTCCTGGTGGTGAGACTGCTTCTCTTTTTTCCACTGGCTCTTGTGTGTTTTAGACTCATGCTTTTTCTGCAGCAGAGAGCTCTCCAGTGAATCTATGTCCTGGCGGAGAGACAGCTTCTCCTCGTTCCACTGGCTCTTGTGTGTCTCAGACTCCTGCTCCTTCTGCAGTAGAGAGCTCTTCAGTGAATCTATGTCCTGGTGGAGAGACAGCTTCTCCTCGTTCCACTGGCTCTTGTGAGTCTCAGACTCCTGCTCCTTCTGCAGCAGAGAGCTCTTCAGTGAATCTATGTCCTGGTGGAGAGACAGCTTCTCCTCGTTCCACTGGCTCTTGTGTGCCTCAGACTCCTGTTCCTTCTGCAGCAGAGAGCTCATCAGAGAATCTATCTCCTGGTGGAGAGACATGTGTTCCTCCAGCCAGTATGGCTGGCTGGCTTCTGAGTGGACCTCAGTTTTCTCCATAGCAGCCTTCGGAGTATCAGTGTTCTGGGGGAGAGACGATCTCTCCTCTTTCCCCTGGCTCTGGTGCATCTCAGAATTCTGCTCCTTCTTCTTCGCGGTCTGCCTCAACTCATCCATGCGTTTCAGGAAAGACGCGTTCTTGTCCTGCCAGTAAAGCCATACATCTTTCAGAGATACCGTTGGGTTCTTCTGCTCCTGCAGCTGACACTTGTAGGAATCCCTCACTTGTTGCAGATGAGTCAGCAGGGCTTTCAGTTCACAGTTCTCCTTCTCCAGTAACTCCTTCTCCTGGAGCCAGGAGGTGCCATCTTTCTGTTGTTTAATCTTCTCCAGAAGATTAGTGAGCATCTCAGCTTCAATGTCCACATTAATTCTTCCCACATACGAGGCTTTGGAGACCCGGACCGAGCTTCCCGTCAGTGCCGACCTCAACTGCTCCTGCATGCTTTTGTAGTTCATATTCTCGTTGCTCATGTTTGTATTGCTTCTTTATCGCTGTAGCTCTTAGAGTTATAGTTTGTCAAGTGAACGTTGGTCCTTATATATAGGGTCTCAAAGTTCTTTGAAGGTTAGGGTTAGGGTTCTTCAAAGACATTTTCATTGAAGTCTTTCATCTCCAGAACTCCTTTGATCTTTATTCCACATTCCTGGGTGTTGTGATGCTTGATATTACTATCAGTGAAGGTCGTTAACAGACTTGTTGGGGCCCGGGACAAGCAGGAACCATATGGGCCCCTCCACCCCATGCCAAATAATCCTCCACAAAATCAATCCATTCGTTTAAATCAAACAGCCACACAACAGAAATGTGAAAATTACTCTTAAGGAGTAAAACTGAAGTATATAAGAATATTACAAGAACTTCACAACCAATTTCAATTAAATTGAACGCAAATTTTACTGATCACAAACAGTTGACTACTCAAAGACCACAAACATCTGCTGGGTAATATAATGCCCTCGATTCGAATTCTCACATTAGTTTAGCACGGTGGTTCTCAAATGGTGGGGCGCGACACCCAAGGGGTGTGCGGTGCAATGTCAGGGGCAGGTGCGCCTGTGACCGCAGAGAAAATGCTTTTTTTGCCTTACGAGATTAAAGTGTAATTGCACATCCATTCCAGTAGTTGGCAGTGGTGCCCTGATTGTCAGAGTGCGCGCAGGGAGGATTAGCAGAAGAAGAGCAGTTGTAAACAAACCCTCAAGAGACAGCACAGAGAAATATTTAACGGCGTAAAAGAGAGACGGAGATGATAAAACAAAGGAGGGTCGTCGAAAGCAAAGACGAGGAAATATGACGTAGCGTATGTAGCGCTTGAATACGGTGGGAGAAGAAGACCTAACTTCCTCATTTTGCTAAAAGCACAATTCTTTTTGGTCTTGTAGGTTAAAGTGTTTTATATTTTGTGCTTCCTAGTTAATGTTGTTGATCAATTTTAAGTTATTATTATTTATTGATGTTATTTAATTTAATTTATTATTTAATTGTATAAATTGTAGAGGCAAATTGATGCACTTCAAATATTTTCTGTTGCAGACAAAATGGTAAAGTTATTCTTTGTTGTAAGTTGATCTATATTTCTTTATTTTTCATATTTCTTTGTATGTTAATAAGAATACAAGAGTGTTTTTTGGGGGGTGGGGGGGGCGAAATGTTTTTTTCTTCCTAGGGGGGGCGTGGCAGAAAATAATTGAGAAGCACTGCATTAAAGTAACTCAGTAAAGACAACACAAATACATCAACAGGCTGCAAAACACGATACAGAATTCACCTGGAAAAGCTCCCAACGCTCAACATAAAACCCCGACCCAGGAGGATACTAGATGGATTTTATGAAACTTGCTGGTGTATTTTTTTTTTTTTTGCAGTGAAGAACCCATTAAATTCTGGAATGGAGCCAGATGATAGGTAGATTCATTTGCTTTTCTTTACATTGTGAGGACCTGGAGGCCAGTTACTACCTCAAAGAGCTCTGGGCATTTCTGCATGTTTCACTTGCAGCAGCTGTTTCCATACAACAATTAGATCCAAATTCTAGGTATGGGGTGTATAAATAAAGTTTATTCCCCTCCCACAACGCCTTCATTTTGACTGAATTTTTCTATCAGTTAAAATCAACGATATGGATAACTAATAATTTAACTAATAATTAACACATAATTTGCAGATTACCTGCATGTAAAAAGTGTTTCTGTGTGTATATAAGCTAACTATCGAATAGCTTTTAGCACCGCTAGCTAGCTAGCGATGGCTTCTCCCTCTGCCTCTCCGCTGTCCTGCTCAGTGTGTCAAATGTTTAGCTTCTCCTCTGCTTCCTTTACTGACAGCGAAACGTGTAAGAGGTGTAGTCTATTTGCTATGTTGGAGACGAGGCTAAATGATTTAGAGACCCGGTTCCGCACCATAGAAGCGAATCCAGTAGCTTCGATAGCTAGCCAGCTCTCCCTTAGCAGTGCGGACCGAGCCACTAACCGTCTCCCAGCTGCTTCCGAGCAGCCGGAACACCAAGGCGGCTGGGTGACTGTTCGGAGGAAGCATAGTCCGAAGCCCGCTACGGTTCACCACCGCCCCGTTCACGTTTCTAATAGATTTTCCCCGCTCAGCAACACACCTGCTGAGGACATTACTCTGGTGATTGGTGGCTCCATTCTCAGAAACGTGAAGCTAGCGACTCCAGCGGGCATAGTGAGGTGTATCCCGGGGGCCAGAGCGGGCGACATTGAATCAAATTTGAAGTTGCTGGCGAAAGCTAAACGTAAATACCGTAAGATTGTAATCCACGTCGGCACTAATGACGTCCGGCTACGCCAGTCGGAGGTCACTAAAATTAATATTGAGTCGGTGTGTAGCTTTGCTAGGACTATGTCGGACTCCGTAGTTTTCTCTGGCCCCCTCCCCAATCTGACAAGTGACGATATGTTTAGCCGCATGTCGTCATTCAACCACTGGCTGTCTAGGTGGTGTCCGGAAAACAACGTGGGCTTCGTAAATAACTGGCAGACATTCTGGGGGAAACCTGGTCTTATTAGGAGAGACGGTGTCCATCCTACGTTTGCTGGCGCAGCTCTCATTTCTAGCAATCTGACCGAGTTTGTTAGACAACCAAAACCCTGACAATCCAGAGTCGGGACCAGGAGTCAGAGATGTAGTCCTACACCCATCTCTGAGCGTCCTCTGGATCAGTCACCCACCCAGAACCCCATCCAGAACCCCACACGGAACCCCATAGAGATGGTGTCTGTTCCCCGACCCCCTAAGGTTGTTAAATTGTACAGGAGACGTGTTACTCCTGGAAACCTTATAAAAATAAAAACTGCTGCCACAGAAATTAATAATAGTAAAACCATTAAATGTGGACTTTT
Source organism: Brachionichthys hirsutus (assembly GCF_040956055.1). NCBI lineage: Eukaryota > Metazoa > Chordata > Actinopteri > Lophiiformes > Brachionichthyidae > Brachionichthys > Brachionichthys hirsutus. Next base: position 9,492,794 of record NC_090909.1, read on the forward strand.
GAATATTCGCTCTTTGGCGTCAAAGGCATTTTTAATAAATGATCTGATCTCAGATCAGCATGTTGATATTTTCTCTTTGACTGAAACCTGGCTGGGTCCTGAAGATTATTTCAGTTTAAATGAAGCCACGCCTCAGAGTTATGTTAACTCTCACATTTCTCGAGACGCCGGCCGAGGAGGTGGAGTTGGAGCCATCTATAACTCTGAGCTCCAGATTAACACTAAACCTAAATTAAACTATACCTCCTTTGAGAGTCTTATTCTTAGTCTGTCACTCCCAACATGGAAATCAAGCCAGCCAGTCCTGATTGTTATAGTTTACCGCCCTCCAGGCCCATACTCTGATTTCATGTCAGAATTTTCAGAATTTTTAACAAGCTTAGTTCTGAAAGCAGAACAGCTACTTGTGGGAGATTTTAACATTCATGTAGATGTGATGATGATGATGAATATATTTATTAGATAGAATGTTAGAGTACAAGTACAGTCACACAGTAGCATGTATTACAGTACAAATAACGTCAAACATCCTGTCTAAGAGGAGCATTTCAAAAAAGCCCTTGCGGGCTTGTTTCCGTTGAAAGTCCTTCGTACATAAATCATCCACAAAAAACAATACAAATAAAAATAAATCCAATATTAAATTACGCAATTGATGCAACGTAACATTAGAAAGACAAAAATAAAATGTTATTACACCGCCAGTGCAAACTAACAATTAATCTAAAATAAATTACACCACTGATGCGAAATGACAATAAATAACTTACATAAATTACAATAAATTACTAAAGCAAGTAATACGTGCAACATAGGTGGACAAAAAAAAAAGGAGGGGGGGTTTGACCCGGAGAGAGTCGTGATGACTATCTCCGTTTCTGTCCCCCTAAAAGGTGTATTTTTAGGGCCTTTTTGAAGGAGGCCAAAGAGGTGCATGTTTTGAGGGCGGGAGTCAATCCGTTCCACCCTTGGGTGGCCGTATTGTAGAAAGATGATTTACCCATGTTGGTCCTATAGGAGGGGGTAATCAGGTTGTTGTTTGAGCTCCCTCTAGTGTTGTGGCTGTGGGTGTCACTAAATCTGTGGAGGTGTTCCGTCAGGTATGCAGGGATTGAGGGGACTGAGGGCAGAGGTGCATTGACTATTTTAAATGCCAATCCCATTTTGAGTTGTTTAACCCTGTCTTCTACCCTGAGCCATTTTAGGCTAGCAAAATGTCCAGGAAGAAGGTGGGTCATGGGCCCCAGATTGAGGAGTAGCCGAATCAGTTTGTTTTGGGAGGTTTGGAGCCTGGTTTTCAGGGACATTTTGATGTTTGAATACCAGGAGGTGCTAGCATAGTCAAAGAGGGGCTGAACGAGGGCTGCAGCAAGCGTCCGGAGAGCACTTTTGTTGACAAAAGCAGACATTCTGCCCAAAAATCTTGTTCTCTGATTGACTTTTTTGATCACCTTAGTTGCCATACTATCGCCAGACAGGTATTTGTCAAGAACACAGCCCAAATAGGTAATCTCTTCTTTGCTGGAGATGACTGTATTATCGACTGTGACCTTGAAATCATTAACATTTATCTCACGCAGAGAGTGTTTAGACCCAAAAAGAATCGATTCGGTTTTACCAAGATGTAGTGACAGTTTGTTATCAGTAAGCCAAGTACGGATTCTGGTGAGCTCAGAGCTGAGAGCCTCCTCAACCTGCACTTTGTCCTCTCCCGAAATCAGGAGTGCTGAGTCATCAGCAAACAGGAACAATTTGCAGTTACAGGCAGCATTCATGTCGTTAATGTATAGGAGGAACAGTAACGGTCCTAGAATGCTGCCTTGAGGAACCCCGCAGCTTACCGGGAAGGACGAGGACAAGGTTCCGTTTATGTCTACCATTTGTTCTCGTCCCTCAAGGTACGATTTCATCCAGTTTGTTGATGTGCTATCAAAACCAATCGCCCCTAGTTTATTCAATAGGATTGAATGGTTGACCGTGTCAAAGGCCTTCTGGAGGTCCAGCATAACCATGCCGCAATACTTGCCCGAGTCTACTTCACGCTTAATGTAGTCGGTCAGATATATGAGGCACGTGTCAGTGGAGTGGGATGTTCTGAAGCCTGATTGGAATTCAAAGAGCAGGCTATGCTCGGCGAGGTAGCGGTTGATTTGCTCCTGGATTATTCTCTCCATGATGATGATGATGAATATATTTATTAGATAGAATGTTAGAGTACAAGTACAGTCACACAGTAGCATGTATTACAGTACAAATAACGTCAAACATCCTGTCTAAGAGGAGCATTTCAAAAAAGCACTTGCGGGCTTGTTTCCGTTGAAAGTCCTTCGTACATAAATCATCCACAAAAAACAATACAAATAAAAATAAATCCAATATTAAATTACGCAATTGATGCAACGTAACATTAGAAAGACAAAAATAAAATGTTATTACACCGCCAGTGCAAACTAACAATTAATCTAAAATAAATTACACCACTGATGCGAAATGACAATAAATAACTTACATAAATTACAATAAATTACTAAAGCAATTAATACGTGCAACATCGGTGGACAAAAAAAAGGTGGGGGGGTTTGACCCGGACAGAGTCGTGATGACTATCTCCGTTTCTGTCCCCCTAAAAGGTTTATTTTTAGGGCCTTTTTGAAGGAGGCCAAAGAGGTGCATGTTTTGAGGGCGGGAGTCAATCCGTTCCACCCTTGGGTGGCCGTATTGTAGAAAGATGATTTACCCATGTTAGTCCTATAGGAGGGGGTAATCAGGTTGTTGTTTGAGCTCCCTCTAGTGTTGTGGCTGTGGGTGTCACTAAATCTGTGGAGGTGTTCCGTCAGGTATGCAGGGATTGAGGGGACTGAGGGCAGAGCTGCATTGACTATTTTAAATGCCAATCCCATTTTGAGTTGTTTAACCCTGTCTTCTACCCTGAGCCATTTTAGGCTAGCAAAATGTCCAGGAAGAAGGTGGGTCATGGGCCCCAGATTGAGGAGTAGCCGAATCAGTTTGTTTTGGGAGGTTTGGAGCCTGGTTTTCAGGGACATTTTGATGTTTGAATACCAGGAGGTGCTAGCATAGTCAAAGAGGGGCTGAACGAGGGCTGCAGCAAGCGTCCGGAGAGCACTTTTGTTGACCAAAGCAGACATTCTGCCCAAAAATCTTGTTCTCTGATTGACTTTTTTGATCACCTTAGTTGCCATACTATCGCCAGACAGGTATTTGTCAAGAACACAGCCCAAATAGGTAATCTCTTCTTTGCTGGAGATGACTGTATTATCGACTGTGACCTTGAAATCATTAACATTTATCTCACGTAGAGAGTGTTTAGACCCAAAAAGAATCGATTCGGTTTTACCAAGATGTAGTGACAGTTTGTTATCAGTAAGCCAAGTACGGATTCTGGTGAGCTCAGAGCTGAGAGCCTCCTCAACCTGCACTTTGTCCTCTCCCGAAATCAGGAGTGCTGAGTCATCAGCAAACAGGAACAATTTGCAGTTACAGGCAGCATTCATGTCGTTAATGTATAGGAGGAACAGTAACGGTCCTAGAATGCTGCCTTGAGATGGAACAAAGGATGGAAACAGGGCGGTAGTTGCCAGGTTCTAATTTGTTTCCTTTTTTATACAGAGGGATAACCCGCGCCGTCTTGAATTCCTGTGGGACGTGGCACTGATTGATGGATAAATTTATCAGATGGGTTACCACGGGGGCGATAGAGACAGCTGCGTCTCTGAGGAACCGGGTGGGTATGTTGTCAAGGCCTGTGGCCTTGTTAGGTTGAAGGGCAATTAGTTGTTTTAGCACATCAATGGTATTTACAGGTGTGAAAGAGAAAGTGTCCTTTTTAGCACCTAGCTTCTCATAGTGAGTTTGGATGTGGTCAGAACCGTACAGACCTGAATGCGGGGGGAGTTTGCTGACCAACAGGGTGGCAATAGTGGTGAAAAAGCTGTTAAAACAATTTGCTACCACCAACCTGTCGGTCTGGAGCGAACCACTTGAGTTAATGCAGATATTACTGGTTTTTGTTTGGAGTCTGTTGCTGCAGCCTAATTGTTTTAGGGCCTCCCACAGTTTTTGTGGGTTGCTTTTGTTTGCCTCAATGTTCTCATTTAAGAAATTCTTTTTGGCATTTTTTATCATTTTGTTAACCTCATTGCGTAGTTTTCTGCTTTTTTCAAGTAGTTCCTCGTTGTTGGTTTTTCTGTACTCAGAGTAACATTTGTTTCTGAGCTTGATGGCATTCAATATTTCCCCCTTCATCCAAGGTTCTGTACGGGCTCTGACCCGAACAGCAGTTATGGGTGCTATCTTATCGATTACGGACAGAAATGCAGATTGAAAGGAAGACCAGGTCCCCTCGACAGAGGCGGAGTTTAAAGTTTCAGACCAATCAGTTTCCTCCAGTGCTGTTGTTAGAGCTTCTGGGGAGTAATGCTTCATGGGGAGTAATGCTTCAGTAGCAAGGCAGTGACGACTGCCTTGCTACTGCCTTCCTCTCATTACTGGACTCAATTGGCTTCTCCCAGATAGTGAACGAACCCACCCACAGCTTTAATCACACCTTGGATCTGGTTCTCACGTATGGTATTGATATTGATCAATTAATCGTAATTCCACTGAACCCTTTTTTATCAGACCACAAGTTCATCACTTTTACGTTTGTATTATTGGACTATGTTCCATCAAACAGAACTGCCTTGACTAGATGTCTGTCTGATGGTGCTATTGCTAAATTCAAAGAAGTGATCCCGTCAGCATTAAACTCTTTATCAAGCCTTAACATTACTGAGGAGTCGTGTGGTAACTTTAGCCCCTCCCACATAGATCATCTTGTAGGTGGTGCTGGGGACTTGATGCGCACAACGCTTGACTCCATCGCCCCCTTAAGAATTAAAAAACTAAAACCAAGAAGGAAAGCTCCGTGGTTCAATTCTGAAATTAGATTGTTAAAACAAACATCCCGAAGACTGGAGAGAAGGTGGCGCTCAACTAAATTGGAGGAGTCTTGTTTAATCTGGAAAAACAGCCTGAAAATGTACAGGAAGACGCTCCGCAAGGCAAGAGGTGCATATTACTCATCTCTAATAGAAGAGAACAAATCTAATCCGAGGTTTCTCTTTGACACCGTAGCTAGGCTGACACAAAGCGCCAGCTCTGTTGACCCTTTTGTCCCGATAGGTCTCAGTAGTGAAGATTTCATGAACTTCTTCAGTACCAAAATCGAATCGATTAGGGACGTCATTCATCAGCGTCTGCCTTCGTGTGGCATTGACCCCCCCCCTGGCAATGGAAGTAGAGATACGGCTGTTACTCTTGATAGTTACTTGGATAGCTTCACCCCCATTAACTTGCAGCAAATGAGTCCAGCTATTGCCTCATCTAAACCGTGCTCTTGTCTCTTAGACCCGGTCCCAACTAAGCTACTTAAAGAAGTCTTCCCCTCAATCAGTATTGCTTTGCTAAATATAATTAATCTATCCCTACTCACAGGCTATGTACCCAAGTCTTTTAAAACAGCGGTCATTAAACCGCTTCTCAAAAAACCAACATTAGATGCTGATGTCTTGGCTAACTATCGGCCAATTTCAAACCTTCCATTCCTGTCAAAGCTTTTAGAGAAAGCAGTTTCCAGTCAGCTGTGTGAATTCTTACAAGACAATAAGTTATTTGAGGTTTTTCAGTCGGGTTTCAGAGCTCATCATAGCACAGAGACAGCATTAGTTAAAGTCACCAATGACCTTTTACTAGCGTCTGATAATGGACTTGTCTCCGTGCTTATTTTATTAGATCTTAGTGCAGCCTTTGACACAATAGATCATCAGATTCTGTTACAGAGGCTGGAACAATCTGTTGGTGTTAGAGGATCTGCATTAAACTGGTTTAGATCATATTTATCTGATAGATTTCAGTTTGTACATGTTCATGATGAATCTTCTACGTACACTGAAGTTAAATATGGAGTTCCACAGGGTTCAGTGCTTGGACCTATTCTGTTCACGCTGTATATGCTACCCTTAGGTAACATTATTAAGAAACATAGCATAAATTTACACTGCTATGCGGACGATACTCAATTGTACCTGTCCGTTCAGCCAGACAAGGTCGATCAGTCGGTTAGACTTCAGACGTGCCTTAAGGACATTAACTCCTGGATGACCGAGAACTTCCTGTTATTAAATCTAAATAAAACTGAGGTTCTGGTTCTTGGGCCAAAGCCCGTTAAAGGGAAGTTTTTCCTTGCCTCCGTTGCTCTTGTGGGTCAAGTTGGGTTCTGTGTTTCCCTGCAGGTCTTTCCCTGCTAATCCTGTAAAGTGCCTTGAGATGACTTTATGTTGTGATCTGGCGCTATATAAATAAAACCAAATTGAATTGAATTGAATATATATGTATTTTTATTATTATACTGTAAAGATTCTATGCATTAAAAATGTTTCCCACTGAATGCTAGAAACATTCTATCAGTATATTATAACTCATCTATTAAATATTTGTCAAAGCAGTTTTGGTTTTGTTCCGTCATGTATTCAATGGATTCTAAAAATTCTGCAAATGATACCAAACCTCCTGATGAATGAAAATAACACGTTATCACTGAAAAGGAAACGATATCCTCACAAAATATGCAATATCAATTTATTGACTCCTCATTTCAATTTCAGTGTTTTTGTATTTACTGTGATTCTTAATATCAGGTGTTTAGATAACGCAGGTAACAAGGGAATTGTTTCCCCTCCAGTAAAATGGAGAGAACCGCAGACTTTAAATGCAGAACAATGAATAAATGAATGAAAGTTTGGGAACGCTGACGAGATATACTTGAATTATTATTGCTGACACGAGGTGAATGGATCCCTCCAGGGTCTGCGTAGATCCACAAGAGTCTGCTTGCCTTCTTTCTGTCACCCTCAGAGTAGAATTTAATTTGGCCACAACTACTGTGCTGACAAGTGATTGATAAACTGGCAGCAAGAATGTTGTTATGGAACAAGCAAAGCTTATGCAAATATTCACCGTGTCAGCCAGCTACTCTCGGGGAGGGTAATGAGATACAGTATTGCTGTAATACAAAATTTGGTTTTAAGGCCAAAGCAAAAGAGATAAATCTTTAAGCAGGAGTAGGGCGGGGCTTGGGACAGAGGCCCCAAGCAGTGCCAAAGACTCTGGGCATGCAGATCGTGATCATGCCTGTTGTGCCAAGAGCAAACAGGACTTTTTGAAAAGGTATTTATTTTTTTAGGGAGCGGAACAGCCTCCTGTACCACTTCTGCTTCTTCCTTTTGATCTTGATCTCAAGTGCCTCCACAGAGCTCTTCAGTGAATCTATCTCCTGGTGGAGAGACAGCTTCTCCTCGTTCCACTGGCTCTTGTGAGTCTCAGACTCCTGCGCCTTCTGCAGCAGAGAGCTCTTCAGTGAATCTATCTCCTGGTGACGAGACAGCTTCTCCTCGTTCCACTGGCTCTTGTGAGTCTCAGACTCCTGCTCCTTCTGCAGTAGAGAGCTCTTCAGTGAATTTATCTCCTGGTGGAAAGACAGCTTCTCCTCGTTCCACTGGCTCTTGTGAGTCTCAGACTCCTGCTCCTTCTGCAGTAGAGAGCTCTTCAGTGAATTTATCTCCTGGTGGAGAGACAGCTTCTCCTCGTTCCACTGGCTCTTGTGAGTCTCAGACTCCTGCTTTTTCTGCAGCAGAGAACTCTTCAGAGAATTTATCTCCTGGTGGAGAGACAGCTTCTCCTCGTTCCACTGGCTCTTGTGAGTCTCAGACTCCTGCTTTTTCTGCAGCAGAGAGCTCATCAGAGTATCTATTTCCTGGTGAAGAGACAGCTTCTCAGTGTTCCACTGGCTCTTGTGTGTTTTCGACTCCTGTATCTCCTGGTTGAGAGACAGCTTCTCATAGTGACACTGTCTCGCGTGTGTTTTAGACTCCTGCTCCTTCTGCAGCAGAGAGCCCTTCAGTGAATCTATCTCCTGGTGGAGAGACAGCTTCTCCTCGTTCCACTGGCTCTTGTGTGTTTTAGACTCCTGCTCCTTCTGCAGCAGAGAGCTCTTCAGTGAATTTATCTCCTGGTTGCGAGACAGCTTCTCCTTGTTCCACTCTCTCGTGTGTGTTTTAGACTCCTGCTCCTTCTGCAGCAGAGAGCTCTTCAGTGAATCTATCTCCTGGTGGAGAGACAGCTCCTTCTGCAGCAGAGAGCTCTTCAGTGAATTTATCTCCTGGTTGCGAGACAGCTTCTCCTTGTTCCACTGTCTCGTGTGTGTTTTAGACTCCTGCTCCTTCTGCAGCAGAGAGCTCTTCAGTGAATCTATGTCCTGGTGGAGAGACATCTTCTCCTTGTTCCACTGGCTCTTGTGTGTTTTAGATTCCTGCTCCTTCTGCAGCAAAGAGCTCTTCAGTGAATCTATCTCCTGGTGGAGAGACAGCTCCTTCTGCAGCAGAGAGCTCTTCAGTGAATCTATCTCCTGGTGGAGAGACAGCTTCTCCTCGTTCCACTGGCTTTTGTGTGTCTCAGACTCCTGTTTCTTCTGCAGCAGATAGCTCTTCAGTGAATCTATGTCCTTGTGGTGAGACAGCTTCTCCTTGTTCCACTGGCTCTTGTGAGTCTCATACTCCTGCGCCTTCTGCAGCAGAGAGCTCTTCAGTGAATTTATCTCCTGGTGGTGAGACTGCTTCTCTTTTTTCCACTGGCTCTTGTGTGTTTTAGACTCATGCTTTTTCTGCAGCAGAGAGCTCTCCAGTGAATCTATGTCCTGGCGGAGAGACAGCTTCTCCTCGTTCCACTGGCTCTTGTGTGTCTCAGACTCCTGCTCCTTCTGCAGTAGGGAGCTCTTCAGTGAATCTATGTCCTGGTGGAGAGACAGCTTCTCCTCGTTCCACTGGCTCTTGTGTGTCTCAGACTCCTGCTCCTTCTGCAGTAGGGAGCTCTTCAGTGAATCTATGTCCTGGTGGAGAGACAGCTTCTCCTCGTTCCACTGGCTCTTGTGTGTCTCAGACTCCTGCTCCTTCTGCAGTAGGGAGCTCTTCAGTGAATCTATGTCCTGGTGGAGAGACAGCTTCTCCTCGTTCCACTGGCTCTTGTGTGCCTCAGACTCCTGCTCCTTCTGCAGCAGAGAGCTCTTCAGTGAATCTATGTTCTGGTGGAGAGACAGCTTCTCCTCGTTCCACTGGCTCTTGTGTGTCTCAGACTCCTGCTCCTTCTGCAGCAGAGAGCTCTTCAGTGAATCTGTGTCCTGGTGGAGAGACAGCTTCTCCTCGTTCCACTGGCTCTTGTGTGCCCCAGACTCCTGTTCCTTCTGCAGCAGAGAGCTCATCAGAGAATCTATCTCCTGGTGGAGAGACATGTGTTCCTCCAGCCAGTATGGCTGGCTGGCTTCTGAGTGGACCTCAGTTTTCTCCATAGCAGCCTTCGGAGTATCAGTGTTCTGGGGGAGAGACGATCTCTCCTCTTTCCCCTGGCTCTGGTGCATCTCAGAATTCTGCTCCTTCTTCTTCGCGGTCTGCCTCAACTCATCCATGCGTTTCAGGAAAGACTCGTTCTTGTCCTGCCAGTAAAGCCATACATCTTTCAGAGATACCGTTGGGTTCTTCTGCTCCTGCAGCTGACAATTGTAGGAATCCCTCACTTGTTGCAGATGAGTCAGCAGGGCTTTCAGTTCACAGTTCTCCTTCTCCAGTAACTCCTTCTCCTGGAGCCAGGAGGTGCCATCTTTCTGTTGTTTAATCTTCTCCAGAAGATTAGTCAGCATCTCAGCTTCAATGTCCACATTAATTCTTCCCACACACGAGGCTTCGGAGACCCGGACCGAGCTTCCCGTCAGTGCCGACCTCAACTGCTCCTGCATGCTTTCGTAGTTCATCTTCTCTTTGCTCATGTTTGTATTGCTTCTTTATCGCTGTAGCTCTTAGAGTTATAGTTTGTCAAGTGAACGTTGGTCCTTATATATAGGGTCTCAAAGTTCTTTGAAGGTTAGGGTTAGGGTTCTTCAAAGACATTTTCTTTGAAGATTTTCATCTCCAGAACTCCTTTGATCTTTATTCCACATTCCTGGGTGTTGTGATGCTTGATATTACTATCAGTCAAGGTCGTTAACAGACTTGTTGGGGCCCGGGACAAGCAGGAACCATATGGGCCCCTCCACCCCACGCCGAATAATCCTCCACAAAATCAATCCATTCGTTTAAATCAAACAGCCACACAACAGAAATGTGAAAATTACTCTTAAGGAGTAAAACTGAAGTATATAAGAATATTACAAGAACTTCACAACCAATTTCAATTAAATTGAACGCAAATTTTACTGATCACAAACAGTTGACTACTCAAAGACCACAAACATCTGCTGGGTAATATAATGCCCTCGATTCGAATTCTCACATTAGTTTAGCACGGTGGTTCTCAAATGGTGGGGCGCAACACCCAAGGGGTTTGCGGTGCAATGTCAGGGGCAGGTGCGCCTGTGACCGCAGAGAAAATGCTTTTTTTGCCTTACGAGATTAACGTGTAATTGCACATCCATTGCAGTAGTTGGCAGTGGTGCCCTGATTGTCAGAGTGCGCGCAGGGAGGATTAGCAGAAGAAGAGCAGTTGTAAACAAACCCTCAAGAGACAGCACAGAGAAATAATTAACGGCGTAAAAGAGAGACGGAGATGATAAAACAAAGGAGGGTCGTCGAAAGCAAAGACGAGGAAATATGACGTAGCGTATGTAGCGCTTGAATACGGTGGGAGAAGAAGACCTAACTTCCTTATTTTGCTAAAAGCACAATTCTTTTTGGTCTTGTAGGTTAAAGTGTTTTATATTTTGTGCTTCATAGTTAATGTTGTTGATCAATTTTAAGTTATTATTATTTATTGATGTTATTTAATTTAATTTATTATTTAATTGTATAAATTGTAGAGGCAAATTGATGCACTTCAAATATTTTCTGTTGCAGACAAAATGGTAAAGTTATTCTTTGTTGTAAGTTGATCTATATTTCTTTATTTTTCATATTTCTTTGTATGTTAATAAGAATACAAGAGTGTTTTTTGGGGGGTGGGGGGGGGCGAAAGGTTTTTTTCTTCCTAGGGGGGGCGTGGCAGAAAATAATTGAGAAGCACTGCATTAAAGTAACTCAGTAAAGACAACACAAATACATCAACAGGCTGCAAAACACTATACAGAATTCACCTGGAAAAGCTCCCAACGCTCAACATAAAACCCCGACCCAGGAGGATACTAGATGGATTTTATGAAACTTGCTGGTGTATTTTTTTTTTTTTTGCAGTGAAGAACCCATTAAATTCTGGAATGGAGCCAGATGATAGGTAGATTCATTTGCTTTTCTTTACATTGTGAGGACCTGGAGGCCAGTTACTACCTCAAAGAGCTCTGGGCATTTCTGCATGTTTCACTTGCAGCAGCTGTTTCCATACAACAATTAGATCCAAATTCTAGGTATGGGGTGTAAAAATAAAGTTTATTCCCCTCCCACAACGCCTTCATTTTGACTGAATTTTTCTATCAGTTAAAATCAACGATATGGATAACTAATAATTTAACGAATAATTAACACATAATTTGCAGATTACCTGCATGTAAAAAGTGTTTCTGTGTGTATATATATGTATTTTTATTATTATACTGTAAAGATTCTATGCATTAAAAATGTTTCCCACTGAATGCTAGAAACATTCTATCAGTATATTATAACTCATCTATTAAATATTTGTCAAAGCAGTTTTGGTTTTGTTCCGTCATGTATTCAATGGATTCTAAAAATTCTGCAAATGATACCAAACCTCCTGATGAATGAAAATAACACGTTATCACTGAAAAGGAAACGATATCCTCACAAAATATGCAATATCAATTTATTGACTCCTCATTTCAATTTCAGTGTTTTTGTATTTACTGTGATTCTTAATATCAGGTGTTTAGATAACGCAGGTAACAAGGGAATTGTTTCCCCTCCAGTAAAATGAAGAGAACCGCGGACTTTAAATGCACAACAATGAATAAATGAATGAAAGTTTGGGAACGCTGACGAGATATACTTGAATTATTATTGCTATTATTGTTGTGATTAATCATTTTGTGATGATAAAGTTGCTTGAAATTGTCACACTATTAGGATTTACATCAATTTTTAGTTCAGGTGTGCTCTCTATTATCAATGAGATGCCATCGTTCCTTCCTCAGCTTATCAGTGACACCTATATAAATTTTTTTTCTAAATGAAGAAATGACATCAAATATTCTCTCCTAGAAGCAAATACTTGTTCGGATATTTCCTGTGAAGAGGAAAGACGCCTTACTTTTTGTAAGCATAACCCGCAACCTGTAATATCGACATGCAGGTACCTGCGCCGATATTAGTACCTAAATGATATTAAGTAGCATTAGAGAGAGTTTGGCTTCCAAAGTAAGATCGGAATGGACTAAACTCAATATCAAATCTAAATCTTGTGAAACATCCATGATTTAAACATTACCTATTATTAATATGCTTATCAATTAAGAGATATCAGATCACATGTCTTGTTCAAACCAAAGTGATGTAGGCCAACACAAGCAGCAGGCAGACGTTTCCTGGAATGAAGCCCATCTTTGTTTGATCCTCTTCAGGTTTGTCAGTCAGTGTGAGTTCCGGCCTGATTGGTTGGTCAAGTGTCGTCCTTTCCTCCGACAGCTGCAGCACTCAGCTTGTCCTGCACAGCTGACCCGTGAACACTGAGGACAGTGAAAAGAGCTGTTGTCTACACGCTGACCCCCCCCCCCCCCCCCCCCCCCATCCCCTATTATCCAAGCAAGCACACACGCCTATACATCAGGCATGAGCAGCGATGGTTGTTGCATCAGCGCAATCCCCATGTTAGTGTTTGATTTTTGATTTCTAAATCCTCAGACTAACTGTGAATAAATGACACAAAATTGTGTTCAAGTATTTGTTCCGCTGCCTCATTGGAAAGACATTCAAAGTTCTGCAAGAATCTTTGTGTAGTTCTGTGTAAAAAAAAAGAAAAGAAAGAATTGTTGTGTATTTGTCATCCATTACACAAGAAATTGTGCTTGTGTTGTTTATCATTTACTGTTTGTTTTTTACCGACTTGCTCAATGAGGGATTCATTTTTATTTTTAACCAAAACTGGGCTTTAGTCACAAACACTTTCATCCTGACGCAGCGGATCCATCGCGCCCTTTTGTCACACACCCGCTGTTTTTACATCTTTAAAGCAGAGCTGCACGAAATCACGGAAGCTGAAATAATCCGTGCTGTCGTTTCTGCTGCTGAGTAGGAAGATAGGAGTTGAACCCGGAACCTCCTTGCTGTGAGGCAGCAGCGCTACCCACTACGCCACGGTGCCGCCTCTAAACGCACCTTGCCTCTGGTGTGGGTGGGAGAAGTGATTTGACCAAGGACAGACGACTATAGGATGGAGTAGGGATTCGAACTGCCAGCCGTGAGATTATTGGACGACCCAGTCGAAGGCATGATATACTGAAATGTACAACTCCTGCACGTTTGCTCAGAATTGGGGCAGCCAGGCAGGACCCTCCTCAGGAGGCTCCAAACACCAGGAGCTGTATTCTAGTATTATTAACAAGTACAAGTGTCAAATGCATTTTCCCACAGGAAATAACTGAAAATATTTTAATCCGTTCCGGCCATATTAAAAACACTCAAATCAACGTTCAATGTTTTGAATTGAGCAAAAGCAAAATGAGCGATAATGGCTGGCACTGAATGAGTTAAAACACTGCATGCTATTTGTTCATGATAAATAGGATATCATTAAAAGGCTAAATCATGTTTGTTTATTACTACACTACAAGGAGAGAGAGAGAGAGAGAGAGAGAGACGTGTCTCTGGGACATGAGAGAGCGCAGACCAGTGAGGCAGAGGACTAAGAGAGAGAGAAAGCAGCATCATGCAAATAAACAAACAAAAAAACAAACAAAAAACAAACATGAACCCAGAACCCCCCCCCCCCCCCCCCCGATGGAGACTCTAGAAAGGGGATAAAGTCAGGGAGCGACTTTGCACGAAAAGCAATGGGTGAAAGGAGGAGCATGCAATCAGGACAACAGGGTGAGATGCTGGATAGAAAGAGAGAAGAGGACTTGAAGGAAAAGGAGAGCAAGAGAGGAACGAGTCAATAACTGGGGCGGCAGAAACGAGGGCACAGACGTCCAGAGAGGGACGATGAGCTCAGCTGTCACCCCTGCTGGAGTCAGACAGGTTCACCTGATGACACATCTGTCGGTCTGGCTCATCTGTAATCCCCCCCCCCCCCCACCCCTTAAAGGCCTGCATGGAGCAGGAGGCGGAACAGTGGGATTACGTGGAATCTCAGGCCACTTTCAGGATTGTATTACACAGCAAGCAATGACCTGCTTTACTTTCTGCCTCCACCGAGCAGGTCCTGTTTTCATCACGCCTGTTGGTTTAGCAGCGCTGCTGGACTTTTTAATGGCAGCTGGACAAATGCGTTAAATGTGGGACATTAAACCATTAAACATTTAATCTGTTCTCTTTTTCTCCTCCAGGTTTAACTGGTATATTATTTTATAGAATGTTTTGTGCTATTTCTCCGTATCTGAATGCTTCCTTCTCTGCTGGCTCAGAGGAGCCGGATCCCACGTTTAAATCCTGTCACATTAAACAGACTCTGCTGCTTCCCAAGCATCATTCACATCAGATGCTGGAAGTGACAAACCATTTCATTTAAGTTATAGGGTTGGACGTACAATATAGCGCACGCTGATCTGCACGCACGCGATTAGTCTGCCCTCTAGTGGACGATTTAGCGCACCTTGTGTCTGAGGATTCTGCTGTCAGGCATGCAAGTCCACATTAATGTGTTTGTGTGGGTGCGCGTGTGTCCACACCTTGTCTGATCGCATTGACCTGTGATCTCTTAGTGTAACTTAATCGAACCTTTTAATGGTTTAACTGGTTTTACACGGAACTCTCTGGCGTATCCCCCGATGCCATCCAGGGAGAACAGAGAACAACCGGTGACCTTCTCCAGGTTGTGTCTCCTGATGACTCTGAGGAGATGCTGGTACGTTCCTCATCACAGCCTTAGTGTCAGCAGTCCAGGAGACCACGTCCATGGTTTGGATTATCCCCCCCCCCGTAAAGTTGGCAGTTTCATTATCCGCATTATTTTACAGTTTATAAATGAAACACTTGATTATTATGAATGTGGATTCCTGTATTATTATTATTTTTTGCCAAAAAAGAGAAGAGCACAGATGTAGATGAGGTCTGTCCTCCTTTTTGACAAGCTGTCCTTGTGTGTGTCATTTGGCGTCCTCGTCAGAAGAGGGCAGCAGCTGAACGCTTGTCCTTCTTTGTACTTCACTGTTACACGCTTGAGCGCCAGATTGGTTTGGGCCCTCAATGCTTTGGTGAGGTGCTTAATTCAAGATTCAAGATCCAAGATTTTTATTGTCATTATGCAAACATAATAAAATCGTGTGAAGGCCCACGGCTTAAGGCACACATGGGTACATACAAAAACGAGCACAAAAAGCCGGGAGCCTCGGGCCGCAACGTGTGTATGCGCCGCCATTCCGGAAACGTATGTATGATAACGCCGGGCTGGGTAACAGCAGTAAAACTCCATTGACTTTTCCATATAAAGTCTCAGCCTGTTATTACCGGCTCTTTTATCAACACTGATGAGCTGGCTGTTCCGACTTTATTGTTGTAGATGTCACGTAAAGCATACCCAATTCTCACAAATTAAGGAATTGGATGAACCGGAATAACTGGCAGGGTTATTCAGTGGAAATCAAGAGAGTTCCAGGAACGTGAGAGACACTTTTTTTTTGTTCTCATGATGATCAACAGGAATTTGTCCTGATTGTAAAAAGGCAGTGATTTGAATCATGTTTGCGCTTGGTTTCATCTCTTCATCTGAAAAACGAGCACAATACTTATTTATTCTGTATGCCAATGCAGTGGCGAAAAACTACGTTAGGCTGTACCTTTATGTTTCCTATCAGTTGTGTGAGCTGCATGTCACAATCAAATCAAGGCTTTAAACATAAAACAGAATACATTTATTGATTAATTAATTAATTAATAGGGATTGGCGGTGGCCTAAATGGCACAAATGCCACCAAGGGCCACTGAAATGTTGATTTTACGTCATTTTTGCATGTTTTCATCAAATACATGATGAGCAAATCTTGATGCAACATCAACTCAACTCTTACCAAGAAAGCAAGATAGCATGTTTTAAATCTGACAATTTCATAAGAGGACGCTAAATGGGGGAACAGCAGGGCGATGTTTTAGTCAAACAGAACTGCTTCAGGTGTCATTAACGTGTGTAATTATGCCATGGCTAAGGTTTCGGCACATCCTTCCTCCTTCTTGTATGTTTGTGTGCCAGTCAGTCTGTGTGTGTGTGTGTGTGTGTGGGTGTGTGTGTGTGACCATCACACATTGGCGGGTGTGGGGTCAAACTTGTTAACCTCTCCATTAAAGGACACATCATCACAGGGCACGAGGTGCAGCTACCTACACCTCCAGGCACACAAACAGACACCCTGATCCAACAGGCAGAGCGTAGCTTTCAGCGCTGAACAAACATTTCATCTGTCAGCGGATCAGCCCCCCCCCCCCAATTAGCCACCATCTTTCACTCTGCTGCTTGTTTTTCCTGCTGGACAAAGTGAACAGTTGCAGAGTATTGCAAGAGGAAGATGATTTATCTCCTGGAGGTTAAATAAAAAAAACAGCCAGCACGCACACTGACAAGAAGTTTCAATTTCAGCTTCAAGCGACTTCAGGGTAGAAATACGACGTGGCGTGTGATTGGAGCTATGGTGAAGCCTCTGGGCGGCGAGTTTGGGATTTGGGAGACGACTTGTTTGTTGTTGGAGTGCAGCCAGTGGTGTTAACCCATGACCTTGCTGCCCTCTAACTGACAGGGCAGCAGCTCCGTCCACACGTCAGGGAGAAGGGCTGTCACAACGGAAACGTCCCGAACAGCGGAGGAGGAGACAGTTAGGGTCGACGTGCCTAATGCCAGATCAAAAGCTCCGCAGCAGTGAGGCTTGTCAGGCCACCGGATGCATAATGTGTCCGAGGGGAAAGCGTGAATGGAGGCTGAGGAAGAGTCTGGATTAAGAGCTCAGCTTTGTTTAAAGTCTGTCGGAGAATGAAGCCTAAAAATATTGTGTGATTAAAATGATGTGTTTCAAAACATGCAGCCAATTAGTCCTTTTCTCTTGTTATGTTTCAGACCTTCAACATGCCAGGCATTCTGGGAAAGTGGCAAGCAAACGTTACCATCTGATGAAGCGAGGCGCTCCTCTTTGCCTTTTTACGCTGCTTGAGTGTAAACTAATTGTTCCCGGATGGGAAAAGCATTCCAGATTCGTCTTGAGCAGCAGCATAGAGAGATCACACAGAATATAGAACAATGTCTAACAGGCTGGAAGGAATGTCTGAGCCAAGGCTCAAGGAAAACTCCAAGGGTGGTTCAAGAAGTCAAGGTTCCTGCTTTTACATGAGCTGTTTATTTATTTTTATCTGGAGCTCTGCAGCCATCAGGTCTTGATTGCTCAGCGCCTGCATCACTATTGCTTCTGATGACCTCCTCCAGCGGGGTCACATTTATATGTTTTTCCATCTACCTTGCTGATGTGACCAAATGTCTGCATTGCCAAAATAACTGCTATGGGAGTGGGGGGGGGGGTATTATTGTCGAGGCGGGTGACCACAGACATCCGTGAGCCGGAATAGTGTCACGCATATATCACACGGGGGTCACAGTATCTTCAAAGCCTGTCGCCTCAGACGTGTGACACGTCTCCAACCTAAAGAAAAAGAAAAGCGGCAGACATCTTGCATTCCTGAGTCCATTCCACAAAGTACAATAACTTCCTTGAATTCTTAGACCCTCGACGGCGGAGCCAGGGCGCATCCTGTTGTCCTCGCAGCGCTTCCTGCTCATGCAGCTCAATCAGTCGTCCTTGTTGCCATGGCCACTGAAAAACACTGTACTCAGGCTTAATGGGCAAACTGGCAGATACTGGCCTGGCCTTAATGGTGATGGAATGAAACCAGTGCAATTTTAAAAACCTCCGTAGAGTTTAAATAATCTGTTTGACAGTTTTGCTGATTTGATTGTTAATAGACAAGACAGTAAATCAATACAAATATATCAAGACTGTTCAGCAACTTTTAAAACATTATGAAATGATAATTAATAATTCATACATTCATTCAAACATACATGTTTGTATGTGTATGTATAGATAGTGTGAAAAGAGAAAATATGTTTTTGTTCCCATCCATCCGAATATGGGAGAGAGGTGGGGTATACACCCCTGACGCGTCGCCAGTGCGTTGCGGGGACACACAGAGACAGAAAACCACTCACGCACACACTACAGACAATTTGGACTGATCAGTTCTCCTTAAGTTGCATGTTTTTGGTGGTGGGAGGAAGCCGGGCAACCTGGGGAAAACCCACGCTTCTTTTTGTGAGGCAACAGCGCTATCCACTGCACCACCAAAAAAAACAAAACGAAACATCAGAGTCTCCATGATTGTTTAAAACACCATGAACAGCCTTGACTCTTTCAGATTTACCTTCAGAGTGAATCAGAATCTTACATTCTTTCTGAAAAGCATGCCTGTCAGTGAATTGATCATGCCCACGTTATTGAATAGATCATTAAAACAACTGCTGTTACCATCCACTGGCACTCCCTTTACAGGTCTTCATGTGATGTTGCTGGTTGTGCATCACTTGTTTCCTCATCTGCTTCTTCATAGGCCACCGTCTCCTCCTCGTCGGTGATAAAATAAAACAATTTCAGGAAACACAGGTTTTTGACAAAACGTTTTTTTGTATCTTTAAAATGGTTCTTAGAGCTGCAGGTAACGGGCGTGGCTGGTCTAGTATGTGGAAAGCGGATGTTCTTTGACACGCTTAACCAGAGATGCCTGGGTGGATCTGGGTTGCGTGGCAGTGACAGCTCGGCGAGTCTCCTCCCCAATTCAATTCATTTTTAATTCTATAGCGGCAAATCACAACAGAAAGTCATCTCAAGGCACTTTACAGGTGTAGCAGAGAAAGACCTGTAGGAAAAGACAGAACCCAGCTTGACCCACAAGAGCAAGCACTTTGGATAAAGCGGCAAGGAGAAACGTCCCTTTAACAGGCAGAAACCTTGAACAGAACCTAAGGCTCATAGTGGGTAGCCATCTGTCTTGACTGATTGGGTTGAGAAAGACGGTGATAAAGAGAGAGAGAGAAACAGAAAGAGAAGGACAGGTACAAAGAGAGTCAAAAACAAAGAGAAGGAGAGAGAGTGATAGAGAGACAAAGAGAACAGGAGCAGACAAAAACACAAGAATAGGATTCACAAACTAGGAATCTTTTTGCAATCGTGCAACATGAAACACGAAATCATGATACAAATAGACTAAGATAAAAATATGGGAATAAAAAAAATGTGCCACAAAACAGCAGCATCAATTTACAGATGTGTCTTAGCAGCAAAATGTGGACATAGTCGCAAATGGCAGGAACCGGTCCGAGGGTCAAACCACCCGTGTCCAGGGCGAGAAGGCTCGGCGTGAATATTTGCATAAGCTTTGCTTGTTCCATAACAACATTCTTGCTGCCAGTTTATCAATCACTTGTCAGCACAGTAGTTGTGGCCAAATTAAATTCTACTCTGAGGGTGACAGAAAGAAGGCAAGCAGACTCTTGTGGATCTAGGCAGACCCTGGAGGGATCCATTCACCTCGTCTTCCTCCTCTGTCACGTTTGAAGGAGTCCACTAGCCAGACGGAATTGGGCTGGCACCAAGCCTGTTTAATGGGCTCTAAACGGGCCAAGAGATTTATTTTTATCCTTTTCTTCCCTCCATTCAAAAATTTGTGATTAAAAAAAAAAAAATCTTAATAAGATTATTTTTGTAAAACGTATTTTTGACCATTGAATCCACATTTACAAATGTCCTGTCCTCAAGAGCAGAGGAGGGCTTCTCCAATCCCCCACACCCTGATGGGATCAGGGATGAGTCCACAGTAGATGAAAAGGCGATCCATTACATCATGTGTCAGGAAGGCGGCGATACCGTCTCTCCGCACCTCCATGCAGGGGCTGAGCCGTGTGCCAGCAGCGTGTGCCCCAGCCCTCCACCTGCTGCCCGTAAACATGGCAGCTTAGATCAAATATCAGTATAAACAGGATTGTTCAGAATCTGTTTGATCTTTTATACCAATCAGACAACTGGAATTTGACCTGCTTGGAATGAGGAACCGCCCCCGCCCCCCCGCTACACCACACAGATAATTATGCTTCTGTTATATCCCAACACTTCTAGCAGTTGTGTCTAACAGAGCTCAACTAATCAAGGCTGAAACATTAAGGTGAGGGTTTTCGCTGATTTGTGAGTCATGCCGTATCTTGTCATGCTGAAGAATTTTCACACCTTTTAGATCAGCTCTATCAGACGGCGCGGCGGATGTAAAAGCATCTTGATGAGGGTGTTATCTGAGACGCCCCTACACAACCAATCTCAAACGCAGAAACACAGAAACACAACAACAAGAGGATGTTTCATTTTTACATTTGTTGTAATGTAGCATATCTACTACTACTACTACTACTACTACTACTGTACTTTCGGTTCACCCCGTGAGGGGTCACCACAGTAAATCAACCTTCTCCACTTCACCCTGTCCTTTGCATCGTCCTCCCAGCCACTTTAATGTCCTCCCTCACTACGTCCGTGTTTAAATGGACCCATGTAAATTGGCCCATGTTAAATTACTGTAAGTATATTATGCTTTGCAGATCTGCTGCCTGTAGCAGCATCTTTCAGTTTATCAGAAAGTCTGTTCACTGTTTAAAATAAATGTCTGCTGAGAATTGTTGGATTGCTCTGTGATCTGTATTCTTTTCTTTTAGAAAAAGGTAGAAGTACCACAGGGAGAATGACAGGACACACCTATGATTATGAGCTGCACTTTGAAGCAACATGAGTCCCCAATTACTTCTTTCTCACACCTTTTCAATGCACCAGAAATTAACCGGTTCTATCAACATGGACTCAAAAATTGTTTCTTAAATCAGCTTCATCAAAGTCTAACTGGGACTATAACTGAAGTCCAAAGCGTTTTTAGGATAAACACAAAGCACACAAATCTTTCTTGGAGGTTGTTTGTCAACTGGTGAATCTCACGCGAACACCTGAGCTAGGCAACGTTAGGTTGGATTCAAGCACCGAACTTCAAGGTGGCGTGAGGCGATGCAGAGGGAAGTCATGAACTGTTGAGTCCCAGGAGGACAAATGTCAGCATTCTGGGAATAAGACTCAACATGGAGCTCACTCAGAATGATTGTATTTTACGACCTGAGAATCAGAATCACTTGCCGCACCTTAATTGACGCCGATACAATATTTAGAGGGAGTGCTTTGCTGTGGAAACCTTTTTGCCCATAGCAACATTTTTTTTTTCTCACAACACTTCAAATGAGATATGAGAAATGCATTAGCAGTGAGATCAAAGTTAACCTGCAACGCCAACGCCAACCACAACCATAAACCTGTCAGTCATAATAACCTGACATGCTATCGCGGCCTTACTGCAAAGCCCATGTGCGAACATGTGTGAGTGCACTGGCTGAACTTGACAAACGAGAAAACACCAACAAAGCCTGCGGAACAAATAACAACAGCGTGGAAACGTAATGGAAATGCTCATTGTTTTTCACCAGACTGTTCAGAGCTCTTATTCCTTGTTTTATCCTCACCTACATTCTTAAAAGTCCTTCAGCTTCTGGGTACATCCTCGGATATAAATAGAGTTTAGATATTTGAGAACTCCCCAAGAGGAGTGGTGTTGAATTTGGCTCCGAGTCCTCGGGGCACCCATCGTTCAGAGGCTGATTAAACACCAATTTCAATCCTGACTGACTTTTCTGTGTAATTGCAGTAACAACCTTGTCACCTTTTATTTTTTATATTACTGCTGTTCTGTTTTGAGAGCAAAGTCCTGGATAAAGGTTTTTAATAAATGATAATAATTACTAAAAGTGGTAAAAGTATTTATAGAGAAAGCATCTGTAAAATGCCACCTCCATGCGATTTGTTTGTGGAATAGCAACTTTTTTTTTCATCGGTAAGCAAATGTGAAGCGTTTAAGTAGCAAAATAGAACAAATTGTACACAAAATAGTAATTTCACTGATTACTCTCGAGCTGTTTAAACCCGAATGACAAGTGTTTCTTGTACTACGTAGAGATCCTTCATGGTGTGACCTGCTGCAAACATTCATTCATTCATTCATTCATTTTCTTGACGACAAGACAATCAGTAATACCAATTCATTTATCTGAACCCTGGTCAAGGGTTTGCCCTGGAGCCTATTCCAGCTGACATCGGAAGGCTGGGTACACCCTGGATAAGTCACCAGTTTATTGCCCACCAGAGATTTTACATGGCATTCAAGCCAGGCCATTGTAACCAGGACCTCTTCAAAAAAACAAGTCTGGCCGGGTCAACCTTGAGGTTTGCCTGGGATCATTGTTCTTTTGGAATGTCCAATGGATGCCATTGGACATCCATGTTTTTTTTTTCCCTAGAATTTTATCCCCCTAGAATTTCCTGATTCTTGGTAAATTCCATTTTACAAGGAAAGGCCAAAGGTTTCCACTGTCAGAGGAAGCAAAGCAGCCCCAGAGCGTCAGTGGTCCACCGCCATGATTCACTAGAGCTTCTGTAGCTTCTGCTTCATTATTGCGCCACGAGAAATACCACCATTAAGAGAAGCAGCACGGAGCCTCAACGTTAAAATGAGTCTGTAAAGTTTGACTCCGGTCAAACTATTTCGAGACTCCACCAGTCAGTAAAAGCAGCATTTGTGTTGGATGTGGAATTATGGATTTTTTTTATTGTAATCAGACAATAAATAGCGTATTTCTATTCCTTCTGGAATAGTCTAACCATTTTGGTACGGTTTGACAATTATATGTATCTCGCTTTATTGTTAAAGACATCAACACCCAAACCCCCGGAGGATGTGGCACAAACTTCAACTTCATGTCAAGGATGAGTTCATTAGGATTTATTGGTCAATTCATGCAAATTATTGATTCCACACAAATATTGAGTGACGTGATGAAGAAATGAAAACCATCTTCACTGCGACATCATAGCATTATTCAGCACAGCTCAGATGAGCTGAAATAAACTGTGGCTGTTCACTCTAAAACTGAGCTGAGAGAATGCACGTTCTCTGCTGCTGAAGAAGAGTCAGCTCTGCAGGCCAAAGGTAGGAGTGATCATTATGGGGTGCGACTGGGAAAACTGCTCCTGCAAGCGTAATCCAGAGTAATTACATCACCTTCAAAATGTATTTAGCAAACAGTTTGGGAGCATTTAATTGTAATTTGTAGGCAAAAAGATTAGTCCACATTTTTTATTTTATTTTCCCATTTAAGCCATGAATCTTAAATTCAGCTGACATGATGCTTTAATCAATGTTTACCTTTCATTTTCTGCAATTTCGAGATATTCCTGCTCTGGGCGGTTATTTTCGTGCTGCGGAGGCTTTTGGAAAAGCCGCTATCTAGTATTTAAAATGATTAATCTGACTTTATGCTGATTGCAAGGCCTTGAGAAGCACGTTTGGGGGGGGAAGCCACACGTTTGTTTATGACAAACACATCCCATGAAGGGACAGATTCATTTTGCATCTGCCCGTCATCGAGTGCGGCGTCTACATTCGTGCTCTGAAGTTTGCCAACATTTTGCACGTTCAACACATTTAGCAAACTAAATGTCAGATAAATACAAGCCTCACCTCACTTTGCCACAAATATTTTAATGACATAACATGACCTCTTCTGCTGACTGATGATAAAAGTAAATTAACATATGTTACAGTTTCCCCTATTGTTCTGTCGACATCCAATCATGTTGTGGAATGCCATCTAATATGGAAATTCCCTACACATACAAATACTGGTTAGCATTTTCAGAGCCGTGACGTTCGACATTAGCATGAAGTTGTTGTGGATTCCCCCTTCGAGGGCGGAGACGCAAGAGAAGGATCCCACAAGGATTCAAAGTGAGCAGCATTCCAGAAGTTGTTGTCATTTAAAACATTTTTCCATTGCATCAGAGATGGCTGAAGGGCACAAAGGGGGGGGGGGTGAAATAGCTGCTGGTTAGCTCGACAAATGACTCTCATTAAGCAGCCCTGACAGTGTCAACCAAGTGATTCCGTGATGCATGACGGTGGGGAAGGCTGGCATTTTGATGTGTCATGCATTGTTGCTTTTGTCTTCTCAGACTTGATGATGCGTTGTCTTGAACAGTCGAATGTCATTGGCATTAATCATTTGTAAAACACCGTAATGAGGCAGCCAGAATAGCCCCAGGTCCTCATCGAGGGTGATCCTTATCTGCAG
Organism: Brachionichthys hirsutus; assembly: GCF_040956055.1. Taxonomy (NCBI): domain Eukaryota; kingdom Metazoa; phylum Chordata; class Actinopteri; order Lophiiformes; family Brachionichthyidae; genus Brachionichthys; species Brachionichthys hirsutus. Next base: position 9,517,235 of record NC_090909.1, read on the forward strand.
CGCTGCAGGGGCCACTCCGCGGTTCCTGTTATTGCACACAGATACTTGCACACAAACACACACACACACACACTTTGGCTGCAGCCGCGCGCTCGCGACTTTTCCACCGCCTGACAATTCGGATTGTACAAATCTCAATGGCAGAAAGTAAGGATTGTTTGTTATTACAATGCCGGTCTACAGCGGCTCGAGCGTGCGTTGTTTTGACTCCGAGAACAATCAACCGCTGCAATAAAAGAGTCTCCGTCCCTTCTCCCTCCTGACCCCCTTCCCTTCCATATTTGTTTACTCCAAAGACTCCTCTAAAAATGTCAGCATTGGTTCCTTGTTCTTTGCTTTTACTGGAACATGGGGAAACACCTCTACCTTCACAATCCTCTGGAATAAAACCAAGGTTTTAGGAATTTCCTGTTGTGTTGACAGCCGTCCACCAGAAGGAGAAAATTCACTGGATCACGATTTAAAGGAGTCTTATATGTAAGACCTGAAGCATCATGAAGCCACACCACAAATGTTCTGAATAGACTTTCAGCACTATTTTATATAGATCTCTCGCTTCTTTTGTAATTGATTCCACAACATTCACATTTTGTGTTCAGTTCATTTGTGTATTTTGCAGTGAAATCAATGGCAGATTTAACTTGTCATTTTGGAACCATTGGGCCTTTGCCTTAAACAAATGCAGGCGTCTAATATCTTGCAGGCAGACATGACAGCTGCTGGTGAAACATGTGGCTAGAGAGCTAGCTTGCTAGCATTAACTCTAAGTTGTGCTGTGATATTTTGACAAGACATTATTACTGGGTTATTTATAGCAAAAAGAAAAAGAAAGAAAAGAAACACATCCAGCATATTCTATAGAGGTGCTTTATGTTGTTTATGGGGAATTTAAAATTTCTGGTTAAAACTTTTTGGAAATAAATATTTAACTTGAGGAGGACTTTTTCATTAGTTTCGATTAGGTACAACTTTATTGTCCTTACGCATGTACAAGTACAATGTAATGAAATGCAGTTGAGCATCGAACCAGAAGTTCAATTACTTGACATAAATGTACAAATGATTGACAGTTGTTATGAGCACAGATTTGGTGCTATGGACATTCTATCAAGCTAAGACATCATATATGGCTTTCTATGGATGATATAGGGAAAAATATACAGAATGTGTAGACAAATATACGGAATAAATTGGAATATACACGTTAGAGACAAAAACTCTTAAAAAAATCTAAATATTATATTATTATAGTTCCTAAATCATTTCCAGATATGGATGATGGAACATCCTGAAATGAATATTTGTGTAAGTGTGTGTTGACAGGAGCTGAATTGAACCAAACTGCGTTCTGGCTGTGGTGGAGAAAAACCTCTGAGTTTGCTGCACCTTTAAAAATGAGGAGTGCCTTTGTGGTTTCTGCCACTTGTTCAATGGAAAGTCTAGAGCAAACAACAGGATGCGGCGTGTTTACGGAGCAGGTAGCTTACAAATGCTTAAAGCTATATCAGACACAAAAGAAGCAAAAACGAAATTACTGTGGAGAGAAAAGCTCTGAAATGGAAAACTACTTTGCTGTTGAGACCCTAAAAGTTTTTCAGCAATTCTCATTTGACTTTCCATCCTTTTACCATGAAGCTGAAGAGAGGGAGTGTGTGTGTGTGTGTGTGTGTGTGGGTGGGTGTGTGTGAGTGATGGAGGGGAGGGGAGGGGATGAATTGGATGGTAGGCAGTGGAGAGGTGGGAGCCTCTCCTTTCAAAAGAGAACAAAACAGGAAGCCATCCCCTTGTTTTGGCTCACGGTCGCCACGAGTGTTTGGAATTTTGAGGCGGTGAATTCACAAGTTACGCTCATGTCTGTGGCTCAGGTCAGAGCATGCACACGCAAATACAAACGCATTCACACACGGCGGAGGGAATGTGTGGCATGTCTCAATAAGCAGGGGCACGGAGACCGGCCAACCCCCTGTGGATGTTATGAGGAGCAAACATTGGATAGACTAAATATTTGCCGAGATGGTTCTGTGACCTTGGCGGACTGTGGATTCATGTTCTGCGTGGGTCAAGGTGCCATTGACGTTTCTTCTGGGCTGAGCTCTGCTCTTCTACGTCATATTGGCTTGACGTAGTTTGGCATCCTTGTGCAGAATGCATGTTAATTAAAGACTTTCTACGACTGAGGGTGGCTTCTGTCATCCACACCCTGACAGCAGAGCAACGGAGCACGGCGAAGTCTATTCTTCTCCTGCCAGGAAAGCGCCCCGTCGGATGCCTTCCTGCCGCTGTCACTTTCTTTGGCTCCTTGGCTGATGACAAACAATGACTGAAGAGATGCCTCTCCTGATATTAAAGATTTACAATAATACCCATTATTGTGCCAAACAATTCACTTGCGTCGAGGCCAAAGCAACAAAGAGGAGGAAGGATCGGCCCGAAGTGAAACGCTGATTGTTTGAATTCAAGTAAAAACATCAATCATCAACTTTTGTTTTCTCCTGTTCTGTCATGATATTTAAAGGCCTAAATTATCATAACTGTATAGGTTGCAGAGTTATTTTAAAGAGAAGTGTGTATTATGATGTGATATCCAAACACCTTATTACATTTTGAACCAAATATTGCGAGGAAAGTTGGAGTTTAACTGACCTGGACTGAACATAAATATGTTGCGTTTGGTTTCGGATGCTCATTCATGCTAACAAATGTAAATGTCGATAAAAAACAATGAGTAACACATTAAAGACTCGACTGCCATAAATATAAAGTCAATTATATATCGACTTTATTAACAGTTATATTTAAACTGTGATTTCTAAAACTTTCTTATAGGGAAAAAAAAGCATCTTAAATGAACTGAAGCGAGATTTAGCCAGAATATTTTAAAGACTTATTGCAATCTCTTTCAAGTTCAATAATTTATTGTAAAAACATGGCATAAATGTGATAATTATAAATAAGTATATAAATATAAATAAAGTGTTTTGTAGTAAAGTTCCAAATGTGTATTATGCTGTGTAACGGAGTCATGCCAATCACAGACAGCGTTTCCCTTTGTTCCTTTGAACCCAACATTTCTCTCATTACACTCTGTGCTTTTTGTTGACGTATGGATGTTGTCACTCTGGTTCAATAGCATTGACCTTTGACCCTGCAGAAGTACATCCAGGTGGGGTTTCTCTGGTCTCGCCCGTAGCTGAGCGGAGACCTCCTGCAGCTACACACAGATACTCCAACCCTAAACAAACAGTGACCATTCAAAAATGTCACATGTCGTCCGTGAACACGCCGGCTCAGTCGTGCAAAGACGGACCTGCCTGACCAATTATACACGCTTGGGGACCAAAAAAGAGTTTGACATTTTAATATGTGATGTGCTTATTATGAACGCATTGAACACAAAGGCAGGATACAGGACAAAGTAACGTGTGCAAAGTAATTATTAATGGCTATACTACTTCACCGAGATCACTGCACCCATTCTAAAGCACCGCATCAAAGGGTTAAACCATGATGAAAGTGCAGAGCGTCTTATCACAGCAGTGATAAGACAATGTCCACGCGATCGCTGATGTGGAAATATTTTGCTGTGAATATGAGTTCCTGATTTTGTCATTAAGATTATGATTCAATCTGTAATTCAACATTTCAATACCAGGATATTCTGTACAGCCGCGATGTGCAGTGGGGGCGACACGTCCGGGTGTACGCCGCCTTTCGCCCGGAGTCAGCTGGGATAGGATCCAGCAACCCAAAAGATAAAGCAGCTGTAGAGGATACGACGGTCTCTTCTACAAGAGGATTGATGGATGGATGGATATTCTGTACCAGTTCCTGTGTTATTATACTGGCTTTAATTTGCAGGTCCATTTGTGATTAGAAGAGGATTCCTCTACAGATAACTGTGGGAATGCTGGCCAGCCCAAGCACCTGGAACAAGTCGGAATAACATGGCAGCTTGACTCAGCGTCTCTTAATGTTCTCTATTCATTGAAGAGCAGCAGCTTATATGGGGCAAATGAAAAATAAACATCTTAATATGAATATTAATATAAATTAAGTGTGCTGATTGATGAGTTTCTGTTTGAACTATCAGCCATCAGCTAAGATGAGAAGACATTTTGAAGATGCTCTTGCCTCTTAACATTGTTTAAATAGAAAAGCTGCAGAGATATCTTTGCTACGAGGCGGCAGCACAAACCACTGAGGAACTGCACAACCTGTTTCTGTCCCCTTTGTCCTTCCCAATACAAAGGAGCTGATCAAAGTCAGTTCTCGTTGATCAAATGGTGGATTTTAAACTGTCTCCATCGCAAACGGCGACACTTTTATGGCTGCAAATGTTGACAGAGCATCAGCCAGCTTCCCTGTGTGCAACACTTTCCTGTGAACGTAATGCATCATGGATTTACGATCAGCTGTCAGGTCATCATTACCCAAAATCTGCTCCATGGGCCAGAGGAATGCGTGCAGTCCAGAGGCGGCGGCTTGTTGCACTAGTGAAGCTGAAAAGAAACGATCAGTGCAGAAGGAATGCTGGCGTGAGAACTGTGGCGCACAGAGTCTTCTTTAAAAATCCTGAGCAGGTGCACTGAAAGAATAAGTGTACGTGTAATCTTCCCTGAGGGGACTGTAGCGCCTGTGATGTCACGCAAGGCTTGACTTCATGCAACACGTCTCCTAACATTGAACTCCAGTTTCTTATCAAGATAAAATCAAGAATGTCCTCTGGTTCCTCCTGAGGAACAGATTCCTAAAACACAGAAACAGAACAGCTCAACTACAATATTGGAAAAATGCTCCGGATGGCAAAGTGTTTCCAGTGCCCGACTCTTAAAAGAGTTGCACAAACGATTCCATCCAGTTTTCCAGCTGACTTCACTCAAGCTGAATGCGGCAGCGCATGGAAAGTTAGCAGAACTGCAGGGAGGTCTGTCGGCCGAAACAGGGAGCGAACAAAGATGCTGCTGCGAGAGGTCGTCGCCTGAGGAAGAGGAAGCTGTTCACAGCCTGTTGGTGAAGGAATGATGCCGAGTGGCACATGGCAAACCCACAGAACTGTTTCTGTCCGCATTTCCAGCTTCTTTATGTTAGTTTTAGCCAGCTCCAGTTGTTCTCGGCCTTTTCTCTCTCTTTTTTTTTTTTTACTTCTCCTGTGTCCATTCCTCTTATTTGAATGCCTTTATTTTGGCTCAATGGAGAAAGAAAGATATAATTAAGATTTCTAGAAAAATTGAGTATGAGGCTGTGGAGCTTTTGAAAAGTGAATTGCATGCCGTGCTGTAAAAGATGTGTTTAATAAAATCCTCACCTCAGTTAGCCATTTTCTAACGTACAAAAATAAAGGATCATAAAACATTGGCGCTGCGCTCATGTTTAGAGCATCAAGCACGCAATGCTAATTGTTATTTAGCATCACCAACATGCTCATCTTTTTTTATTTCCTATATTTAGACAAGTTCTCTGTATGTCAGGTCAATTTTATTTATATAGCGCCGGATAAAAACAAACTTTATCTCAAGCCATTTTGACCTGTGGAGGTGCAGAGCAACACTTTATTCTACAGAGACCCAACAATCTTTCATGAGCAAATACTTTGCAAAAGTGGTGGGAAAAAAACAGTTTTTTAAAAGAAGGAAACCCAAGGTGCAAATCCCAGACTCAAGGTGAGCGTGACAGGTTGAGGTGACAAAAGCAGAGAGAGAGAGAGAGAGATGGGAAAACAGGGAGTGACGACCAGGATGCTCAGCTCAAAGTCACACGTGTTCCTAGTGGGTGTTATGATGAAGAAAGGGATCTTCAGACACAACCAGATTCCTTTTCATGGATGGGACGCTCCTATTGGCTCTAATGGGTCACCAAGCACTGGCGTGATTTGCAACTGAAGTTCTCCAAGTCTGACATGATGGTTCTCTCCCGGGGAACTTTTTGAAATGTATACATTTTTTTGGCTCAATTCTTGAACAGGTTAATAAAATTTCCAACCCAATAACTGCTTTGTTGTTTGCAAAATATTTGAATTTCGTGAGCATAATAGCCCAAGTCTTATTTGAATGTTTTCAGAAAACAAGATTTTTTTTTTTTTTTTGCCAGGACATAAGTCACGTCACAATCATATCGCAATTATATAAAACAATGACGTAGGAAATGATGCTATCAGGCTAACGATTTGCCATTTATTCAAGCATGGTGTTTTTAGACAGTTGAGTGCAAAAGAGTGGGTAGGATTGTATACCATGTCTGCAACACATAAATAACCATTTGCACATGACTTGCAGGTCAAAACAAATGACTGAATATAAAGTAAAATTTCCCTTTAAGTGTCACCCTTTTGTAGAGTATCAAGTTTCTCGCGTTAAAATAGCATATATGACCAACAGTCAGTCTCAGTATAAAGAACAGGAAGAAAAAACATATGCATATAAAAACATTTCCAGTGTGGGTGAGAAACATCAGCAAATTAAAAGGGATCCTTCTGATGGGGCGTCCGTCTGTGTCCTCACACTTGTGTGAGGAGATTGTGATAAATAAATAGTAAATACTAGAGAAGCACTCAGAGAGCGCAGGCCTCCGCCAAGCAGCTCATTCCCCGTCGGTCAATAATCAACCGAGATATTGAGGAACACAGTTTGAAGCTCCACTGACTGCAACGATAACGAAAGATTCAAAGTGATCCAGAATCCAGGATCTCTTCTGGATTGTCACCATTCAGCCTCCTGTTCCTGGTAACATTCCCAACATTTCATGAAGATTTAGTCAGGATCCGTCTGTAAATCTTTGAGTTATGTTGATAAAGACAGACAGACAGACGGTGATCACATAACGTTGTACTCAAGGGAAGTCTGTGACATTTCTACTTCACTTTTTTGGAGGGATGGATGCTCATGCATTCTCTCAGTCATCCCGTCTCGTGGCTTTGACCCTAAATGTCTGACTGTATTAACAATTATTAAAGCTTTTAGATCAGCTGTGATTCACAGAGCGCTCAAGGACCAACATTTTTACTCACAATAAAAGGTTTCCTTTCGCTGTTTGACATCTTCTAAATTGTTATCTGTGAAGTGTCCTCATTTGCATGATTTCAGACTGACTTGAGTCTGACTCATATTTGGCACTGCTTGAAATGTCAAGATTTGTTTTCTTTTCTTTTTTTTACGTGGAGCAGCAGAAACGATTTATTTATCTAATGTCAAGTATTCTAAATTACTGCATGTAATATTAAAGAGTCAAACATGTCATCGGCTTAGCGCCGCCGGGCACTGCGGTGCCTTGAGCTCCTCTCACTTCTCTGCACACCTCTGGAATGATTTCTCTGAACCCCTGAGCTGCAGGATTAGTCCTGTAAGAAGCCGTCTGTCATTGCCCCCCCCCCCCCCCCCCGCCTCTGGCAGGGAGGTAATGGAGCAGTTAAGAGCGCTTCGTGACGCGTATCTGTCAGGCTCACGGCTCTGGGATTAGCGTGACATAGGACAAAAGGGCCAGCTTCATTATGTTTGAACTGACTGGCTGACCTCAATGTCAGCGGACGTGCATCCCATCGGCCCTTCAGACAGCAACTCAAGAAAACATTTCATGGTTTCGCCAAAGAGCATCAAACTGTAAAGTGCATTGCCTGTGTTTGTGAAGGCAGCGTCTTTCCTGGCTGTAAACACCAACAGCCTGAACTCTGTGACCTCTGCGTCCGTGTTTGACCCCTGACGTTGCTGCCCAGCATTAGCGAGCGGCAAGTCAAGAATCATAGTGCTCCTCGGGTAGAGTCAGCAGCGCTTTAACAGGAGGACTTGTGCTTATCCAATCTATCGCAGTAAAGCGGAGTGGGAAGAAGACGCCAGCATCTGGCTAAGATGAGGAATGTGGATATAGTCACATTTGAAAGGATCTGCCTGCATGGAAACTTAAAACAACAAATGTCCAAATGGAATTTGAAATTCAACATCTTCAATATTGTTTTTCAACAAATAACTCAGAAAGTCCTAATGACTGTCAGGTTAACATCTATTTCTGAACATCACATCATATTTATACTTATATTTATTATTTATACTCATGTATATTGTTTAAACTTGACAGAACACACACACACAGAAACTTTAGGTGGTTATTGAGCGAGGGGGGTAAACGTGACTTACTATCAGTGGGAAACCAGAGACTGGAAGGATCCAGCAGGGATGGATGAAGCAGAAATTCAGCACCTGTTCCACCGCTGTCCGTCGATCCCCGTTCTCGCTGCTGCCGCCGCCGAGGAGAGGCGGAGGTTATGTAATCGCCAGCGTTTGTCTGTCTGTCTGTCTGTCCGTTAGCAAGATAACTCCAAAAGTTATGGACGGATCTGGATGACATTTACAGGAAATGTTGGGAATGTCCCCAGGAACAGATGATTCCATTTTGGTGATGATCCTGAAGAGACCCTGGATTCTGGATCACTTTCAACGTTTCGTTAACGTTGCAGTCAATGGAGCTTCAACATTCAATATCTCGGTTGATTATTGATCAATGTTTATGGAAGGTGAGAAGTTTTCTTCTTTGACTTGCATTTGAACATTCAGTGAAATGTTTTGGTTTGGACAAAGTCAGAACTGCTTCATCAGATTCTCTCTGGATTTGTTTTATTTCCTAAGTGTAGCTGGGAACTAAATAAGGAAGTGATAACATCAACATGTAGAAATGTGCTGAACCAATAATGTGATACTGATCTCACCACAGCAGGGAGCCATTTTTGGGAGCACTTTACCCCATGCTGAGCACGGTGCACTCTAACCTTCCTGGACACCTTTTTTCTCCTCTTCATTCATCTCTTTTTCTCCCCTAGCCTTTTGTCCCGGGCTCTTGTCTTCTCTCTCCTTTCAGACTTCTATGCCGAGACTGTTCTTGTTTCAGGTTCAGTGGCTAACAAGCATTTCACACACGAGTTCAACCTGGTTCCTGTTTGGAGGAATCCAGTTCTGTCCAGTTTATAAATGACAGGAAAGGGAGACGCTTCAATCATCGACCAAAAACGATTAAAACACAATGAGCCACGTCTTTGCACTGAATTAATTGCTCCTTCTTTGTAATGGACGGTCCTCCTATGTTAGTCGCCTCTTGGCTAACTAACATTAGAAGAAGAAAGCAGAAAGAAATTATGGAAGAGAGTGAATTATAATAATTATTTTAAAAAAGAGCTGGAAGTGTATGCTATTATTTTATTCAAAAGTTATTATGCTTCCAAGTGGACGACATAATAATTTATTGTAGATTTTTGAGGTGATTCAGAAGTCTTGAAGGAAATCTTTGATTGGTCAAATACCTTTCACATACTCAATGTCATCAAGCAAAAATAGCTATGCGGAAATGTCTGCAACTGAAATCAATGCATCAACAGATACTTTGTTGACTAGATACCAATCAATCTCAAGGGCAAAAACAATAATCATAACTCCAGCAGGAGGGCAAATAAAGTGTTCGTCCTAGGGGTATTTTTAAAGAAAGCAAAAATGTGATCACAGATCCTCTCCAGAATTTAATGGTTTGTCTGGAACGTCACCCTCTTCATCAGTTTTCATGTTAATCTGTCAAGCAGCAAAAACAGTAAAAATATCCGTCAATATTCCGACACATGGAGAACATTTTTTAATCCAGCCTATTATCCAGCCCAACTCCAAACTTCTGGGGGTTCTTTACTTCTGCATACAGTGGGTGTTGGACTTAAATGCTGTGTGTCTCCACATAAAGGGGGGCATGTGGTCATCTTACTGGGCAGCGGCACGAGACAGACAATGACATTTAGCTCCTCCACTTAACCGCCGGTTCTGCTCTACACTTCAGCTGTAACCCCATCAGTCTTTCACTTCCTGGCGCTCCAAAAACAACACAAAGAAAAAACCAAACATTTGCCATGCAGTATCGTTTTCCCCCAGAAGGCCTTTTTTTTTTAAAGGTTGTGGTGAAGTTGGTCCTATCTACAAAATACATTTGATAAAATAAAAAAAAACAATCTCTTAATACTTCATTAAGAATAACAAACACGCTTGCCAAGCTAAATCAGGCCATGTTTTTCACTCCCAAATTCCAAAGGCGAGCGTTTCATCATCCTCACGGTGCCGTCGACGAGGGTGAAGAAACTAAGAGGGTGTAGAAAGTGATCCGTCTGTCGGCCTTACTCCCACAGCGTCCTATAGTGCCTTTGACTTTTGGCACATGAGCGTGAAAGGGAAATCTAGGATTTGTGCGGATGCACTGGCCAGAGCGCTGATATGAGGAGTGTTACCAAGGAGATAAAAGAGCTGGACAATTTCACTCGGCAGATTCAAGAACAGAGCAATGGGCAGGATGCAGGCAGCTAGACAAATAAGGCCAGTGCTTTGATAGATGTGTTACAATGACATTATCACTTCCACTCACTGACAGACGACACGACACTTTCCATTTCTATAAGCTCAGCGTGCCAAACGTTACACAAGGATGTCAATGTGGGATGTTTGTGCAAACTTTATCATTCAGGAATCATTCCAGTCAAATTACCTTAGTATCTGCGTGTTGTAAAAACTTTAATTCATAAGTTAGCTGCTAATTACAATGGCATTATAATCACAAATTATCACAATTTGCATGTTGATCAATTTGCGACAGTCTGCATCTCTTAAAGTGTGTTAGAATATAAAATCATCTGAGCAACACTTAAGGACAAATTTAAATGTTATTCATCACCATATGGAATTGCTCCTAAAATGTAATGTTTTGTCTTCTGGCTGTTTTTGGAAATGTATACCGTTGTTTTGTCTCCATCTGATTTATTTGTTCAAGTTAATTATGTGTCTATTACCGTGTGTGTGGTACACTTTGCATCTGGTTCAGGGGTAAACGTTGTCAGTTCTAGAATACAGCAGCAGAATCTCAAAACTGGAGCGAGTGAGATCCCGGACAAAGATCATCAAGAGGTCACCACTGTCACCTCCGGGATAGGGAATAGCTTCTAGGCACAAATGATCAGTGACTAAAAGAGCAACACTACTACTGTTAAACATTTATTTACATTAAGTATAAAATGGATATATTATTATATCATATAAACCAGCTGTGCAAGCTGGTAGAGAGCTGATAACTCTCTGCTTACTGTATTGATGACGCTACTTTATGGTTCTCCCTGCCTCGCTGATGGTCTGATCCTGCTCCTGTTGTCCTGCGTGGCCTGAAGCGTGTCAGAAAGCATGAACTCCGAAGGGTTCGTGGAGCCCGCAAAAACTGTGAAATACACGGCAATGCTTTTAATAATTATATTTTACGGGAATATTTGTCAAGCTTGTGAAATGATTTTCATTGGCAAGCAGGTAGATGATGCGTGTCAGTGGAAACCAGTTCAACAAGTCTTGTTAGTTCTTTTTATGGGGAGTCTGAGAGCATTGGGCCGACTCGACTTGATCTTCCGCCTACGCTAATTACATTAATTTGCTCTTATTTATACTCGCCGTTTGCATGTACTGTCGTGCACAAGTAGATGATAAACAACATTATGCGTATTTTCATTATTTGTCGCAGCCAGCAAATCTATTTTTATCTGTTTGTCTGTTAAGCGGTTGGTATCTTTGCATCAGTGATCAAAAACTTTGATCCAGAGCCAGATATTGAAATACACAGAAATCAGATGTCTTTGTATTCTTACAAAATAATGCCCCACAGCACAATTCTAATTTTTTTCTCTGAGTTCTCATTTTAGTGTCACAATCAGGTCACAGTGGTCTGTAGTTGGTGAACAATAATAAAAACAATTCATAATAATAATGAAGACTCGGTCGGATAATTTGAGTTTCCTGCATGATTGTCATATGTCTTTTGTAATTTCTTGAAATTCTGTAATCCACTAATAAAATCATGGATACATTTAGAACTTCAAATGGTGAAATTCCAAATGATGTCAAGAACATTGAACAGGATGTTATGGATTCAAAATGCAGAGGCACAGACTGACGGTAGAGCAATAGAAGGGTTTAATCCAAACAAAAGTGTTGGGTATAGAAACCAGTCCACACTGGCAAAGGTATCCAAATCGTTAGGCAAAAGGCAAGGTCAAAAATCAGGCAAAGGTTCATGAACAAGACTGTGGCTATAGCGTGAGAAAAAATGCTGGAACGTGACTGTAAAAGTTCAACGAACTGGCAGAGGAGACAGAGGGAGGATAAGAAGGCAGGGTGACGAAGGGAATGAGGAACAGGTGAGACAATCAGAGCGGGTGAGACAGCGAGAGGGAACAAGGTCAGACACAGAACACAGGAAATAATGCAACACATAAAGGCGGGGCATGAAAGCAAAAAAGCTGAAAAAACACCAACATGACACATCAATTCATTCATTCATTCATTCATTCTTCATTCATTCATTCATCTCCTTGAAGACAGGATGTTCGTAACCGTCTCGTCTTCATCCAAATCCGGGTTACGGATTACTTTCTAGTAATAGTTGTTGCAGCTGCCAGAACAGATTTTAGGCACGTGTGTATCCGGAACTTTGACGATGTGGTCTCAGACGCTACAGAGCTACAGCGGAACCGTTGTTGGGTCCGCTGGTGGCTTTTTAGAACAGAGCAGATGAAATGACCCTGCTGGTCATCAGTCCCTCCCTCTGTGCCCAGAGGTCGCTTCCCTGCAGGGAAGGTCAACGCGACCTTAATGGTGTTCCAGGTGCATTCCTTTCCAGCTAACATCACAAGAATTATATTTCTTGAATCTGGACCAAATTTGCTGAATATGTGAAACAAGTAAAGTTTTTTTCCACGTTATTTCTTTTCAGACCAGTTGCTGCTGTGCTGACCTGCCGTTTGACTTAAAACAGGAACAGAACCAATGTGTCTGCTTTCTTCCAATTCTAATTCTGTCGCCGATAAAGTTTCTTACACCCCTGTCAATTTCATTCTCATGTAATATTCCTCCCTCCTGTTGTTGTAAATGTTGAATTTTATGTTATGCATCAGTTTAGCTGCCCCCCGGGAGAAAGAATCTTCTTTGTTATTTGGGTTAGCGATGTCTGAGGGTGTGTTTGGTTGACAACCACTGTTGACAGAGATTGGATCTAGCTTGGGAACTGCTGCCTCGACATGCTGCAGGTGCACACCGTGTTTTTTAGTTTGGGAAAGATAGCGCCACAAAAAGTATATTGTTCAATGACAGGGCAAAGCGACTTTTCCAGAGCTACTCGTAGACTGTAGTTGTTGAGAGTCGGGGATGATGACATGATAACCAAACTTGCTTTTGTGTCTGTTGCTCAATTTGCGTGTGAATTTTTCTCGAAGCCTTGTGGCTGCTGGTTTTGATGACAGGAAGCAGCGGAAGTATTTATGTTGAACTGAGAATAGCAGGCGATGCGCTGGACTGTTGATTTCAAGGCAGAGGATCACATTAGCTGACCGTAAGTGGGCTGTTTGCGTAAAGTTGGGCTTTCTATGCTGAGTAACAGAACAGCAGCGCCTCAAACCACAAGCCTGCGAAAGGTGCGCAGTTTTGCACAATAGCACACTATTTGTAGTGTTTATGTTTTGTCCAGTGGCAGCGTTGACGCACAAAAGAAAACACTTTTGAATATGATCGTCTGGTCGACAGGAAATGGATGGATAAGTGGATGGATGGATACCGTATACTTTTGGCTAGTTTGTTCAGTTGTACGTTTGTTTTGCTCGATAGATAAATGAATGTATAGTCAGCTGATGCAAACTGGATTTGTGCAAGCACAATCAGCACGAGTGCCATGTAAGCAGCTACAGTGGGTCTAAAAACAGTTGTGCAAAACAAGTGGAATTCTTAAGCAGAGAACGAGAGGCTTTATCTGTATCAGAGGTTATGAGCATGTCACTGAGAGTAAAAACACAACATCCTCCTCTCCAGCCGGCTGCGGTTATTGTTGATGTTTTTATTTTTTCTGCTCACACTTCAGACCGTGGTCAAATGTTTTATGGGAAATTGCAGCAGTCTGATTTCTAGGTCCAGGATACAATGGTCAGCAAAGACGATGCAGAATTTTGCTATTGACAGCAGAGATAAAGAAGGTGAAATTCTCAGCTGTATAATATGCATGTGCCGTGTTTGGGAGTCTTTGGGGGGGGGGGGGCTCCCATCACACCCCTCCTCTACGAGCCTAAACAGACTGAGAGTTGAAACTGAAAACATACTGACAAATGTTTCACTAACAATGCTTCTTCTTTCATGTCAGGCTTTGCCTGCAGCTCCAGCTCTTGTAACTTCTTAAAAGTCAGCCGAGCGATGCTTCTGTGGGTTGGACTTTATTGTGCTTTGCATTTTGCAAATAGCAGTTATGCATAGAACGCAGCCAAACGAGTAAATAATTGTTGTCTTCCAGTCACGCAATGAGCCGCTGTGACCTGAACACGATGGCGGGGGCTTTCCACTCGGCTCGGTGCTGCTTCCAGTTACTGTGTCGAGACGCTGATGGACTTGTTGCCTGTAACTCATCGACCAGCTGACTGCTCAATTACTTTCAGAATTTAAAGCTGATTAATCCACAAAAATAACTGTTTGTAGATGCATTTCGGATGAATGATAACTGCCATCACACCTTTAACTCTGTTGCAGTAGAAGCTGCGTCTTGTTTTACAGTAGAGCTCTAATACAGCCACATAGAGGACCGGTAGTAAACAACGATAAATGACGGTTATGCTATTTTCCAGTGCCTCTCATTCCCAACTAAAAATTAGAACATATAGAATAGAGATGCCAGTTATCTCATCCTGCAGTGAATTCCCACTGTTTTTTTCTGCAGTTTTTTTGTGCACACATCCCTGCTGTGTGATCAGTGCAGTTGCGCTGCCTGCAGTTTACAAGGCTATAAATTGCCTCCCGAGAATATTAGCTGGCAGCTTAATCTGTTATTGTTTGGTTCTGATGCTGTCTGATCCATCCACATATTTCTTTGAAAATAGAAGGTCACATTTCAGACCCCATAAAGAACAATCATCTTGGCATGACTGTACACAAAGAATAAAAAAAAGAATGAGGATGTATATTCAGGGTTGAGTGGGAACACGTGGGCCTTGTTGCAGACTCTTTGGAAGATGAGACCAAGTCCTGCAGAAAATGTGTTGAGAATGTGTTACGATAAGAAGGCAAACGTCAACTCTAATGAAAGTTATAAAGGTAATCCTCCATGTTATTGATGGTGTTTCACCTTGGGGGCCTTCTAGATAATTCTCAAGGGTAATGCAGCCTCATGTGTAGCACGGGCAAGTTTATTCCCATGCTTGTACTTTGCACTGACCTCTACTCCTCTGCCCACGTTCAGTGCACACACATCAGCGCTCCTCTCATTCCTGCGAGCGCCCTTATTTGTGGAGCACTTTTAGTCGCTCCTCCCGTATTGCTGTTTCTCCCATATTTCCCGACTCGTGATGGGATTAGATCTCTGAACTTCCCCTGAACTACATCAGTCCATCACATCAAAAGAATTGATACGTGTTGGAGGTTGCAACAAAGGTCTAGTGTGTTCTGCTAATGCTACGTAACTGTTAGTGTGATTGAGCATTGTGACAGCGTTGCACCATCTGCTTAAACAGAAGCTTGGAGATCATTACGACTGCATAAATCAGGATGTCAGCAGGTTATGAAATGTAATTGGCCTGAGATTATTAGTCACTTACTGCATGGCGACTACTTCTGAAGTATTTTCAGGATACCGTGAGGCTCCAGCTCAGTTTACAAGGCTATAAATTGCCTCCAGAGAATATTAGTTGGCAGCTTAATCTGTTATTGTTTGGTTCTGATGCTGTCTGATCCATCCACATATGTTTTTGAAAATAGAAGGCCAAATTCCAGACCCCATAAAGAACAATCATCTTGGCATGACTGTACAGAATAAAAAAAAAAAGAATGATCAGTTATCATGCAACGTTTTTATATTGCATCAACGTTAGGATGCTTCCATTTATCATCATAAAGCCTGCAGGATGAAAATGAAATGCTATACTTCCATCACCACCACGTCTTTTTACAGCATTTGATGTGTGACTGGTCTCCTTAATGATGTCGCCATGGTTGTGCCAATTCTGCTACGGGTGGAAAATAAATGAGTAAATTTTAGCACCAGCGACTGTTTCAATGAGCATAAAAATTAACAATCAAGTAATGAATCTCAGATATTATTTGTGATGACAATAATCAGCTAGAATTCTGAGATCTAAGACAGCAGACTGACCGCATGACCGGAGCGGTTAACAAATTATTTGAAGTTAATTCTGTCGTTTTTAACGCCTAGCTCCACTTTGGTTAAACGGTGCTCTCAACATGCCCTCAGGATCCCATATTGATTAATGATCAACAGAAGAAATGATCTGGAATGCTTGTAAATATGAAACCCGTTTCTAGCTTCAGCAAAAATGCAAATAATGACTTCACGTGATGAATGAACGTCTGTTTTACTGTGCATTTATTATTTGTTTATATGAAGCCAGCGTCCGTTACGTAAAATGTGTATCGTACAAATGGAGGGGAAACGTCCCCGTTTCGCTGAACAAACTTTGGCCTTCACGACTCTGACAAATGCTGAAATGTAGTGATTGGATCTGTGCATTGGCATTTAAAATAGTCAATGCAGCTCTGCCCTCAGTCCCCTCCATCCCTGCATACCTGAATAAACACCTCCACAGATTTAGTGACACCCACAGCCACCATACTAGAAGGAGCTCAAACAACAACCTGATTACCCCCTCCTACAAGACGAACATGGGTAAATCATCTTTTCACAACACTGCCCCCCAAGGGTGGAACGGTTTGACTCCCGCCCTCAAAACATGCACCTCTTTGGCCTCCTTCAAAAAGGCCCTAAAAATTAACCTTTCAGGGGGACAGAAACGGAGATAGTCACCACGACTCTCTCCAGATCAAACCCCCCACCCCCCCCTTTTTTTTGTCCATCTACGTTGTACATATTAATTGCCTTAGTAATTTATTGATATTTTGCATCTGTGGTGTAATTTATTTCTATTTTATTGGTATTGTTAAATGTCGATGATTTATGTAGAACTTTCAATGGAAACAAGACCGCAAGGGCTTTTTTGAAATGCTCCTCTTAGACAGGATGTTTGACTTTATTTGTACTGTAATACATGCTACTGTGTGACTGTACTTGTACTCTAACATTCTATCTAATAAATATATTCATCATCATCATTCTGAACACTCTTTACATTGTGCATATGGATAGTAAGTGACACACACACACACACACACACACACATATCCAACTCACATTCAGGTCTGTCAGCTCAGGACTGGTTGGGCGCGATTAGCTGATCAGACTGAGAGCGATTACAAGCTGGGAGATCGCTGAACAAATGATTACAATACGCTTTCTAAGACGTGTATCATCTCATCGCCACCCGCTATGACGTGATCGCAAATCAAATTCAGTGACAGAATCTGACATGAGTCATCCTCTCGCTAGTCTGAAAGGGCCGCCTCCTTCCCTGTGAACACGTTTCTCCCAGGCAGCTTTCCTGTCGTACTCACTCACCCAGTGAGACAAATAAGCAGGGAGATCTTGTCATCTTCCTGTTGTACGACACGAGTTGCACTCTGTGTTGGTTAATGTTTGTCTGAGTCCGCTCTGTCTGCATGGGGGGGGGGTCTATTATCCCCCCCTCCTAATCAGGGCTGCAGAACTGATGTCTTGGCAGAGCGTCTGTTGACAAGGCGTTTGGACGTAGAGTCGGGCGTTGGTTGGACATCAGAATTTGAGGCCAGTCTGCCCGGCCCAGGCGCTCCACGCTCAGCGGCCTATTGTTTGGCTCCTGCGCTCAAGAATTCCCGTCGAGTCGAGGAGATTCCTCGCTGTGTAATGGGTTATTATGTTTGCTCGCTCTATTCAATAGGCTGTGGAGTCGTGCCAAAAGCGGATGTCTCAGGGGAATGCGTTGCATAGAAGCGACAGAGATTTTAGGGTCAGAGCCATTGTGTTGCGTCCCGAGCCTGCCAGCATGCTGTTAACCTCTTCAGAGGGACAGGTACATGAATGCATCTACTTTTAGCAATGCTACCACAGTTCAGGAATGCTGCATCATCTGCCTCCTGATGTAGATTTGGAAGAGAAAACGGGCCACATCAAAGACTCAGAGTCAGTGTTTTATCAGGGCTGCAGAGTGTTTTCATTTAATCCTGTGTTTTTGTTTCTGATTCATTTTGTGCTTTTTCCTCCACCACGTCTACATGACAATTTTAGTTACTATTTAGAATCCAATTTATTTCATCAAAAGTGTTTCATCATCGTCGACTGAACTACCCGACAATTTTGCCTGATATGTGACTTTTAAGTTCAAGGTTTTGTTTTGTTTTCTCCCCCCGCACCAATAGCTACATAAATTTAAGTAGTTTTAAATGAACCCACATGTTGTTCGCTGGCTTTACTTTGTCAGTTTTACGGAAGCACATCAGTGTTAAGTGTTGTAACTTAAGGTACGGCATGTAAGGCTCGGTTTGGTGGCACGGCGGGCACAGAGAATAAGAAGATGGCGCTCTCTGGAGAAGCTAATTTTTGTAGAGGTATTTTGTAGATTTTCTAAGGAGGTTATGATTTTGATGGCATTTGTCTGTAAAATTAGCAGGATTATAGAAAAACTACTGGATGACGGAAGTTTTTTTGAAGATGGGTCTTGATCTAACTTAGATCCCATTCAGTTTTGAGAGCGATTTACTTATAATGGAGGCTTTAAAAAATAATATATTGGAAAATATGCATTCAATTCACTCACCAAGTCATAAAGGGGTCTGATATGAAAAGTGTCTTCCAGATCTGATCCAGAATGAGGTCAGGAAAAAACTTTTAATTTTAATATTGAAAACTCCATTTATGGATTTAAAAATCAGTTAAAAATACACAACAACTCTGATTCACTTTGACCTTTCATGGTTGGTGTATAAAGATACCAAGAACAATTTATAACCTTTTAATGAAGATCCAGATCCACCATGTGGACGGTGTAAATCCAATTTTTTATATTCATAATTTTTTTTTTCTTCATTTCTTTGCATCAGCTGCTCTGGGTTGGATTTCGTTCCCAAGTAGCCTAAACCTTTGAAATTTATTCTTTATAACATACGTGGAATATATGTTGTTGTGTATCTACCTGTAGAAAACATTGCTGCTCCACCTCAGTGTTGAGCTGCTTCATTGTTGACGTGACAACACTTCCTTTACCGTCCCAGGAGAGCACGTTATCAGATGAACTTTTATTAACCGCAGGTTTGCTTGGCTGCACCGAACCTGCCTCGTGGGATTAGATAGTCTTCCAAACATTTCTCTCCATTGTCTCGACAGTGAATTTGGTCTCTCCTCGAGCTCACAATTCTCAAAACTGTTTTGCAAACATCAAGCTGGGCCTGCCTAGAAAATACAGGCTTATTATGGCGATTAGAATGTGCACACAAGAGGACGTAGCAGCATTTCTTTCAGTAGGCCTGATGCACATAATCCACCGGGGATTTGGCTGCTAAATGAAGAGACTTTTCAAATGATGTGCATCAGATTATCTCGGGTAGATTGTCTCGCTTGTTGGACTTCTATCTCACGTACTGTTCAGATATAAAGGTGACACATCTGATTGATCCAGTTCATTGACGTTGTTTGCACTGGTGATGACATTTTATAAGGACTTTATGCTTTAGTCCTTGTCCAACAGAAAGCTCAAAGCTCTGCTTTTGAAAGACACATTTTTCATTTCATTCTTTCGCTGTCCAGCAAACACAACTCGCCTGCGGTGATGTACGTTTTCGAAACTGAACAATAAAAAAAAAAAACTGATGCTGAGAAAATTCCCCATCATGTAGAAATCAATGTTTGTGATTCAGAGTGTAGCGGTGGTAAAAATTAGCCGTGCTCGTGTTTTCCGTAAAGTGAATTGGAGTTGAATGAGGTAATTCTTCCTGAAACCAACAGGAGTTTCGGTTTCGGCTAGAAGAACAGATGCAAGGCCGCCGGAGGAGCAGTCGTTAAACGTGATGACAGGACGGCAGCTGAACATAATAGTCATCTGCAATAATCATTAGAGGTGAGCGGAGAGGCACTTTAGACACAAAAATAAGGGCGAGTCAGGCTTTGTTGGATTTTTAGCTGAGTCACTTTCAGTATATCTTGAAAAAAGGTTATAACAGGAGATTATTGCAGAGCTGAAAAGAAAACATGTTGTTTCCTTTGAAATATAAGATGCTGAAAGAAACCTCAGATCTACCTTCAGACGGTTTGGCACGGAGATCAAGGGCAGCTTGGTTCTTGTGTTCCTCGACTTGCTTTCTTCCATATCAACACATTTTTTTATCATCTCATTTGAACGTGTCTCTCCATTTGTCTTTGTCTCACTCATTTTGAGTCACTCGATTCAAATCTTCTGGACTCGGATGTCTTTAAGTCATAAAACCCAGTGCTCACCGGTTTAAAGCTGCTAAATTAAGGTGATTTTCTCAGGCAATTAAGCCGCTTCAGCTTCATATATGTAATTTGATCACACAGTCAACACAACGCAGGACACAAAAACAAAGAGAATGGAGGAGCCGCATTTAAATAAATGTAAAAATTTATTAACGTTTGGCCAAAATTTGGTGCTCGGCAACAAAACATTTCACAGAAATGACAAACCAAATGAGTGACGGGCCAATATGGCCATCAGATTACATCGAGTAAAAAGAATAAATAGAATACATAGTTGCAACAACTAAACTGTGATAGCATCCAAACAAAAAGCAGCTACTGTACTGCTTAGCTACAGCGGCCCGTGTCCTGATAAAGAGGAAACGACCTGCTATGTAAAACGCAGTAAATAGTAAGAGCCGTCACGTGTGAGGTTCACAATAACCCCATAAAGGTTCTGCAACTGTGCGACGAAAATATCGACATGTTGAAATCTATTCAGCAGGACTGCCTTCATCCGGACGCAGCAGTGACTTGTCTGAGACGTTAAATCCTTCCAGTGATGATTGAAATGTTTTCTATTCTTCTGTCAGTGACCAGCTCTACAGTGTCCTTGGTTTTGGAGAATGGGGGGGGGGGGGGGGAGGGGAGTCCTCTGATCAGCTCATCTACTTTCACCTGAACTGCCTGCATCGTCTCTGTCCTCATTCGCGCGTCTGATGAAGCGTGAACAAAGTCGGGTTGGAAATGCTCTCTGCTCTGCTGCAGACGCATCGTGAAGCCATCGTGGAGCCCGTCTTCTGGCCTCTCTGCGACTTTCTGCAGGACAGAAGGCTTCAGAGAGGGCTTATGAAATGCCATTCCCCTTCTGTACGACGAGGTCCGGAGGTTATCTTTCTTCTTTCGGAGGCTGCGCTCTCTCGCCCTCCCATGCCCTCACCCTGTGGCGCTCTCTCAGCCTCCACTTCTCCAGCAGCAGGCGGGTTTTCAAGGCAGACCTGATCGCGAGAGGCGACACCCGCTCCTCGCCTCCATTAGTCATCCTGTAGACAAAGACAGAAAGCAACCGGACATTTGAACCGCTGATCTCAGATTATGTAATAGCCAAGAGCTGGGAGGATTTCAGCCGTCAGTCATCTCGCATGGGCCACGAGGGTCTTTTTTGCACGGCGCTCTTTGAAGTGATCTGAACAGACGAAAGTGTTTGGTTCCAAATATATTGTGTGCGAAATATGATGGTAGACGGATACAGCTGGGGGGGGGGGGGGGGGGGGGAGACAGGTTACAAGAAGGGAGGGGGAGGTATCTTCTATACGAGTGTTTATGACATTCATGACGGAACTATGTCATCACACCATGCAGGAAATTCCAGTTCTGAGGGCTAAACGTGTCGATCCCACCTCATTTAACCGTTTGTGCGCTGATTTTAGCATGCAATCATCTGAGATACGCTGCCTCACAGAAATACCTTGTGTTTTTGGGAGGTTCCAATTACCTTGTCCACGTATTTTGCATACAGTGAGCAGTTTTCGGTTTCTTTCTGCGTGGGTTACCTTACCTCTTAATCCTGCCCGCGTCGGCTGCCAGCTTGTGTTTGCACTGCGCCCCAACACAACCATCGCCCCCGGCAGAGTGGGTCACCTCGGCCGGCAGCGTCCCGCGTCTGCAGGCGAGAGGGCGCCGAAGAACACTCGATTAGCGGAGGATCCCATTACAATCATTCAGCCGACCGTCTCGGGACATTTAGGAACATTAAAGAGATGAAACGTGTTCTGGCATGCGATGGAAACAAAGCCAGAAGCCGTAGAGGAGAAATATGCGGCGTTTAAATGATGATTGATGGTTTATTGCTCGTTCGCGAGGTGTTTGGAGAGCAAAATGTAAAATCACTCACCTCTGGGGGGTTTCCAGCCAGCAGAAGTTTCTACAAGCGCTGTCATTTTCCTGAAAACACTGGCACCGGGGTCCTCCTCTGGTTGCCATGGCATCCGCGGCCGCGCGCTTCGCCCTGGGCGCGTTCCCCAGTCCGTAGGAGACCACGCGCCTGCGCGGAAAGAGACGCAGCTGGGGTTAGAAGCGCAGCAATTAAGTTTGAAGGGAGACACCAATAGCATCCGAGACCGCTTCGTTTTGCTGCGCAGTGCGCGCACATCGACAGAGAGAGAGACGCGCTTCTCTCAGGTGTTGCGCACTTTGTTTTGTTTTGTTTCCGGCTGTTGTCGTTCGCCAAAAACAAATAAACAAGCGCTCTCATACGGCGCGGCTACAGACGCACGGCTGCTCGTAATGAGCCTTACTCGGGGGTGTTGACCCAGATGATGTCCAGGTGGCAGAAGTAGACGCACTCCTTGTCCAGGAAAGTGGCGCAGGAGCAGCGTTTGGTGCGCACATGGCGCCCCTGGGTGGGAGTGGAGGCAGTGGGCGGCTCTTTAACAGGTACAGCACGGACTGCAATCAAATGCATTAGGAGTATTACTATTATTATTATTATTGCATATAACATGGCGTTACTTGTAAAATGCATGAAGTGTGTGTGTTGCCAGAACAGTTGCAACGAGATTACGCATGCAAAAAAAATAAAAAATAAATCTTAAAATGCATTTGTTACTTAAATACGGCATTATCTCCCTAAAGCGGTGCGTCTTGTCTTGTACTACACTCAAATGCTAAAGTTAAAGTTGATGTTTAGCCTGTTGAAAGTTACCTGTGCGCAAAATCCCGGAGTATATCACTGATGACACGCAAATCAAAAGGTATATATCCATTTTAGAGGTTCTTCTAAAGCAAAATGTCACTCAGCAAAAGTAATAGTCCTCCAGAAGCGGTGCAAAAATCAAACATCCAGTTTATCACTCCCCAGCAAAAAGGATTTACGCGCAGCGCGCCCGCGTCAGTGAGTCTCTGTCAATCTGGCGCCACATTGCGCAGCGCTTTGACTTTATACAGGAGCTCCCCGCCTTACCACCTCCTCCTCCTCCTCCTCCCCCTCTCCTCCTCCTCCTCCTCCTCCTCCTCCTACCCCTACCCCCCCCTCCCCCCTCCCGCAGTGCCGCTCCGTTTGTCGTTTGCTTTCTAGCCAGACAATGATGTTTGTTAGTGCTGGCCACTGATAAGAAGGCGCAGGCAAAGAGGAGGACTCTGAGATGCGTTGGTTCCAAAACAGTGGATGAGGGGGAGACGCCAAATGGTTGATTGTGACCTCTGCTCTGGTCTTGGTCTGTGGATGAGCTTGCAGTTTCACTTCCGATACAGCAGGTGGCAGTAAATCCACGAGCTTGAGTTCAACGTGTGAATGGAGAGTGGACAGTTTACGCACGAAGCATTGCGCCTTGACATAAACACTGCCTAAGTGAAATCTTATATTTTAAAGAAAGAAAAACAATTAAAACTGGGAAGGCTTGTGTGTGTGTGTGTGTGTGTGTGTGTGTGTGTACACACACACAAAATGAAGATCAAATTAATTCGTAAAAAACAATTAACATTGGAGTAATTTAGTTTAATTTATTTCACAGTAGACTTTCATTTTTCCAGTAGTAGTAAATTACTTTATTTGCAGAACTAATGCGATAAAGAGAATAAAATTAAAAATCATACATTGAAAATACCAGATCAACACATTCACTAATGCTGTTGATACCAGATTTGTGTGTGTGTTGAATACTGAGCAGCCATAGGACCCAATAATATTTATCTGGCTATATATTTATGTCTACATACTTATAAAAGGTTCAGTCTGACAGTGCGTAATAACACAAAATACCAGGCCAGATGTTGTCTGATGTTTTTCTTGAAGATTTGAACTGTGTTCAAAGCAAACGGACGTGATGTCATCGGCTATTCTTACCTTTCTTGCAATGCTCTTGAAAAAAGAAAAAGATGTGTACTTGAAAGGGCAAGAATGTTAAATCTCATTTCTGCTGTCTTTGTGGTGGGTTTCTGTATTCATATGTTTTTTAACATAGTCTATTTTTATTGCATGCCCTATAGCAGAGTGATGTAGTTTCGCATTTGATTATTTGTCGTTTTTAATGTTTCATGTTGCACAATTACACCGAGAAAAGTTCCTAGTTTGTGAATCTATTCACTGACAGTGGAAAATAAATCGATTCTGATTCTGATTCTATGATGAGCTGAGATCAGAGTCTGTGCTGCAGGAAAGGGATTTTATCTTTAGTATCTGCATTGGAGAAGTGAGTTTGAAAAAAAAGAATCACTAAGATTAATGCATCTCATTCCCTTTGCCTGATGAATGAGAACTGGTCATCAAATCCAACGGCACATAACCTGCACAAAGTTTTCATATACATTCCTTCCTTAGCAGAACTCGTCCTCTTTACGCTTTACTTTACTGTTAAGCATCTTAATTTATGATCAATTCTGCATGAAATACACATTCATGGAAAAAAAAAATACCGGTACTTATAGACGACTAGGTTTCTTTTTACAAGGTCCAGTGCAGCCATTTAATGACTAAAGGAAGGATTGCTGGAACAAATTGCTCTGATTCCGTTGCCCCCCCCCGCGGAGCCAAAGAATACTTTGATGTCATTCCAACACATTTTCAGACATTTTGCTGTGTACAATGGTAGAAAATAATCGACCTTTCTTGTGTGTGTGTGTGTGTTGCTGTGCACAAGCGCCATCATGCATGCTTGAAGTGGAAAATACTTACTATCCTGACATGCTTGTAGCTCTGAGGCCCCTAATCTGATGCTGGTTTTAAGAATTTCCACTGGCAGGGGAACGGTGGAACCGAGTTAGTGGAGGGAGGTCAGGAGGACTGATGCGACCTCAGCAGAGGAGCACAAGAGAAATAGAAATAGGAATAGAAAGCCTTTATTAAGAGGCGGCTTCGTAATGTCGTGCTTCAAATGTGGACTTTCGGGTTCAGCCGGTTGAAGCATGCAGCTGCTGGGATGTCATGAGAGATGTGATGTGATCCTGCTCTGAGTCATGAGGTTTAGTTCTTCCCCTCATCAGCTTGTTTTGCGTTTCCTCAACACTAACAGACAGTGTCCACTAGGGGTCTCTGTTTGCTTTGCTTTAGCTTTCCTTCCAGGTTCCACTCGCTCACAGGGAGGAGGTTGGGGGGGGGGTGCTGATGGGGTCTGCAGCGTAGATGGATGCATCATGAGTCATCCTCTGAATGGTCTGGAATAAGGAGGTTATCCGCGTAAGGCCTCTTGAGAGGAGAGAGATCCCCTCGTTGAGGTTTGGCTCTGGTCCTCTGATCATTCTCCTTGTGAAGTCGGTACAAAATACAACTAATTTAATCGCTTAGGAATCAAGAGCTACTAATTGGATTGAGTTTGACTTAAGTGATGTGGCTGTGATATATGTGAGGATCGTGTGGCGTTCTCCAAAGCTAACCGATTCAGAAAAGATATTGACATTATGTTCTCTTCATCACTTCTTTCCTTTTTTTACGTTTCATAGAAAGGTCATAAAGCAGAAGAGCACTGTGAAGCGAAGCAAAAAAAAAAAAAAACTATTTCTCATAATTTTATATGTAAACTGACAGAAAACAGTAAAAACGATATAATAGTTAAGTTAGTGACGGAGCCAAGGTCGTCCCACGTGAGACATAAACGTAAATGTCTGTTTTAAGAGTCAGAACTACTTTGGCTCTGCTGAGCTGTTTGCTGTGGATATATAAATATAAACTATAATTATCTCTGATTAGCTGGATTCAAAAATCTTCCACAAATGTCAACTATGCCCACTTTATTTTTTTTACACTGAGCTCTGGCTGCGTGGTAATTTTAGCCATTAATAACGTAACACATTCTTTACAGCTCTTCGCTGACGGCTCGTTGAAACACAGTTTGGGAGTGGAACCTTTTGTCATTTTTTTGTATATATTCTGTCGCCTCCCTAAAGGAGGTTAGGCTTTCAGCAGGATAATACATAAGCTACTTGACAGATTTCCATGAAATGTGTTAGAAGGATGGGGCATGGGCCAGGAAAGAACCAGCAAACGTTTGGTATGGAAACAGACAAAGGGATGGATGTAGGTATTTTTTTCCACCTTCTGTAGCCTCGCTTGATTGAAGGTTTTCCCCTTTTTCTAATATTTTTCTGTGGAGGGGTGGGATAAATTCCAGGTTGGCTAGAAACATGTGCTGTATTGCTCAGCCTTAGCGGTTGTATAGACAGTGATGGCTGTTCCTAGACGTCAAACTCCAGTTGGAGCCAGAATTACACAAAAATGTACAAATGGATATTTATGAAAATATTAGGGATGTCTGAGAAACAATCACTTAGGTTCTGATTGGATCCAGAACCTTTAAACATATTCTTGACCTTTGGGATTCATTTATTTAGGACTTTTGGATGGATGTAACACGCATCAACAGCTGTTCTCGATCGAAGGAATATTCCAGATCTGGTGATGCAACCATCACCATCTTTGCCGGTCAGCTATACCAGCTTGCTATGGGTTGGGAGGCGGTGTACACTGTACACCTTGGACGAATCGCCAGCAGAATGCACAGAGAGATTAACAAGCTCATGCAAACACTACGGACAATTTAGTGTGCCCAATTTACCTAAATTACACGGGTTTTGGAGGTGGGAGGAAACCGGAGAACCCGGAGAAAACCCACACAGACGGATTCTGTAATGAAAGGATTCGAACCGGGTACCTTGTTGCTGTGAGGCAGCGCAACCCACTACGCCACCGTACCATCCATCTGGTGATGCACAATGTTTATATTTATATAGTGAGAGCGGGTTTCAAAAGTATCTTGATTTGGTCTTACTGAGGAAAAATCCTGTTTATTAATTCTGAACTTTTCTGAATTACCAAATTTGTAAACAGAATTTGTTTTCCGGCTGTTACATTAAAAATTGTTGAGGATCAAATCAATTCTGTTTGAATTGATCTGAATGGTGCTTCAGCTAAATAATGTGGCTGAAGTATCTGTGTCCAGTAATGCAGTGTTTAAGCTGACAAAATAAAAGGGACATAATTTTAATGTTTGTTAACAAATCTCGACTCATACAGTTCATATTGATACAGCAATGTAAAGCTACCATAATGCACATACCTAAGGATGTGTGAATCATAACGGGCACTAGATGGATTATAATAAATAGTTGAACACAACATCTGTACACTAAAACATTGCCCCATATTCCATAGAAATGTACATATACCAGTACAACATGTATAGTTCCATAAAGGTACGAATGACAAATCCTCCAAAATAAAATTCATCTCCTGTACTGTTATGCTTCTTTACTTCAAAATATGTTTTGAAATAAACACAAACAACTACTGACTTTATAAGGAATATTATGTACAAGTTCCTAAACAAGAAACTCCATAAAAGGCACAATTGTCTATACAACATTTACAAAAAAAAAAAAAAAGAAATCGTCTGGAGCTGACAAAAAAGAAGGTGAAACTAAAATGATTGGTCACCATTATAATTATCATACGATTGCACACACAATGTGAATGTCAGCATCTGTGCTTTGAGAGGTGATTTGTAAAGAAACAAACCCCGAAAAAGTGTTTTCAGTATTACAAAGTGACACGCATTCCAAAATGTGAACAACAATAGTGTGCCACTTGGGCTATTTAGGTGGCGATGACTAGTCTGTCTTCGTCATCACTGGATACATCATTATAGTCATCGGCTCCCTTCTGCCAGCTGGTCGCTGGTCTCGGAAGAATAGGACCACAAACTCGTTTAACGGGCGAGTCCTTGGGACTCTCTGTCCGTCTGTCCGGAGCTGGTGAACGATGCTGCCGTGGACATTTGTCTCTTCCTTCTCGCTCCAAAGGCTGCAAAACACCGACTCCACTGCTGCCTGTAGGGTTAGCCCGACTGTCTGAGGACGCCTCCACCGAACTGCTGAGCTTCAAAGAGGCGGACGGTGAAGCGGCCATGCTGGTCTGTGAAGAACCCAGCCTGTATTCAGTTTGAGATGGTTGTCCTCCTGAAGCCTCAGGGCTGCATTGTCTTTCCGAGAACCCAGGGAGAGGACTAAGGGAGGAGAGAGGGCTGAGAGAGGGAATGATGGCAGGAAGGGCGATGTTGACGATTTGCAGGCCTGGGACATTTGTCTGGGGCCCGGTGGTGGTTTGGGAGGTGGGGCTTGAAGCCAACACCTGCAGCCCCAGGGTGGCATTGAGGGTGAGTCCTTGCTGGTTCAACAGCTGGGTGGATGCCAGGCCTGCATTAGTCAACCCCATGAGGTTAAGTGTTTCCAGACCTACAGGATGAATTGTTTGAGCCTGCAGGCCAGCGACCTGCCCCAAGGGGAAGCAGGACACAACGCTGCTCAGCGGTTCCTGGACTACAAGTGACTGTGTTTGCAGGCCCTCTGGTTGGGATGGAGTGTTCGGAGCTGGACTTGTGTTCCTGTGAATGACACTCACTGCTGGGATGGTGAGCTGGACAGGGCCAGCCTGGATTGGCACAAAGGTGGAGTAAGCTGCCAGGCCAGCAGGCACTAGCTGGATCCCCCCAACTGGGAACATGCTGTAAGCGGAGCGAGAAGGCTGCTGGGAATGCAGGGGCAGGTGACTGAACAGGTGGGTGTGGGCCTCTGTTCCAAAGGTTTGGGATAGCCCCTGTGGGGGGAAGTGCAAAGGACCGTGAGAAGCAAAGCATGATGTCTGAGTGCTCTGGTCCACTGGCATGCCCATTTCACTGGCTGGTATAACAGGATATGAAGAGGAAGGGTCCTGTGAAAAGAGACAACAGTTAATACTCAGCCTTATTTCTTATTTCATAAGACTGCACAAGCCTGGTTTGAAAAGTGTCTCAATCCATTCGGCCTAACCAGAGAGAATGACACTATTCGCCTCTTTAAGAACATTCACAGGAGATTTGTGGAAGTGCCCCGCGTGCAGGATTTGAAGTACGGGTATGGCGAGAGAAGACAGGAAGCAGAGAGGGTGCAGTGGATTGATACAAAATAAGAATACATGGGTCTCACCTGGCCTAGCTTGGAGCCCTTGCCTGGCACTGGGGGACTAGGGGGCACGTCGAAGTCAGGGTAGTCGATGGACATCTGTCTGCAAGGTGAAACTGGGCTCATCATGTGAACCGACTCTGTGTCCGAGGTGTACAGGTCTGTTGTGGTGGCAACAGTTGGAGGACAGTAAGGCAGGGGCATTGGGCTGCAGCCAGAACCAGAGAGGGATATCTGCTTGCTCAGGGACACGGGGCTCATCATGGGGACAGATTCAGAATCAGATATGTGGAATTCCAGAGCTTGAGGCCTGGAGGGTAGCAGGGAGACCGAGCTAATGGACATCTGGGCAAGGAGGGCACTAGGAGGGACGTCAGCCTCTTTGGAAGGGATGTGCTGTGGGCTGGCAGATACAGACGGGTTGGTAGAGAGGCCAGACTCTGCCTGGCTATCTTCCTCTTCCTCCTCATTGTCATCATTCTCCTCATCATCAGGACCATCAGAGTCATCGCCGTCTGAGTCTGGACGGTCGGCGCCACCGACGTGACTGCGGTCTCCTGCAGGTAAGAAAATATATTCTATTCTTGGTATTCCGCAGAAAACATGAGCAATCAGAGCTAGTAATCAAACAGAAAGGCCTTTTGGTCATTCATTAAAGAATCCACAGCGATGTCGAGTGCTGCTGCATAGTTTCACAAGAGAGACCACCATATACCCCGAAGCTTCGTCACGGGCAGGGAAGGAAAAACAAATAGACTGGGATCATAGAATGCTCTCAGGCAGCTCCTCTCTCTCTCGCTCCGTCTAAAATTAGGCACAGCAATTTCCTCTTTCTAAACACTATGCAAGCCGCCCACATGCACTTTGAGTTAACAGAGGAAAAGGCTGCATTTAGAATTTCTAATTAGACCGTGGCAAAAGCTATCGATCGACATAGCAACAGAGCTCAAGCAGGGGCAATCTGCGTTGTTCCATCTCTAGTCATTATCAGAGAACCATATAAAGTAAGGAAACAAAAAGAAAACGAGGCAAACAAGATGCATTTATATCAAGTCGCGTGTACGTAGAATACGATGCAATATTACTAGTAATCAAACCCTGAATGTACAGGGAAATATTTCTTTTTTTTAATGAAGATGTTTTTGTACCACATAATAAGCCTTCATGTTTTTCCCCTCACACCACTTGCTGTGTAAAATTGTACCTGAGTCCTCTGTATCCTGGTCTTCAATGAGGATCTCTGGAACCCCCATCTCAATGCATTTCTTACTGTGGGCTTTGGATTTCATGTGTTTGGTCAGATTTCCTGCAAGATGAGGAGCATTAAGTTTGGATGGGTGGGCAGGGCTTGAACAATAGCGCAAATGAAGTTTATACAAGAGAATGTGGTCTTTAAGCAGGCAGTATGTAAAGAGAGACTAACTGATGAAGACATTTTTAAATGAACGTGGGTTGCTCTGACACCAAGTACTGTTCCACAGTGTAGCGTGGGTAGGCAGGTTCGATTGAGGATGGTGAATCATGTTGCATTTCCTTATGAGATGCACGAACAACATCCTTAATTTCAGAGTTCCTGCCGAGACTAATTTAACTGAACTCAATCATGGCTGTATTACTAATTTATCAGCATTTAATTGTAATTAGATTACAATTTTTGGTGCCGTCTTCATCACAGTGTCTCCTGTGTATCAATTATTGTGAAATCACAGTGCTGCTTTTCAAGACCTCTTCATTTTCACATATCCAATGAGGACTAATTACATGTATTGTGTTTACAGGACCCAAGAATACACTCCACGTTATTTCTAATAAACAGTAGTTCCCACATTTATTTTTTTCACAGCTTGCCATTTGACTCTGGCTCTCCCATCTGAGACACACTTCTATATAATTAATTACAAGTGTGTGCAATTAATGACTAAAAAATGTAAAATACTCTGTCACTGCAATTGTCCCTATCTTTTAGGGCAACGTTCACCCAATTTAAAACCATTGTTGGAGAATTTTGTTCATGATTTTTTATTTATGTAGAATAAACTTTTATGAAACTGGCATTAAAGGGAGACAGCTAATCAAGAAGTTAACATATGACGTCTTGATCGTATCTTGGCCTCTTGTGTACAGGCGTACTTGTGTCATGGCTGCAGATACGTGGTTTAAACAGTGATCATTTGCTGACATCTAACCTTTTGTCTTAAACGAGAAGTTGCAGTGAACACAGTGGAATGGCCGGACATCGGAGTGGGTGCGGATGTGTTTGCGTAGCATGCTGGGCTTCTTGCAACGGATCCCACATTCCTCACAGATGTATTTACCCCGTCCACGACCACGTACGTAAACATATTCTTCATTGGATTTGTATCTGTCGGGTTGCAGTAGAAACATGAGAGACACACACTTACTTGGAAAGACAAAAATATATAATCATGTGCATTTTATAGGATAGGGGGGGAAATACAGGTCATCAATTTATTTTAGAATACAAAAATGTTATCAGTTATCTTAATGATATTTGTGATAACCGGTAATCATTGGCTATTGTTTTGGTTGAAAAATATAGTTCATCTCAGTCAATTTTTGAATCTTACCCGCCATCAAATATTTTGATCCGTCTTGGTTCTGTTTTAGATACCATGTCCTTGTCTGACTCATTGCTGGCCTGAGATTCTGGTGGCATTTTACTTCTTATTTCAACAGATGCGGCCTTCTGTGGTATTGGTCCCTGCTGACAGGAAGTATGTGATTTATTTATTAAAAGCAATGCATCAATATTAGACACCTACATTTTTGCAGAATTCAAGTACTTACCATTGGCATCACCTCTTTCAGCTTGCCTGTGTAAGACAAGATATCTTCCTTATTGCCAGTTCTTATGGCTGATGTGTAGTGTATTTTCTTGGAGCATTGCTTGGAGTTGAACAGAGACATGACAACCTTGGTGGGCAACCCAAGTGGGTTATGGTTGTTGGGACTGACTGTCCATGTAGCATATGCCGAAGTCTTCAAGTCAGTTTGTGGAACATGGAGAGACCTCCTCTTCATCAAGAAACACCATGTAAAAGTAGTGGCAGTTTTCAGGCTGGGGAAGGACAAGCGGTGACTATCCTTCGTGTTAACAACAGACACAGATGCGGTCAGTTTGATCTGACCACTATGGAAACTTGAGGGCCGAATAGGAGATTTGGCAGCAATCCATCTCTGTTCCTCAGCTTTCTCTTGAAGCTTCAGAGCGGTATTAGCTTGTATAGATGTGACGTGGTTATCAGGTGTACTGCTCGGGACAGGGTCTGCCTCCCCATGAATAACAATGCTTGTGTCTTTTTCCAGCCCCGCACTGTCAGGTGACATAGGCTTCACATCATCATTAGCTTCCGAATCCTTCTCCCCATCCGGTTTCACCGTTGGCAGAGGTGGGGCCTCGGTTTCAATGGGGCTGTCCACTGGTTCAGTGGTGCAAACCTGTCTAACAAGTGTTAGCTTCCGCTGTCGGGTAACCTCTGAGATCTTGGAATTTAGATAATTGACTGACCTGCCGTCGGTTAAACAGGCCACACCATGCTCATCTTTAGCTCGTTTTTGATGCTTTTCCATATAGATGTCTAAGCTGTTGGCAGGCGACAACATTCGTTTACTTGAGGCAGTGGGCTCCTGTTGTGGACACAGAGTCACTGATGCAAGTTTCTGCGTGTAAGGTAAAGGCCCAAGACGAGGTGCTTCTTCTCCAGAATTGTTGTGAATGCAAACTGTTTGAGTCCTCTCTTTCTTTGCCGTTTGTACTACATCACTATTCACACTACGAGTGGATGAAAATGTATTTTTATTGGAGATGGAGGGAGCAGGGTGGATCTGATCATGAGTTATGAGGATCTGTGGCAATGGTATGGCACCTGATTGAATCTGATCAAAATGATTCCCTTGATGTTCACCTGGCAGAACAACAATCTGTGTTTTGGTCTCAGAGGCCTGTTGATTGGTTTGAGCGATATATGCATTTTGGAGTACATCTGACCCTTTTGAAACGCTCATAACTGGATTGGCAATGGGTATGGTTAAAACTGGCAAGGCTATCTGAGTTATCTGTCCACTGGAGAATGAGAATGTTTGTCCTGCTCTGAGAGCAGGACACTGCAGTTGGTACTTGGGCACAAAACATTTATTTTCTTCAGAGTTGACTGATTGGTTTTGGGAATTTTCACGACAAACTAAGATTTGGCTTAGCGGTTGTTGCGTCTTTTGGCATATTTGAATCCTTGACGTTTGATGCCAAGGGTGTGGAAGGCCATGAACCTGAGTCTGTTGAGTTGGGCAACCCAAATTAATACTTTGGACCATTTGTTCATTTTTTTGCAAAGGTAATTCCCCAGTATGCAAGACAAAAGGCTGATTCATGGTGCGCCTATTGGCAATGTGAATCTGCTGGGACCAATTTTGATTTAAAGAGCTCACATTTTTAATGGGAGGCTTGTCAAGGGGTGTGATTTTCCGAACAGGCTGTTGACTCTCTGGGCCAATCTTTAAAGACATTTGGCGAACTAGTGGCCCTCGCCTCCTTTCAATAAGAGGGACCTGTGAGGTTTGTCCACTTTTTGACTGCCCAATAGGTGATAAAGATCTGCTGGGCGATACATTGCCACAATCAAAGGATTTGCTACGGTAGTCACATGAAAGCTCAACAGAGGGTTGAGTACAAGTGATCTGTTCAGATGCAGCACGCCTCATAATTGCTGGAATGCCAAGGGTGTTGAAAGCTGTGGGCAAACCTTGAGGCTCAGGAATTTTGCTGACACACTCCGCTCTAGAGGGACTTTCCGATCTTGATTGCTCATCTTTTTCAAAAGAGGCTGAAATGCTGGAACAACGAGAGAGACTGCTGTCCCTACTGAGGCTTCGTGACAGGTTGGACTCAAAACTAGATTCACCTGATGAGTGATCAATTTGCGCAAGACGAATTCTTTTCTTCTTTGGTGGAAGCTTCTCTGTTGGCAACTTTGACAAGCTCTCACTTCTTTGAGGCCAGTTGAACTGATCTGCTGGCTTCTCTACTGGCTCAGTAGTCTGGGTTTCATGTTCTCTGTCGGGCTCCTCTGTAACCAGGATCTCAGGAACTTGAATGTTATTTTGACGAACCAGACGTGACTGATGGACAGGAGTAGAGTTTTCACCAACTGCTGCTACCACACTATCAGAGCATTGCTCCTTTCTTTGTTTTCCGTAGTCATCACTCTTGGGTTTAGATATTTTTTCTTGGAAGCTGTCAGCTAAGATAATTGGTATTGGGTCTGCTTTATGCTTGTTCAGAGGATCCTTCTCCATACCATCAGTCGGAGAGGCTCTGTCAATCGATTCTGTCTCAAATGAACTGGGTCTGCTGAGCGAGTTTGTGTGTCTAATGACTGATGTACCGCTACCCTGCCTTGGCAGGGCTCCTTTACTTGAAGTGCTGACTTGGGTCTCACATATTGGTGATAGTCTGGAATCTGTACTATTAATGCATCTTGCTACAAGTTGAATCTGAGGTAGCTTTGGCTGGTTGTTTTTGGGTTGTATGTCTACCATTGCATTATGCTGAGAAAACGACTCATTTGCCAGAACTGTTGGTAGCTCAAAACTAACTGAAACAGGTGGAATGGTGTCTGTAGGCGATTGATCATCCTCGTCTCCAACACTTTTCATTTTCCTTCGTTTCCTAATTGAAATCTGTTGATCAATTATGCCTGAGACAACAGTTGATCTGTGGACTATGGGCTGCATTATGTTAACTGGAAAAACATCTTGATCTGCATCTTTAACAGTGATTGGCTTGTTTTTTGGACCATGAAGTTCAGAGCAATAGAATTTCTTATGAGTTTCAAAATTCTCCAACTTTCTGTAGCGGTTACGACAGGTTTCACACTCGTACATTGTGCCTTTGGTCTGCAGAGTTTTTCGGTTTCTATCCTGATGGTGCTCAAAAGATCTGCTTCTTCGCACCACTTCTGATGAACTGTTCTGAATGCGATATCCATCATCCATGGAACGAACAGTGGGGAGGATATGCCCTTCACTGGTGGAAAAGTCTTCCACTGCTGCTTGTCTGACTAAAGTCCGAGAATGTATTGCTGGATTTGGGGTTGGTGGGGCTGAAGAAAATACATCATCATTCAGTGAACTAATCTTGTCATCAAATGACTGACAAATTCGCAAAGGATGAGGAAGGGGGGCTACATTAAGGGGAAGAGCAGAGTGTCCCGGTGTTGAAGGCATAGAGTTACTCCTTGTTATTGGCAAGCATTCCATTGGAGGATATTGAGAAGGTACAGAGAGAAGAAATACTGGCTTTGACTTATCTGGGGGAGTAAATGGGGATTTTGGGATGTCTGAACTGGAACTTGACCTTCTTCCCATTGGTTTAAGGTCAAACTGAAAAGAGTCTTTAAATATGTATGATTTGGGAGAATCTATGCTGCCCCTCCTTGAGAGTGAGGTCCTCCTTGGCTTGACACTGTCCAGCTGCTTGTTGTCAACTACTGCCTCATTGTCAGATATCAGTTTTGAAATTCGCTCTTCAAGGGAAAGAGCTTT
The DNA here is from genome assembly GCF_040956055.1 of Brachionichthys hirsutus. Classification (NCBI taxonomy): domain Eukaryota; kingdom Metazoa; phylum Chordata; class Actinopteri; order Lophiiformes; family Brachionichthyidae; genus Brachionichthys; species Brachionichthys hirsutus. Next base: position 9,553,091 of record NC_090909.1, read on the forward strand.
CGCTTCTAACGGTGGACGCATTTGTCCCTCTGTGGCCCGTGTCTTTTGCTCAGCAGCTACGTGCATGACTGTGGCAACCATGGTCGAGGCATTTGGAAGGAAATTCTTTACGATGTCAATATCCACCGGTGGAGTTATCTTGACAAATGGGCTGGGTGGACTCATGGCTTGGTCAGCACTTTCAGAACGTGAGAAGTAGCCAGAATCTGTACTTCCCAAACTTCGCGGACTAAGTAAGCACTTAACGGGTTGCTGTTGAGAAAAGTCTGTTGCTTGTTGCCTCTGAAGCTGAGCATGTCCACTTAACAAAGGAGACCTGCACTGTTGGTCTTTGTCTTCACTCACAGTATCTAGTGAGGGATTTACCCCATCCACCTCTTTAAGCGATGAGAGGACTGTAATGCTTGATCTCAGATTCGCAGACTGGAACTCCCTTTGCCGTTGTGCAGCAGCTTGCTCTGGTGCTGTACCTGTAACTCTTGGGCTGTCTGCCCTCAGAGGGGAGACATTGACTGGATACACAACAACCTTTGGGAGTGCAGCCGTTACTTTGGTCTCATGACCCCTCTGACCTGAGGCTGGCTTAACTGACTCAAACACAGCTGATGAGTCAGGCTCCCCATGGCTTGTTTGGGTTGTACCTGCGCTCTGTAAACTATTTTCAGACAAAGCTGCCAGACTGCTCTGTGATGAGTCAGGGTCCAAATCTGCATTACTATCTTCCTCATCACTGTCTCCACTCTCCTCTGCCTCCGAATGTGCGCTCAGTGCTTTGTCAGATTCTTGAGATAGTGATCCACCTCCAGATTCCGAGCGTGCAATGAGACCCAGTTTTATAGCATGAGCATGCGATTTCTTGTGCTTGTACAGGTTGCTCTTTGTTTTGAATGAGAAGCCACAAGTCACACAGGGGTATGGTCTCTCTCCTGTGTGAGATCTGATGTGTTTGAGCAGCACACTAGGCTTTGCACAAGCCCGGCTGCAGTATTCGCAAACATACTTTCCTTGCTTCTTAGGCTTTTGGTCCTTGTAAACCTGTTCGGCGCCAAAGTTCACCATGGTAGTCACCTGAACTTGGTTGCTTCCAGGTGTAACTGGGACCTGAATAGTGCTGGGGACACTTGCTGAGAGGGACTGGCATGTGTGCACAACTGGTGGTTGGCTTTGCGGCAAAGTGTTACAACCCAAGGGAACAGGCGCATGGGTTATAGATGACGGTCCAGCATTGAAGCTCATGTGCAAGTTAGGTTTTTCTGCATTTGAAGCGACAGGCATAAAATGTGGTGCAGCAAGTGAAGAGGACTGCATGGGAGTAACCCGTGTTGATGACTGACCATTTCCGTGTAGTTGGGCTGCAACACCAATAAAATTGCCTTGTTCGTCAATATAGTAAGTCTGCATATGAGAGGGTTGGTTTTGGAGCCCAACATTGACTGCTGACATCGCTGTTAATTCACTAGATTGAGCATCAGGGACGGAGGTGAGTTTTCCAATGGCCTGCAGTGAGTTTTTCCTCACAGCCAGCGTACTAAAGTCCGGCTCCATGGCCTTAAGAAGAACATCAAGTGGATCACGACTGTGATAAGGATCTCCCTCAAATCTGGGTTCTTGGCATTTCCTGTCTTCGGACCGAGACACTTCAGTAATCAAAGAACCCTCCTCTTCACCAGTGCATTCAGGTAATGTAGAAGACGTTTCTTTCTGCTTCACGCTTTCAGTGTCAGTGGAGCGTGATGCTGCATCTGGCTGGGCATTCTCTGGGTCTCTTGTCCCAATGGGTGATGAAGGTTTGCAGGGAGGACTGTCTGAGCAGCAAGGTGTTATATTTCCCTTGGATGGTGCTCTCTGGATTGGCGTTTGAGACGTTTTTAACTGTATGGGCTTCTTCACTGGAGATTTTGGAATCTTCTCTTGTAGATTTTCTGCAACAACCTTTTTCCTCTTCAGGCCTTTTATGTTATCTGCATTTCTTCTACCGCTTTCAGATATCCCTTGAGTAAGAGACACAGAAAACCAGAGTTGGTACAGCAGCACCCTTTTCCCCCCATACATTACATACACACACACAAAGCACTAAAAGTCCCTTCATCTTCTGAAATTGTCCTATTTTCTTTAGCTGTGTATTCTTTGCTGGGATTTGGCTGGTATTGGGTGAGAGGCAAGGTACATACACCTTGGAGGGTTTGATAGTCCATGCATTGAAATCAATACAACTAAAATAAAAAATGTGTGCTTAATACAAATTTATTACGATCCCTAAAATATATCGAATTATTACAGTTGTTGGACATACCAACTAGACTGTCTTCTTGACTATCGGGAAATATTTAAAAATCATTATGCAAGCTGTGCCTAACTGTGACCATTACGGTTTTTCTTCTTCTTCCTCTTTCGGCTTGTCCCGGCAGGGGTCACCACAGCAAATCAACCTTCAGTTTTGTGCTGGATGCCATTCCTGCCGCAACCCTCTGCATTTATCCGGGCTTGGGATCGGCTCAAGGGAGAAACTACTCGTACTACCTTGGAGGCTGCATTACCATTTTCTTTAAAAAAAACAATACACAAATCATACAGTCTGCTTAAAATCAGAAAGGCAATGCTGATTAAAACAGCTTAAAAGGTGCAATACACTTCATGGCTTTTAAATGTCATTTAATTTAAAACAGAAATTTCACTTTTTTACTTTTGACAGTCAGATAATGATTAGAAACTGCATTTCAATAATCAAGCAGTGCTGTTTTTAAAAGGGCGCACCCACCCATACCACGGTGTCCCATAATTTGTCTAATTCCCTGCAGCAGTGAACCAGGCCAGTGCCTTAAAGCTATGTTGCATAATATTAGCAGAGTCCTGTCATAGTTTCCTGGCTTGTAGAGGTATTTCCCAAGATGTGGTAAGGTTTTCTTTAAAGCCTCAGGTATAATTAGCTTGAGGAACGCCTCGTCTTTACACAAGTTAATTCATTCTCCACGCACACATACAACCAAAGAGCAGGTAACCCTGTTCTATTCAATAACTCCATCTGAAGGACACCTGACAAAGAAACACGCTGGTTTCCACTGCTCCTGAAAGAACATGGATTAATACGGCCTTAGCTCTAATAGGTCAAGAGGTTCTATATTTACAGCAGCTTTGTTATTGTGGAAAACGGCATAAAGAAATCATGCTTAACATGAGTAACTGTCAGTATAGGAGTTTTATTGTGAAAACAAGATGTCATCATCGGATAAAAACAATGACCCAGAAATGCTTTAGACCAGTAATGAATCTTGATATTATTTTCCTCTCATCTGAATGACTAATCCACTAAATATTTTGTCCCGACATTAAAAATGTGAAAACCTAATTTATCAAAAGATGCCGAGCTGGTGAAGGAGCTTCACTTCTGGGCAGTTATCGGAGGGTTTAACCTTCGACATGAGGATCTGCTGCACAAAGAGAAGGACTGCCATATTTTTATTTGAACGCTTTATATTTATCTTGTCCATCAAGTACCATAGAAGAACTATGTTGCAGTGATGATGTAAACTTACTTTAAATGGAGCCCATAAAGCTCTACTAGTTTCTTTTTACACGTATTGTAATTACATAAAAACTCACTTAGCAAAACTAAAATATTTTTCCATGCGTATAATTTAAAATTATAATCAATACAAGTCCCTACCACAAAAACAAGTGCATATTTAAAAAAAAACATTCTCTCAGGAATGTAAAAGGAAAAAAGGAATCTATAATACAAATAGATTTATTAAAACAAAAGCATTAAGTGTTATAATACTACTGGATCTTCTACTGTAACTAAAGAAAATCTTTCTTTATCTTTCAAGTTAAATTATTTAATTTTACTCATATTAAACATCTAAATCAGAAAAAAAATATATATATACAAAACAAAATGCCTTAAAGACAAAAGAATAAGCAAGTATTAATTTTCATTCAAAGTCCTGTGAAAACATCTCTTACCTTTCTGTGAGCCTTTTGGGTCTTTAAGCTCTTTCTGTGCCTCTTCGATTTTATCTGCAGGACGAGAACAGAAACCATTTTTAGCAGGAAGAAGTGTTGCACAGCGAGTAGCGAACGGATACTGGGGATGCTTCCCACACGGCTGCAGCAAGCTGAAGGTCCTTCAAATGAAAAACAGATATTCTTCCATAGCTGACAGACTGCACTATTCCATAATGGAAACTACTGTAATCATGAAGGAGGCAAGCCTGTGTGCGTACAAAAACACAACCGTCAGCACGCACCCATTTAGAGAAGTAACAGCGCCATGACACGGAGATTAAGTCTGCAAATAAGTCAGTATCGGGGGGGGGGGGGGGGTCATCCTCATTATCGTGGACTGATATATTTGAATCTCAACATTTTGTTCGTACCCCTCGGGGAAGACAGATTCCTTTCCATTCAGGTCTTTTATACATCACAATCATCACCCACAATGCAGTCGGTGGGTAACCCGTTTCTGTATGATCCATGTGGATGTGTGGGAGGAGCCACGGCATTCACTGTGATCAATATTCATTATAATCGCAGCTCAGCACGGCGTGACTGATTCACACCGAGTGGAATAAACCCAGGGAGAAGAGTCGGACCCTCCCAGGAAGAGTCACGACCACCAGACCGGTGGGTTTCACCAACATGTGCAAACATGTCCTTAGTTTTTAATCCAGATTAGTTTCGGTATCATTGTGATGAGGAAAACAATGGCACCAATTACATTGCATTCCGCATTCACCAAGGAATGATGATAGGAATTGCTATCATCCGTTTAGCTTGGAAAATGAAAGTACATTTTTTTTTATTGTTAAAGAAATGAGGGAACCAATCAGGTCACATTGCATCGAAACGGGTCCTGTAGTGTTGTTGACAAACAAACGAAATACGGAAATAGTAAATCCAATAGTACTTACAATATAATCTCTATTCTACTTATTATTCCAAAACAAATTAAAGGTGTCTGGTGACCCACACGCATCTTTTTATAGTCTCATTAATTTTTACGCACTTTATTATTTGTAATTTTTCTGTGACTATAAAAAATAAGGAATTAAAAACCCGTCCTATAATAGAAATGTATATAAATAAAGCAGAACCACGGATCACATGCACATACTGTAACACGCTCACGCTAGCTACAGGGGGAAATGGGCGAGCCACCTCCACACCTTGCATCGTTCTGTCTCCGATGGCTATGGAAAAGAGAACGAAAAATAAACCCTCCGTGGCTTCTGTGTCCTGCACATGAACATTTATAGTACAAGAGGAGTCCTGAAGGACCAGCGGTAACAACTTTGTCCTAAACGGCGCTAACAGTGTTAATCGAGGGTGAAAGAGGATAATCTGTGCTTCCCAAAAATCACAGTGCAATGCTGGGAATACTTGGAGGGGTGGACACGAGTGGGCCAGGGAAGAGGTCAGTGGATTATATCATCATATGGGTACTGTAGTCACACCCTTCATCTCTCTCTCTCTCTGTATATCCCTGGCGCACGCCACAGATTACATAATGCGTCTCCACCCCTGTGCTGCTGTGGAGCAAAACAAAGGCGCCCTGCCAGCAGAAACACAGCAACCAAGGCTCGCAAGGAGAGGCTAGTGTTTGCGAGCATGTCTCTGACTGCAAGCTAAACAAAGAGCAGAGAGGGACGTCAACACGCCCAGACGGCAGCAGGCGGGGCGGCCGAGTAGCCAGGATGTTGAAGCGTCCCCTCAGCTATCACAGCCGCCACCGCCACACACCGATCTGAGATAAATGGTTATTTAGGGGTCAGGAGAATGGGAAATAGATGTTGACAAGCGTTTATTTCATTGTTTGTAGCTGGTGGATTGATGCATATGTCTTGTATGAGGCCGCATTATACACACACACACACACACACAGATTGCATTCGTTACATAACAGGCCACAAGCAAGACCCCTCATGCTGAGCGACACCCATGAAGTCAAGCTGCAAAGCGTGGAAAAGAACAGGAAACAGTGGGAAGAAACCAGGCAGCGGTCAAAAAAAGTTATTCCATCCACGGTGCCCGAGTTAAAACAGCAGGGAATGATTACAGGGTCGTTCATATTTCCCTCATTATGGCTGCCGGGGATGCGAGGTGGTCTGGGACATGGCTACGTATTCCATGTGAAACCTGTAACCACTGGAAACACTGAACACAGTCAGAGGAATGTACACAAATATGTTGTGTTGTGTGTCGCCCGTGATGAAAACCAGAATATGACCAAGACATTTTAGGGCAAGGAGAGAAAACAAAAGGTTGAGGGGAACCGACCACAAAGAGGCCCTTATAAGTAAACTGTTTAGAAGTGCGGTCTTTGGAAAAATGATCTATGATACCGTAAACTCTTTCTACGTAGAACGTAGAATAACGAAGTCACTGGAGTTAAAGCCTTCAACAAATAAATGACCAGCCGATCTGCAGAAAGCCTTGAACCACTGGCCACGGCATGTTTAAGCAGCCGAAGCGTCGGCGGAAAGCGTCATTAATAATGTATGCAACTTAAACATGTGGTCTGGATTCACCGAATACTCAGCGAGCACAGAAGTGTCAAACTAAGATGCACTGCTGCTCGTCTCTCTGGCTCTACAGACAAACGATGGCGGCCGGACGCCTCGAGGTGGCCGACTCGTCATCCACGATTCACGCCGTGTGACATCTAAGGGATGGGGCTCGGAGGGCCAGCAGTGGGTGTGTGCATGTCAATTAAGCAGGTGTTTGCGGGGCGAGGGAGTCGGTGTCCTCGCTGGTTGCTGTCATGGCAACCACAAGCCTTTAATGCAGCCCCGCCGTGAACCTTCCGGCCCAGTCCTCTGATGGGGAGGAGTGGGGAACGTGATTATTTGTGGCCCGAGAGCCATGATGACATCACACTTGAGCAACATGCCCCCCCCCCCTGCCTCCGACGTTGTGGCCAGTCAGCTGGAAGCGAAGCCCTTCCCCATTACGGCACCTGACAGGTAATTATCGAGACATGGCTCCAGATACAAACACATGCTAATGAGTTAGCGCGAATGGGCCGTGCACGGCGAGCTTGTGAGAGGGTCTCGACCCACGGCTATCATATGAATAACAATCCTGGCGCCGACCCCCCCCCCCCCCCCCAGCCCACATGGAGCAGCAGTACCGCTGCCGGGCACCAGATCCTACCCAAGAGGCCCGTCTGCCTGTTGGCTGACAAATAACTGCCAGGCTCCCCCCCCCCCCTCCCTCCCTCGCTGCCAGCTCGTAACACATTCATATTTTGCCCAACAGCCTGCCCTGCTGGGCTTCAATGTGCCAAACGGCGGCCATCAGCGGCATAGTGGCAGCTTCTCCTCGCGTCCATATGCACCGTGTTTGTGTGCTGCAGATGGTCGCGGCTCCAGCATCAGGATGCATGACACCAGCGGAACACGCCGGCGGGCAGACGGACAACAACCAGCGGCAAATCAGCTCGCAGCACGCGCCACCCCACATTTCATGCCTTCTGGCATTTTGAAGTGTTAAAGGTGGACGTCAGCTGATCGGCAAATGTGCCGCAGAGCTCAGAGAAGCCACGTGAAGACCAGCAGGGGGGGGGGGGGGTCAGTCTAAATGCCGTGGCGCACTGCTGAACGAGCGGCCCAAACCAACGCAGCGTTTGGTGAGCGAAGAGGAAGACGAGACGAGGGGAGATGTCTCAGCAGGCAGAAGATGACAAGGTGGGCGTCGGCAGCTTCCGCCCCCGGGGCGCCGTCACCGTGCAGGAGGGAGACGTTACGTAAGATGAGCGCCTCCAACCAGCCTGCAGGACACGCCGGCTGGTGCACAAGCGCACCCCCCCACATTAGGACAGTCACCAACAAGGAGATCTGTCAAGCCGCACAAACACGCGTCAAGCAGTTAAACACAGTTTAAAAATAACTTTATTAATCAAACAAACTTATCAGCTGGCTCATCCGTAAAATAACAAAAATAAATCCAAGTTGGATCTTTTTTTTTAATCTTGTGTAATATTAGACTGCTTTATTTATTTTTATTCCCCTTAGTGCTGATTCCTGGCTGTTTTTATCATACATGATACCAGATTATTGCGCTGGAAGCTCTACAGCGGTTCTGGTACGACCGTGAAGTGTCACCGAGCTGAAATGTAATCACCAATGGCTCAGGAAAAACATAATTATTCTTTACCGTTTGTTTCCTCGCGTCTCTACATCCTGGAAGCCGACACCACACATGACTCGAGCCCATTCTTTGGTCACAATCCTCCCATCCATAGGTCCAAAATTAAACAATTTATGATTACGATAATTAACCCAGAGGGATTTTCAATTGGATTCGCGCTGAATTTCTAACCTTTTTATACAATAAAAATATTTTCCTTTGATTTTGAAACCAGGTTGGTATCAGTCAGTGAAAGGCATCGGGCCTCCTCTGACAACGACTGTGACTGATCCTCTCTGATCAGTCACAACAGCAGCCGGGCGCTGCAGGAGTTTCCGTCACCTTCAGGGGAAGTCCGTTTATCTTATCTCACTTGTCTTCCTGTTTCCTGCGGAGGAGGAGCAGCGTTTCTGCAACCCTCAGCAGCTGACCCACACACGAAGTGGTCATAAGGGCTACTGTCAGCATCTGAGAGCTTTATCTGCACCGACACGATCATGCAAGAAAGCCTCTGGGTTGGGGGGGGGGGTCTGAGAGCAGAGCCCAAACCGAAAGACACACACAAGGGGGCACGTGCTGCTACAGGAAGAACGCTGCTATCACAAACGAACGATGATGCAGGGGAGAGGAATCCCCCATTACTCTACGATCTATCATCATCAGCTGGCTAAGAGGGGAAGCACAAAGTGGACCCCCCCCCCCCCCTCTCCTCACATCAGACAGACAGAGCTGGAGTGGTTCAGGAGGATGACGGATGGAGAGGGAGCACAGATGGACTGGGTTTGGGCTCAACTACAATGGAGTCCTTCACAAAGAGATGATGGACCCGACGGCCATCACTGACGGGATGCAATTCACAATGAACTCAACTAAGTGGTTTATAAAAGGGTCTAAAATTTAGAACATTTTCTCAGGTCGCAGGTGAAATTCTCTCATCTGACCTTTGTTTAATACTCTACCAGCCGAAGCAGCAGCAGAGCTTCACATCTCAGGAAACGGAACCACCAACAACACGTCTTGGTTACCAAACCAGGACGTAGCTTTGGGTCTGTTGCACTGACGAAACAGAAACCGCCGAATGAAGGTTTAGTCAGGACTAGCGCAGACAAAAATGTCATCTTTTGTAGCTGCCTGCATGCGACACTGGGTTTTTTGTTCAATTAATATAATGAAGTATTATATTCTTGTACAGAAACAAGGAGCTGTGGTGTCTGAACAAGAACATTTTAGAACCATGAATCGCTACAAGTCTCGTTCTCCCTGCAGCGACGAGACCAGCTGCTCAGCATCAATGTGCAGGGATGGGGGGAGTAAAGGATGGGGAAGGGGGTGTTGTGCTGCTTACCCTCCACTGCAGGAACTGCAGACTGAATATAAATGACAGCATCGAGGCAGGTAGGAGTTTAAAAACAACAACACAGCGCTTTGGGCAGACGCCTTTAAATAATATATCTGTAATAAAGAGGCGCTGCACGTCTTCACACAGAGCAGCAAACGCAAAATCCAGGATTCAGCAGGCCGAGTCGCCGTCCCTGTGATCACACTAATAATTAGAGGATGTGTTCCGAGGGGGGGGGGGGTCCTTACGCTCTCTCCTGGTGATGAAGCTGCAAACATCCAAAGAACAGATGAAATATTCACCCCCCCCCCCCCTTCCCTCCCTCCTGCACACACAGACAAAGGCTTGCTGCCGTATCTGTACAGTACTGCTACCCCCCCCCCCCCCCCGCAGGAAACTGTAGGTGGAAGAAGCAGCAGACTTTGGAGGCCACTGCTTATTGGGACTGTGTGGGCACCCTGGTGAAAAACTGACATCACGAGCGTGTCGTGGGCGCGTCGAAGGCTTAATGGTGCAGGCAGAGTTCAGCGTGAACTCACCACGTACTCTCTCTCACGCCACGCGCACGCTCAAACGGGGGGGGGGGGGGGGGGATAGACAAGAAAGAATCAGGCTCGAGCCATGAGATGCATCAGATCACAGAGCATGACTGATACACTGTAAAAAATTAGATTACTAAAGTAGATTACTACCACTACCAGTGAAGTAATGCGTAAGTACCATTTTAATGTTTAATTCAGCTACATACGTCCAAAACATAAAGTTATTCCATTTAGTGCACGATGTCTCAAGGCAGCCGCTCCTTCGGCATTCTGCAAAAAGCATTTTGTTTGCTGCCATCATGAAATGTATTACAATTCCAAAAAGAGTAATTCCGCAAATCGTGAAAACGTCGATGCTGCCCGACTCGAACGTCGTCTCACGGTAGCGTACGGTTAGCGTCTAAATAGCGATTCATTCACACGCAGGTGTCTGAAAAGAGTCTGAATCTGAGCCTTCCTCTTCATCATCCGGCCGAAGCAGAGCAGAGGGCAGCAGCGGGGATGAAGAAAAGATGGCGCCGACTGGCTGCATCTTTACTCAAATCCGTTATGGTTTCTGGAGTAACAGCAAAACGCGTCCTTGTGGCATGAGAAGCGGCAGGAAAGCAGAATCAGCACCTTGCAATTAGTCGAATAAACATTTAAGGGTTAATCAGATACAGACAGAGATACTCTTCTAATGAAAGTAATCCAGCGCTGATTTCACGTCGGGAAGGTTTTATATATATATTTTTTAATGGCTTATAATACTTAGATGTAAAAGATTGTTGAGGTCAGAAATCAGGAACCGTCAGATTAAATGCAGTGAATTTAAAGCTACAGCGTTTTTTTAAATCTCACGTCTCTTTGGGGACCTTGGGGCTTCAGCGATTGCGCCAACTCGGCGGCGTCCGTCACAAGCGCAGCTCCCGCTATTCAAACTGAACTCTGAACTAGTTTTCACTTTTGCTTTCTGTGCTTGATCCTCCTCGCTTCAGATGAGAGGCTCGCTGGAATTCAGCAGGAAGCTCTCGACTGTACACAAACACCCACTTGATTTTGAAAAAGTGGAACCAAAACAAGCTGCACGTCAGATTCATCCAGTCAGCGTCTCGAGCGGGGGGGGGTCAAAAATGGCATCTGCATGCACATTTCTGTGACTGGTTGATGAAGACTGTGTGACAATAAAAAGCCGCGGAACTAAAACGGCCTCGAGCTGAAACGGATTCAAGGTCGACGTCTGAGAGGAACCGGCCTCTCCTTTCACACGTTAGGCTTCTGCAATAATCCGCCGATCCTCGTCGTACAGAGGCAGCGGATCCGACGTACCGTGCGAGATCGTTTTTCCAGTAACGGTCGCGCTTGTTAACGGCCCGCCGTCTTCGGCACGCGATCGGAACACTGCAGACAGAACAATGCGGGGATTTGCATCAAGAAACAAAGTGAAGGTTCCTCTGGAGGAAAACGAGCCGAGAAAGTGAAACATTTCGATGAAATGCGAGATTCATTTTCACGCACTACGCACCGGCGCCCTCGGTTCGTAAAAATACGACAGTTATTCCAGAGAAGTGCAGCAGAAGTGGAACGTCAACATCAATCAGCCGATAGACTTACAGTTCAGCGCGTTCTTAGTGCAGCCCGGAGACGGCCGCGCCGACAATATGTACGAAACGACAGCGGAAGAAACGCGCAGACTTCTCGGGTTCGACCGCCCTCGGCGCGATGACGGCTTCCTGTGTGCGTTCGCTCTGCAAGCAGAAGAGCAGTGGCAGTGAACGGGGTTCCTGTAGCAGAAACGCAGCAGCACGCACACACACACACACACACACACCTGACCGACACACTCAGAACACTAAATAATGGAAGGCGTCTGTGTGCACTTGTTTCACAGCAGTCAATAAGAGGAAATGTTCTTACCGGCTGACATGGAGCAGGAAGGCGACTCGCAGAAGGGAGAACAAGTGCATGCGTGAGAACCGTGTCGACACACGCGGCCGCACGTCGGCGTTTCCGCCCTATCAGCTGTGGCTCCGCGGCGGGGCGGGGCCCGCAGCTTCCTTAGAATAATATGACGAGGAGGGGAATTCCTGTAAGAGCCAGGAAGAGGGAGGGGGGGGGCTGCCTGAACTGAGTATGCTGGTTGACGTCACCGAAACCGGCTTTGGCACCCTCCAGAGGATCCTTCTCCCTCCCTCCCTCCGTGTCCGAGGGGGAGGAATTCTACGTAGCCTGCCAACTGCTGGTTGCCCAACAGCTCCCTGGCGGGTGAGGAAGACTCAGACCAGCTTATTTCCGGCGGTTGCATCTTAACACGAAGCTCCTGTTTGCTTCAGAAAAGTTTCACAAACGCTCAGCTTGGCCCAAAATACCGGATCAGGATTCGTTTATGTGTCCTTTCATCACGTGATCACAGACTGAAACTGAAACTGTCAACGATCCTGTGAGAACGTTACAAAAAATATAAAAATACTGAAGGGCTTGTGTTTTACCGTCGCATCTACTCGTCCCTCCCTCGGAAAAAGCAGAAGGCTTAAGCAGTGCATGCAGGCAAACATTTTTTGGGGGGAGCAAAAAGTTCCAAAAACAAAACAACACTCTGTTGCCTAAACACTGATCCTAATTTTCCATAAGCCCAGAGAGAATTCTCAGAATCAGGAAACAAGATTTATTTATTCATCTGGGCTCCCAGAGAGAGAGAGAGAGAGAGAGGTTTCGCAACGATGATTCACTGTCTCTCTAATTGGAGAGAGAAACAGTTGCAGCTCAGTGCGTCAATCTTCCGTCCAATCCCTGCAAGGGATTTCTTGTTTTGGCTTACGAAAACAAGAAAGGAACTGAAGTTGGTTTCATTTGCGTTGGTCCATCATGGAGAGCGAGAGACAGAGAGAGAGAGAGAGACGATCAGCCATTAAGGCTGTTAAAGCTGCAAGTAATCATCCAATCAAATGACACCAAGAAAACAATTAACACAAGGCTGATTTGCTGTCAAGAAAATTGGGAGGGTCCATTGAAAATCCGAAGCAGCTAATCAGAGAGCAGCCATTGGTCGGCTGTTTCGCTTCATCGATGCCTCCTGAACCAGGAAGTGATCGAATTCACCGAAAATCAACTCCAATACAATTTGTATTTCAGTGCTGACAGGCCATCGGGTGTTTTTTACATTATCTACTGATTTCATTTGAGCCTTTTCTCCGCTCGATGCCAGGATAACACATCTTGAAACTGCCACTGGGTGCGAGAACGAGTATTTAAAAATCAAGAGCTTTCAAACACAGAAAAAGTCCTACTTAGCACTGGAAGAGTCACACTTCTACTACTTTTAAGATCACCTGCCGTTTGTTGCTCGTTCCAGCGGCTCAAATGTGACGATCTGATGCTTTTATTTGTGGCTTTAGAAAATCAGAACTTGTTTTTTAACCACAACTGATTGCAGGGAAAAAGAAATCAGGACTTCTGGGACATTATGTATGGAACCATAATTTGCCTCCAAACTAGTTGTGATGTCACAAAAACCCTCTTGTCTTCTCTTTCCTAGCAAAAATAAAAAGCATGTCCTTCTTGTAAAGCTCAAGTCTAATTTGATTTCATTGAATCGAACACGCCGTGTCCCGGATGAACAGCGCTCCCTGTGTAGAGCCAAGCTGCTCCTTTTATTCACGGAGGAAAATCCTTGGAACATGGAGACTCCGTGGAAATTTGTTTTCTAACTGCAGAAAAGAAGACTTTGGTTTCGGTGACACTAAGAGCCGGGAAGTGATCTTGTGATGATTCTTAAAGTCAGCGGGAAACTGTGCCATAACTGAAGCTCTTCAAAAATACAAAGAGCAGCCAAGCCGTCTTTTAAACAGCGACGGACGTGTTGACACTGAGTGGTAGCGATAAAGCTGCAGGCTGTCAGTCTGTTGGCCTGCAGGGCGCCACGGGGCGAGGTTTGCTGTGACCACAGGGGGGGGGGGGGGGGGCCTCATCCGGCTGAGCATTCGACGGGAAAAAGAGCATCCATGTTTCATCCCTTTGGATTAGTCATTACGGGGTATTCTGAGGGTTTGGCCACAAAAGTGTCCCGGAAAATAAGATACCGGAAAGTATTTCCTCGAGTCAGGGACAACAAACACCTTTTTGCAGAGTCATTGCGTGTGTACGGATGATAAACACCTCACAGGCAGGGACTCTGTGATTAAGGCCAACCAAACCGAAAGTACGAAGTCGGTGTTAGCGGGTCGGCAGCGAAAACAAACACCGACTCACAGAATCAACTGTCCAGATAAACGACACGAAGACGGGACTGCAAACGCTGCTCTGTGTACTAGGAGGGGGGGGCATCGCCTCATCCCTGTGGGAACGTCGGGGTTAATGACAGCTGAGCTAGTGATAATGCAACCGATGCTGGATGGAGTAATCCAGCGAGCTGCCCGCAGTTCATCGGGGTTAAAGACGCGTGCACGATCACGGCGACGCGCACAAACCTGCTCGGAAACGGCCACGACTGAACGGCGCCGTTGCCAAAACTGTTCCGCCCTCTCCGCGTATGAGCAGACGCCCAACGATGACCCCTTTCCTGCGCTGAAACCCCCCCCCCCCCGAACTGAAACCAGTGCAAACCCACGTGGGGAGGCCCGGAGACAAACGCGGCCCTCAGCCGCGGGGTGGACGCTCTCGTTCTGCTCGGGTCAACGCTTGTAAAGGCCTCGGAAAATAGACGTCACATTACCACGAAACAAATATTTTCCCACTGATGGCGCTACAATAAACTGCAGGCTGCTCATACTTGCATTACTCTTTGTACCGGATTATGTTTGCATTGAAGTATTTGTACTTTTACTCCAGTAACGGTTCTGAGCAATCATCCCATCGCTGCTAACACCCAACCCACCTTTGTTGCAGCGTCATAAAGTCAACATGCTTAGCATCAGAACCGATTTGTGACTCGGCGGCACTGACGCACGCAGGCACGATCCAATCAGCGGAATCTAACACAATTCCGGGCCCATGAGTTTCATCCGGTTGATGGATCTGTGGCGCTCTCGTATCCCTGAATCTAATCACGGTGACATCCTCGCCATGTGAGGAAGCGCCATTACCGCCGCCGAGCCTTCTAGGAAAAGCTGCAACTTTTAATTAGATCTGCATCTCATGAGGCTGAGAACAGCGAGAGGGCAGGAAGTCAGGATCTAAAGCTACGCAAGGTCACTGATCGCGCTACAAAACAGCAGTGGGATCTCTCTCTCTCTCTCTCTCTCTCACCTATTCTCGTCCTGCTCCTTTCTACTGTTGCAAAACAAGCCGCGTGTCTCCTCCATCCGCTTCCTCCGACAGCTCACCCCCTGGGGGGGCGGGCGGGGGGGGGGGTGTTAATGAGGGCTGTTTTGTGCACTGTTGGACATGAAGGAGCCACTTCGGGTGGCATGAAATCCATTTGGATTTCAGCTCAGGTGAGGCGATGTTGCTCTCCCTTCAGTTGAAGGATGAAATCCGTATTATTTGGGCTTCGCCCAGTTTAGAGTCGATCAGTCACACAGGAAGCCTTTCGGTATATTGTTCTAGTCCTCCGCCGGGTCACCCAGACACCAGCGGCGTCCCGCAGGGCTTTCGTGCAGCTGCTGCGAGCGTCTCTCTGTGGATGCCTCCAGACAGCCCATCTGCTTTTATACCTCATTTATGGCGTGCTCTGCCTCTGGCATATACAACACGGAGGGACGCGCCTCGACAGCGGCCACAACAGTCAGCCATGTGTGGGCGAACCGGTGAAGGCCTTGGCTCCGGTGCGTGACGAATTACTCACTTAAGTTACTTGGATGTGTGAAAACGATGCAAAAACAATCGTGAAAATGACAAAAAAAATATTCAAAAAATACCCTCAGTTAACTTCACTTTCAATAATATTGCACCTTTCCGGAGACGAAGGCCGCAGCGGCTGAACGAATGGGCGGCGTGCACTAGGACCGTAACGAAATCCTTAGCCGTTTGATGAAGCAGCTGCTCCTTCTCACGATGATGCAATCCTCAAGATAACATTCGATTTGTATCCCGACCTAAAGACATTTACGTGCTGCAGCCTCTGCGGCGTCGGGAGCGGGACGGGAGCAGCAGCGTTTGGCCCGCGAGCCGCTGCCCATGGACGCTGTGGGTGCTTCATCCCTCTGATGTTGCTGCCGCCCACCTCCACGCCGTTCACAGCCTCTACTCTGCGGCAGGCAGGAGGTAACTTACATAACCACACCGGGCATGAGCAACATGGCGCTAGTCATGCCTCCACCTTGTCCCCGTCCTCCTGCCTCTTTCCATCACCATCCTCATCATCACCCTCTTTACCCACCATTTTCCGTTTTCAACCTCCCTGCCCCCCTGCCCCCCCTGCCCAGTCCCCTCCCTCTCTCCTGTTTCAATCACATCAGAGTTGTGCCTGTTGCAAAAGGAAACCAGAGGTCATTATTCCGAGCGCTGCTCTTGTGTAAATATCGTGATTTGAACTATATATTTTGAATGTTCTTTTTTCCTGCCGCTTCACTTCGTGAATATTGGAAAACGCCAGAGAGTAAAGGAAGCGAACGGGAGATCCTGCCAACCTGAGGCTGCCGGTGAAGGCGGGCGATGCCAGGAGCGCCAATAAGATGAAGCATTTAAATAAAGCATCATGAAAGTACAAAGGACAAGCCATCAGCAGGGGGGCATGCAGGGATCCAAAATAACCTCAGTGTCAGTGTTTGCTATTCTAATATTACTATTAATAATAAGCACATCTATTTTTAGTGGAGGGGGGGGGGGGGGGGTAAACGCGGTGGATGATCTCACAGTGCGTGGAAGAAGAAGTAGAGTCACAAGTGTTGCAAGTTCAGCTCTGGTCTATCTCCGGACCGAACTGTTGCATAACACCATCAGCTCAAGCTTATCTCGTCCTCCCTCTCCTGCTGTCGCCGGGGGGGGGGGGGGGGGGGGGGGGGCAGCCAGAGGTTAATGAGGCGCTGGACCGATGCCGTTAGGTGGAAGAGACGTAAAGACGCTATATGCAGAAGGAAGAGGACAGAAGACTTGGAACATGTCTTCGAGGACACGCTCCGCTCCTTTAGCTGCTTTAAAACTAAAAAACAAGAAGCAGATCCGAAATGATTTAATGAGTCATGAGAGCGTTTCATTCGAGCAAACGTTTCGTGGTTCCGGCTTTCCCGATGAAACAGTTTCCCTTCCTTTTGCTCATCTTGGATTTTTAGAGCGACGTGTCTGCGAGTAAACAGCGAGCCGATTGCTTCTATTGTGCTCAACCAGTAGAGCAAACACAATCCGAAGGTGTCGCCCCCCCGCAGGAGGCGGGTGGAGAGCCCCCGGGTTATTTACAGACTCCACAGACTGCTATTACCATTGATCAAGAAGAAAAGTTGTGATCAACTTAAAAGGGACAGTTCCCATCGCGACAGGATCGCCGCCATAAAGCAGCACCAAACACAGCTGAGGCAATTTATGGGAAATGAAGGAATGATATCAGAGAGGGGGGGGGGGGGGGGGGGGTCAAAATGAGAGAAAGGTAAAGAGCGAAACAAAAAGACTTGCAGCGAGGAATAAAGGTCAAGCGTTCAGAAAGCTGCACGATACCTGTCAGCAGGGGAGAAGGGTGCCGCAGCTGGGGGGCGTGGGGGGGGGGGGGGGGGGGGTCGCTCAGGAGCTGCCGGGGTCCTCCTGGAGTCTGACGCTCAGGACACCTGACATTCCTGACCCAGGCAGACACTTTCCCCACAGATAACCGCCGACATTCCTGCGCCTCCCTCGGTCTCCCCCAAGGAAGAAAAAAAAAAAAAAAGAGAGAGAGAAGGCGCAAACTGAAGTTGCGTCCGTCCGTCCGTCTGTCTGTCCTCGCACTCCGACACGCAGCTGCGTTTGTGTGCCGAGCTTCCACTTCTCACTTCTGCGTGGCTTCTCCGCCGTCTGTCAGTGGAGCAACCACGCTTCTCCCTCCTCCCTCCTCCCTCCTTTGTGTTACTTCTCCCACCTCCTCTCCTCCCTTCTCCTCCCGCTCAGTCTTACTTCTCTTTTTTTTTTAATCCCTACTCCGAGTCAGGGAAAGCCCTCCCTGCTGGTTTCCCTAAGCAGCAATGCCTTCTCTCTCTCTCTCTCTCTCTCTCTCTCTCTCTGTTTTATTTTATTTTTATGCATTTATTTTTTTTAAAGCCAAACAAAGCAGAATGAAGGCTCTAAAACCAGCACAGGTCTCCAACTCATCTGCGACTCGCTGCACAAACGCGCTTGTCAACAACAGATTAGCATCCAACCTACTTGTGGCGCCCAACCTCACGCAGGCTATAAATACGCGTCTATCCGTTCTGTGCATTGATCCTATCTGCGGGGCGATCAGAGAATTAACCTGGACCCGAACACAACACCACCTCCGAATCGCTACATCACGCAATGGTTGGGATTCTTCTTAGGATCAATCTTCAGAATCCGCAGCAAAGAAGAGAGAAGACATTTTCGCTGTTTACGGCCATGCGGGTTCAGGTCTCATCTGACTCTCGCGGGCTTTAGGTACCGTTCAAGTGAGGACACGCACCGTCACCTGCTGGACTGAGAACAGCACACACACACACACACTCCCACACACACTCTCACACACACAAGGACCCGGGGAAACACCTGCACTCACAGCCGAGACTCACCGCTAGTCATGCCAGGAACATGGAAAATAAAACCTCGGCTCGGGTTTCATGTTACAGGCACACCTGAGCTGACTCACATGGGAAGCAGCTTAAACTGGAATCATCCTGATTTGTTACTGTCGATCGACACCTTCTCTCGTCCTGCTAACCCCTGGCGAGGGCTGTTGGGGGGGGAGTCGAGGATCGTCGCAGCTCAGAGTTCCCCCGAGTCGCCCACCCGAGAAGCTCTGGGAGCTCAGAAACCCCCTCCCAACATTGCTGCCCCATGGCAACAGCAGCTAAAGGAAAAGATGGTCTGTGTTACGCAAGAGGATGAAGCCATGCCAGCAGGCAGGCACCTCATCCTCCTCCTCATCCTCCTCCTCTTCCTCCGTCTCATTTTCACAGCCTCCCAATTAACGTTTGTACTAATCGCTCTCCTAACCCGACATCCCTCTCTCACTCTTTCAAACCTTTTACTCTGGCACCATCTTCTCCTTCATCATCCTCAACTTCTTCTTCATTTTGTTTCACCGACTCACACACAGTGTGCCTGCAGAAGCACCGTACCGCTGCAGCGGCACGGCTGAACGACCTTCTCCATTTAAAAGGAAACCGCTGTTATTACGGTCAAACGGACAGGCGGCGTGACGTCACCGCCCGGTAGGAGGCTCAACGCAAGCGCCTGGACCCTGCAGAGCTTCCCATCGTGCACGCTTTAGATGATGATGGGGCGTTCTGCACGCTTCACCAAGTTACATCCAGGACCATTTAGCCTTTTTTTTTTAAACCAGCCGACTGAACAAAATGTTTAGCCGATATAAAGAACGAGGAAACCCGAAGGGACGACACGGGACATTGTGTCACGTCTTCTGTAAGACAATCCATTACATCGATGTAACCAGGGGCCTGGAAAAGGCTGCAGAGAGAGTGGATTAGAGTTTGAGATTGTTAATTGGGGTTAGAATGGAGGTTAAGATGAAACTGATTATATAGCAGATGTTTGTCTGCGCTAGCAGCTACAGATCCTGGGCCCTGGTTTGGGCTGAGTTTAACGACACTCATTCGTTTTTGACCTTTACATTTGTTCTAATCCGTGCTCATTTGTTTCTGTAGTTGGTGCCTCTCTGCCAGATCTAAATGCTTGGCTGTTCCCGATCCTCGAGTTCTGGTTCCAGGACTGCGAGCGTAGCATTGGACGAGGCCTGGCTGAATTAAAGGGATGTTTATCGCCGCATTTGTCCAGACAGTTTGAATAAATGACTCATATCCGCCATTGTAGTCTCTAACCCGAGCAGGAATGCTGCAGCCACTGCTGAGAATTCCAAGTTATCTGCAGTTGCATCATCAGCTTTGCATCGTGTGCAGATGATATCATTATATTTTATGGAAACACTAAATTTTCTTCTGCTGGGTTTGCTAGAAACCGTGTTGGCTGGACATACCCGTCTGTCCCCTGTCCCTCCCGTCTCGTCCTGCAACGGCCCCTTGACCTCACTCGAAAAATGTGTGTGTGTGTTTATTTACAGTATTGACCCGCCGCTGTGTCCATGTCTTTAAAATATTGACTTGACCCGTCCGACCTCAACCGATGAGTCGCTCATCCTTCCAGATGGCTCGCGCTCGTTTGGGGGCTTTCAGTCTTTCACCATCGACCTGTTGAGTCCAACGAGTCTGGCCAGCAAAGGACAACAGACCCCCCCCCCCCCCCCCCCCACACACACACACACACACTCCTCCTCCTCCTCTGCATTTTCTTTCAGTCAATACTAAGCAAATGCAAAAACAGCCCCGATGAAGCGACGCACTCCCTCTTGAAGGCGAGCAGCGAGGAGGCGCTGAAAACAAAGAGCGAGTTTCTGAATGACGGCGCTCTGAGACGAGGCGGGGTCCCACGGGGAGAACCGGCTGGATGACTTGGGAAGGATCTGCCAAGGGGCGTGTCGGACATGACGCAACTTATTAGCATCCTCTAGTCGACAGCAAGTTAAAGGTCGGATTCATCCCGTTTATTGATTATTAAATCAGAGCACTCATTACTTCGTTTGAAATGGTACAAACTCCCTGAACGTCACATTGCTTTTTATTATTTGGCAAATTCAGGTTATTTAGGTAAATAAAAGGATTATTTATATATATATATATATATCAAACAGCGTTACTAAAATGAATTAATCAATTAGCCCAAATCAATCAGCAGCTGTTTAGATGATGGTGTATCGATTTCAATATCCAGATAAAAACGTGAGAATTTGCTGCTTTTCACAGTTTCTTTATTAATTAGAATTTGTCAAAACCACACATTTGTCTCGTCTTCTGATTTTTGCTGGCTTCGTCCACTCCCACAATTACCATTTTAAAAATCAGATTTTGTTGAACACAAACCATTTTCTGCGTCGACAAACACACCTCGCCGCTGTGAGTTGTGACACACACAACCTAAAGGTGTCTCCTCTGAGCTCCCTTCATTCTCCGTGCGTCACCGAGCCTTTAGAGGGCCGTGAGGTCAGAGCTCGGGGGCGCATCGAGCCATTTAATGGACCGGTCTACACGCAGCACAGCGATTTGTTCAAAGGTCATCTTCCACCATTTGTTTTTTTTTTTTGGGGGGGGGGGGGGGGGGTTGCAGTCCAGTTGGTCACCTGTGAGTAAAGCACCAGCCTGAATTCCCGTGTGACCTCATCTTAGTCAGTCGAGTCACAGGCATCAGCTTGTGTCTCGAGAGCTGCGCCCTGATTGGCCAGAAAGCTGCGGTGACGATCGCAAACGACCCACGCAGCACAAAGACAGCAAATGCCACCGTTGATGAAGACAACTCAACGGCCTGGCCTCAAGGAAACCAGATGACCCCCCCCCTCCGAGTCGAGGACCAGGTCCCCAGAAGGCCGGCTTGACTGATGACACGAGACTTTCATGTAAATCCGTCACTTTAAATATAGAATCATGTGTGTAATCAGTGAGGAAAATAGATCGGGGGTTCATGTCCCTGAGCAGAATTAAGATGCCAATGTTGAATTAATTATGAACCGCAACGCTGCTGCAGTAAAGCGTGCCCGTTAATATAAATGGCGGCGCTCATTAACATACGCACAGCCAGTCAGAATCGGAGGGAGAGTCAACGCATGGTCTGAGCGGACACGGCTGGATAAAGGATGGCGAGCAGGGGGGGGTTCACGGCGGAGCGCAGGAAGGCTGCTCTGGGCTTTAACTCAAAGAAGAACCAGCAGCCTTCCCACATCTGAACCGACATCCACACCGAGCGGCTGATACAGAGCGACATCCACCCATTCGCCGACGCCCTCAAACCCCACTGGCCAGCTCGGAACCATTTTCCGGTTGAATTGAGAGCATTGTTCCTCATCCGGCTCTTCGGACGTGGACGAAGAAACGCCGTCGGCCTCATTCGGCTGCTGATGAGACGCCTTTATGACATTTAGACATGCGCGTCTTAAACGCCGATGTTCCCACGCCGCAGCGTCATTAAGCTCCTTCCTGATTTACATGTGGCTCGACCATCCACTGAAGCCATGAAAGATTCCACCAGGATGAACACGTATCGGATCCGTGCGGATCCCAGATGCGTCTCGGAACACGGTCCACGTCATCTCCATTCATGCCAGTATAGTGCCATGATCCCAACTTTCCCAGCCTCTCCCAGCTTGCTGTGCGTCTTTTTTAGCAGTTTTTAATTTGACCAGTTCTCCCTGAGCCCCCCCCCTCCCACACACACACACACACAAACACACACACACACACACAAACACACACACACACACACACACAATGCTTTTCTTCCTCCTTCATGCTCCCCCTCCTTCCAAATTCATAGGAGGCTCCAGCAGCCGGACACAAGGAACAGCACCTGCAAGCCGAGACTCATGCTGCTCTGTTTCCCTGGCAACCCCTACATTGGGCTTTGCGTGTGCAAACCATTAAGCAATGCCAGCACTGCATCCACACACACACACACACACACACACACACAGAAAAGCGCCCCCACACAACAACCCTTTTAAGGGTTTCCGGCTAGCAGCGTTAGCGACAGTTTATCCAAAGCTTTTTTGTTGTGTTTTGTCATGTTTAATATTTTTTTAAAGCGGAGCAGCTTGACTCGCGTAACATTTTCCTTGCATCCATAAAAGGGACCGTATGGGAATCAGCAGCCCCCGCCTAACAGAGGCAGGTTTGTTGGGGGGGGGGGGGGGTTTCTGCGGATGACATATATCCTCATTGCACATAGGAGCTCTCCACCTCCTCAATGCGTCATGAGCACATCCCCAAATAATGTGACATCCAGCACCGGCACCGGTCCTGCGTCTCCACTGCAGGGAGAATATCTTCCCCTCTTCTGGGTCTCACTGCTGACGCAAGCAGAGACAAATCCTGCCGGCCCCAACCAGGTTTTTTCCCCTCTCAACGTTCCCGTTTAGACGTTCACCTTTCCGAGTTGCCAACACCAATGCTGCTCAACCAAGTTTCCAGGAAGTGGCTCCACAGGCAGCAAAAGCTCACCTGTGGAGGGGGAAAAAGCGTACGTGTGTGTGTGTGTGTGTGTGAACACACACCTAACAAGTAGAAGGTCACTGTTCGTTAGCGCCAATTTAGCTTGGCCCGGCTGAGGCCTTCACTAATGCTTCTCTTTGAAAAGTTTAAGCACAATAATTTGACTGATTGGGTGTTTTTGCAGTGTCGTTTCAGACTAAATGACACACACACACACACACACACACAATTTGTCCCACATGTAAATGAAATGTCTGCCTCCGCAGAGTGACGCTCGCAGCTCAAAGAAAAAAAAATACACACACGCAAGACCTATTCTGCACCGGGGATGATATTCGTCACAAACAAATGGAGTTCGACGGACATTCAAACCGAGAGTCTGTACACAGCGAAGGCTTTAGATGTGGTGGTAGGAAAAAGAAAAAAAAGCTACACGGAGGTTATAACATAACATTGCATTTGTTTACTCCCATTACGTGATAGTGAGAAGAACATATGGATCTGGATAATAAAAAAATCATTCAGATAAACAGTTAAAATAAGAGCTGCTTGTCAATTTCAGTATCCTGCTAAAAGAAAATGATATCAAGTCGACTGCAAATAAGAAAATGTGCATCTTTGGGTACTAAAAGTTACTCAATTCAAATCTAAATTGAAAGAGACCTTTAATAATCCGTAACTTCTAGAGGTAATTTGTTAAAGTCAAGCTGGATTTGAAGCCGATTTCTAGTTGTAACTGAGGAGAAATGAGGGTTTGATAAGCTGCAGAGGGAGAGGAGAGGGCCGATCTGATCAGAAAGAGGGCCGGTGGGGATGAAGATTGTTCTGCCACGGAAGACAGATGTTTAGATTCCAGATGTGTACTCTGTGTGAGGCCAGACAAAACATAAATGGAGGCGTTACCAAAGTCCAGCCAGAAGTTCAACACGTTAAGTCCCATCTCGAGGGCTGTCGCTGCTGCGCTCGCCGTCTCACGGTTGACAGCTGCGCTACGGAGAAGATGAGCTTCCATTAGATTTATGGCACAACCACTTGTGCGTCGTTTGGTTGAGCTCGACAGAAAGATGACCCGACCGTTCTCAGGACCGCTTCTATCCTCCGTGGTTCAGCAACAGAACCTTCGGTCGCCATCGGTGACGCAATATAAAGAACCACCAAGACATGAAGCAAACGTTGAAGATGATCTGAACGCGAGGCGGCGTCCTCCACTCCGACCAGTGTAGTCGTGTGACTACTTCCCTCATGCAGGTGACCGTTCTATGCACGCCTTAAGGAGGGATTAGGGATTTCATGGCCTGACGCACGGAGGAATGTTTTCCACGGATGCGATACACGGGAGACACCGGAGGATCTTGAATTAAACTTCTCATTGGAGCATCTAGGACTTCAGGAGAACTAGAAGGATCGCAGGACCCATGGAGGATCAGAGGGACACCGTGCACGCCCCGAAAACAACGCTTCACACTACGTTTGTTGACAAATTTGACTTCTTAAATTAATAATCATTGCATACGATGTTTTAAATGCTTGAAAGGCGTCTGGCATTATATGTAGAACATGATGGTGAGACCAGCATTTATAGTCGGAGCAATGCGTACTTAGTTCGTGATGATCCTCTAATTCATGGACTCTTAGAGGATCATGGGAGTCCTTTCTTAGGGATGTCCCGATCCAACTTAAACCAGAATGTTAAATAAATTAAAGTAATTTGTTCCGTGAACAAGCTGCCATCTCGGCTCGCAAATTGGTTTCTTCGCATCCAGATGTTCCGCGGTGGTGAGAAGGATCCCGTCTTCCCACCGCAGCGCTTCCCCCGAGGGCTGATGTGTCACAGAGCGGCCGCCCTCCACTTAGAGCGCCCAATCGAAAACACCACCTCTGTGATATACACCTCGCAATTAAGAGTTCAAACAAAAGAGCAAAAGCACACATCCACATTCTCCAGATAAAAAAATAAATAAATATTAGTCTGAGTCAGCGATGCCGCCAACAAAAGCAGCACTCGGTGAGAGGAGACGAGCGCATGTGCTCTTATTCCACCATTAAAAGACGGAATAGACATTAACCCACATTTCAGGACAGCAAAGCGAGCAGCCGACCTACTCGATTTCATTCACACGAAAGATGGACAGAACGCTTTGGCGGGGAGGTTAGCGCTGAGTTTAACAGACATCCCTGATCGCGTCGCAGCCTGCCTTGCTGTAGTTACTGTTGCTAAAAACCAAGTTTGTTCCGTCCTCTGGGAGAGAAGTTCCCTTTGTGTCAATCTCTCAGCATTGCACACTGTAATTTGAATGGACCCGTAAGGAAACACTGGTTTGGCCGCCTGTGCATGACACAACATGTAAAAATCCATTGGCTCAGGCCCGCACATTAACCCTTTCCCTGCGCCGCCGAGCGTTTTACATAAGCAAGCTACTTAATGGTCTAAAACGGTCACAGCAGGCTGGGACTGCTATCAAAGTAATATTTAAATGCTCCTTTCCATAGGGAGATCTGAACTGTAATGACACCATTATTATTATGCCATTAATTCTAAAAGAGTTCGTACAGAAGTCTTGTGCTGTTTTTCTGTGGCGCAAATTGAAGGGTTGCGTTTATGGAGCTAGCTTGAAATCAAAGCGCAAAAATAGTCAGTGATTTAATGTAAATGTAAGCATTTAACAAAATGGTGAGGTTCTTTATTAATATTATTCTGTTGTACTATAATAGATGTATTGATTATAGATCGATGGATTAATGTGTAAATATTACTAATGTAGCTAAAAGTTATGAAGTTAAATATAATATATGTAGCAGTATATTTTACCCATAATGCTTTATTTTTTATATATATTATACACGTACACGTTTTTATCATTATTAAAGATCTACAACATAACCAAAAGTTCTTAAATTAACTAAAGAGTGTTAAAAACTGTGATGATTTAAACAATGGTTACATTTCACCGCAGGAATCAGTAGGTTGTTAACTCCGATTCTAAACTTGCTCATATTTCTGTGTTTAGCTGAAGTCCCAGCGTCCAGTTGTCAGGATAAAATGGGACTAGAATTTGTGCAATGCTTTTCTGGTGGAAACGAACTTCAGCATTCGCCCATTGCCACACGGGTGGCAGACCCCACCTCGTAAGACGCCACCTGGACATCGGCGCAGACCTCCTGACTCATTGACCGCCTCTCCACCCTCAAGAGCCACGGCCACCTTGATAGAAGTCCTTAGATCCGTTTCAAACCAAGACAGACTGATGTGCAAACATGTCACAGTGTAACACGGCGAGCTTTCCTTCAATCCTTATAATTACAGATCGGACGGGCTCGTGATTTACAATCCGTTTTCGGACGTTGATGGACGCTGAAGGCGTGGTACGCAGGAGACACGGACCCTGGTCCGACAGAGAGATTATAAAAAGGTGTACGAAAGGCTGTGTGAACCTCTGAGTTTTATTTGAAGACATTTGGGAAGGTTACATGATGCTTGCGTCTCAAAAGGAGGACAGCCGAGGACAGAAATCCTGTCTCATGCTGCAGCTAAAACAAAAGCCGTCCCTACGTCGGGTCATCTCCGGGGTTAGCGTGTGACTGATTAGTGCAGCTTCCTGCAGGATATTTAACCACGGTCAAATACACGGGTTGATCATTGACAGGAAATTGTTGCATGTTAGTGAAGCCGTGTTAAGAAAAAAAACGAAAAACCATGAGCCGACAGTGAAATCTGTCTCCATCTCTTCAACTTGGCTGGTGAAGAAGTCTCCACCTGCTTGAAACCAGATTCATCCTCCGCCCTTGGAGGCCTAAATAGCCATCAGGTAAAAGCGATAAAGTACAGAAGACATTTGTCCTGCACATAAACATCCTCATCAGGACAGTGACGGGTGTTAATGTCCATCCGCATCTCCCTGGTTCGACTTTACAGGGTAAACACTTCCCACCTTGTTAAACGAACCTCCTTTTTCACTGCAGTTGTTCGACATTTATCACACAGCGCGTTCTCCGGCTGAGACCAAAGCAAGTCAGGTTCTGGGCTGAGGGGACCTTTTATATAAAAAAAAAAAAAAAAAGACAGGAGGAATGCAGAGTCAGTTCTATAAACACCGAGGTTGCTGACAAGGTGGGGCATTTTCAGGGGCACTTTGGGGGGGGGGGGGGGGGGGGGGTGCAAGGAGAAAACCCAAATGCCACACAGCTCCGTCCTGCAGCCACTGAAGGCCTTCCGGACGAAAACGCTTGCGGTACTCCGGCAGAGGGAGGGTGAACGCAGCTCAGTGCGCGTCGTAAGAAAGGTTAATGAATGGCAACCGTTTCTCAATCAGTGGGATTCAACTTTGGGGGTCACATATTTCCATCGCAATTAGCCACGCATCCGACCGCGTGCTGCGCAACAGTGACGCCGTTGGAATTTAAAGTAGAGACGATTGGGTTCATTTACGTCATCTTTTTAGAAATGCCGTTAAGCAACACATTAGCAGCAATCTTTCAACACCGACCAACGTCCCACGCAAAAGCTTTAGCTTTAGCCCAACATGGCTAATATGCTACCTTTATTAGCATCATCAGTAAATGTCCTAACCAGATGCAAGAACCTCCTCAAGTGTGTCATCTTGCCTTGTGGCTCCATTCAGAGTTCTCTTCGTCTGAGGAGTCCTCCTCCCTAACCCTGGGGAGGATTCCAGGCACCGATTGGGAGGATCATTCCCGATCTATGACTCGTTCCGTGACATCCCAGAGTTCCTGACCACAGACTCGCTGGTCAGTCAAGGGCTTTGTGTGCGCCGCACCAGTGGTCTGAGACCCTGCCTGCACTATTGCTGATGTTTACACCAGACTTCACGTCACTAGTGAACAAGAGGCCAAGATTCTCAAACTTCTGAACCAGCAGGGGGGCAGGGCAGGGCAGGGCAGGGCAGGGCAGGGCAGGGCAGCCCCCCCCCCCCCCCCAAGACTAGACACTCTCCACACATGGACGAATTGGACTACAGGAGGACTGAATAAACCTTTTGTTTGTTTTTGCAATTTGTGCTTTACACATGAAAAAAACACACTAATATTTCATGACTTCACTGTTTTCCTGGCAGCAGAGAGTCGTGTGTATATTTCTGCTGATGTCCACAGGGAGGGGGTCTGTCTGAAGGAGAAGCTGCTGCATTTCCCGCCAGAGCTGCTAAGAGACCAGCTGTTTGAGAAGAGTAAACAGACTCAAAACGTGTGTGTGCGTGTGGTGGTGGTGGTGGGGGGGGCAGGAGTTCCTAGCTTCCTTCACTGTTGCCCACAAACTGCGTCATAGGTTAATTCCTGATGGTACAACCACAGACAGGAGAGGGTGAAGTCGAGTGACAAGAATCAGACCTGCTGCAGAAAGGTGCTGGAGAAAATAAAAACCTGATGAGTGTTTCTCCGTGGATTCAGAAAGGAGACTCGTTTTTGTTTCTCTGAACAGCGAAGAAATGCAGAAAGTAAACCGGCGGATGACTCCCCTTGTCGTTTTGCTTACATCATGTACTTACGATCAGTCACAGGAAAAACAGCCCATTGGAAGCAACACGAGTTTGTTCTGTGCAACGCTTTATTCCGACTACTCGGCTCTCATCGGATTTGTTTTTTTGGAACCCTCATCCTTTATAAAGAGAAAAACGCTTTAGTTCAAGCTTTTTCCAAAAGTCGGATTTGCTGCTGCATTTAGAATCAGGTCGTTGATCTGTGGAAGGTTATATATAAAAAAAAAGATGTTTGCTTCTCTGAAATGTGATGGATACAACAACATCTGGTTATTTGATTCCAACTAAAACCGAGGATATTACGATGTAATTCCACAGCAGATCAGAGCCGACGGCGTGACAGACGTCAGTGGAGCAGCAGGTTCGGGACGGAGTCACGACACTTTCATTCTCTGCGTCTCCGGACAGGACAAAGCTGGACAAGTCGGACTTGACATGAACTCTGGTAATGCGGTTTCTGTTTCGCCAGATTCAGATCCGCCGCCGAAGCTCGGAAGAGCCGAAGCTTCTCATTATCCAACCGAAACGCCACTGAAGTAAACACCACGCAGCATCCGCGCTAAGGTCAACTATTAATACATAACTAAGCAACGAAAATAACGGATTACTGCGCTCCAAATTGAGAGTTCTGCAGCGAGTCTCGGGACATTGATTATTACGTGATTGCTCCAGGGCAGTGCGAGACATTCCCAGGAAGAGATTCTCCACACTGGAGTACAAGCATGTGATAGCACGCCACGCCGCCATCATTTCCTGTTTGATGAAGGGAAACCTTTGAGTGTAAACTCAGGAAGGGACACGATGAACTAGGTCAAAAGGCAAAATAAGAAGCCAAACAAGCGTCTCAACAAGTTGTCAAATGATGAAGTAAGATGGGTACTC
Organism: Brachionichthys hirsutus; assembly: GCF_040956055.1. Classification (NCBI taxonomy): domain Eukaryota; kingdom Metazoa; phylum Chordata; class Actinopteri; order Lophiiformes; family Brachionichthyidae; genus Brachionichthys; species Brachionichthys hirsutus. The sequence continues at coordinate 9,582,579 of NC_090909.1, forward strand.
CCAAGAAGGGGAGGGAGCCGGTCGTTTTAAACAACAAAAACAAACAGTGCGGCGACTCCGTTCCAGAGTCTGCACCCAGAGAGACAAGGGAACAGTCGCCATCGAAAATAGCATCCAGCATCACTTGGCTGCCGTTTCTACCCTCCGCTGATGGCCGGAGTAGTGCAGCATTCAAAAACGACATAATTTGTCGTTTGGCCAAATGAGCTCAATAAAAAGAGAGAAGAATAAAAACTAGAATAGGCGCTCGGGCCTAAAAAAAAGCAGACAATTAGCGTTTACATGATAAATAAACAGAGGGACTTCTGGCTCGCCGCTCACAGACACGAGGAGCGGCGGTGATGCAGCTTCACACCCAGCGTGTGAACGCTGTCAAACTCATAGATCTGTGAACTGCGAGCATCTGTTGACAAGTAAATCTGTCAAATCTCGCCATAACACCAAATCCCCCAAGCCAGTCGGCGTTCCGAATCAGGAGGAGATGCCGCAGCCTCAACCTGCCGGCGGTTGTGTCATCTTTCTGTTTACGTCCTTTGCTGCATCAGGACGTCTCAAAAACGCGTCTTCTCCCATTCGTCCGACCAACGGTGCAGCCGCACGACGGAATTCGGGGGGGGGGGGTTGGTTGTGATTAAAAGCAAGAATGGGAGAAACAGATGCAGCAGATACTCCAGAGGAGTTCGCCGCAGCGGAAAAGTCCCCCGACTGACAACCATGTAGCATTTCCTGTCATCTAAAGGCGCCCCTTTCCCTGCCGTGCAGGTGAGCGTCAGGCCACGGCTAGCTGCCATGCTAGCTGTGATGTCACGCCATCGTCGCATATGAAGAAATAGATGTGGATGGGGAGATACTGTTGCCTTTCTACCATAAAAGAAATGTGCGATGTGGCACGGCTTTTAATTTGTGATCCAAGAAACACATTTTGAGGAAACACAACGGAAGCAGTTTGGGGATGCTGCAAGACGAAGGTGCGGGAGGCCCGAGGCAACAAAGTGAAGAAACCGGATTAGTAAATTACGTTGCTTTCTTATTTTAAAAAAGGAATCAACGAACTCTAACATGGTCACGAGCTCAGAAAAACAGCTCGGATCATCTTCAGAACCTGACGCGAGGAGTTTTCTGTCCTCCGAGACGGCTCGGAATGACTTTCAGGAGACCAGAAACCTCAGAAGAAACCCGACGAGCCTTCACGTTCAGGCAACAACAACAACAACAACAACGACAAAACACCACCCACCACCGAGAAATACAGGCAACTCTCTCCTCAAAAACCCGATCGCGTTTCAGGAGGAGTAGGAGGGAAATAATCAAACTGCCAACCACGTGTCGGGATTCATCTCATCCGTGTTCCGACGCAACAATCCCACCGGCTGGCAGCGAACGCACCACGGAGCGTGGACTGAAGCGCAAGGGCAGACTCACCTTTTAGATTTCTCGGGTGGTTCTGTTTGGTCCGCGGCATCTTCCTCACCTCAGCTCACAGGTGCATTGTGGGAGAAGTGGGTTCTAGCTTTGGAAGAGTCAGCGACCTGAACCACGGTCTGGGTGCATCTGCAGACATCTGTCACACACACACACACACACAGATAGAGAAACACACACCAAGTCGGGATCAGAACAAAGTGAACTCACACCAGATAATTAAGGTCACATGATGCTCTGGTGTGGATTCCTCTGTTCTATCCCCCCCCCCCCCCGGTTGAGCTTCACTCTGATGAATGGCAACGCAGATGATGAATAACGAAGAACAGAACTGCGTGTGTGATGACCAAATCAGAGCAGCTTTTGGGGGGGGGGGGGGGGGTCATCACATAGAGGAGGAGCCCCCTGAAGTTCAGTCGCCGCAGTAACATGGAGGCATCCGTGAATCCTGAATCCGTCTGATCCGACGGGCTCTCACGCCACGGACGGACGCGCCGCATGCTAATTCTGGTTTGCAGGAAGCAACGCGAGGCTAAAACATCCTTCATTGTTCCAACCGCTTAACCCGCTATCGGGTCACGGGCCAAGCTGGAGTCAATCCCAGCAGTCAATGGGCGAGAGGCAGGGGACACCCTGGACAAGCCGCCAGTTCATCGCAGGGCAACACAGAGACGGACAACCAGTCACACACACACTCACACTTACGGGCAATTTAGTGTCACCAATCAGGCTGCATGTCTTTGGTGGTGGGAGGAAGCCGGAGAACCCGGAGAGAACCCACGCAGACACGGGGAGAGCATGCAAACTCCTCACAGAATGGCCACAAGCCGGAGACGAACCCGCGACCGTCCCGCTGTGAGGCAACAGCGCTTACCACTGCGCCACCGAGCCGAGGCTAAAACATGTTGAAGTTAAAGACCCAGAGAGCTGCAACAGCCACGCATTAAAACAACAACAGGAAGCGTCACCTCTGCAGCGACGGGAAAATCACATCTGATAAAAAATTATCTCTCTGATCTTTCCTCCTCTTGCATCATCACCACCAATAACTCCTCTACCTCATCACAGGCATGCACGCTGCAGAGAGCCCCCCCCCCCAAATATTACATAACACTTACTACAACCGGATGATGATTTCTCTCTCCGCACAGTTCACACATGTGTCGCTACAGCAATGACATCATCGCAAGGTGGATGTCGGTGCAGACGCGGCGCGCTCCCGATGGCCCAAAAAAAAAAAACGCATCCAGGTAACACGAGAGAAACGCAACGCGCACCTCGACCCGTGCGGGGACGCGCGGTTCGGATTCGATGCAGGTTTGGGGGGGGGGGGGGGGGGGGGGCGTGCGTGCGTGCGCAGAACTACGAGGGGAAACACCCCGATACTGACACGATCAAAACATTCAAAATACCGGTACAGCAAGGCGGAGATATGCCGCAGATGTCCCGCCCGCGTGGGGGGTGCAGGTGACGAATTCACACACCTGAGGCTCAGGCAGAAGAATAAGGACAGCGGCGCGGAAATGCGCGCACGTAATTGGGCGCGTGTCACATAAATAAGCTGCGGATGTTTTATGCAAATCGGAAGGAGCGCTTGTTTGTTTGGTGCAATCGTGACAGGATGGGTGGATGCGTGCAATCAAGCCCGCAAAAACAACGCACGCACGCACGCACGGGGAACAGCGTGTTTCGTGCCTGTTGCAACACGTGAACAGCCGCGCATGTGAGGGCGGAGCCAGGGAAAACCCCTCACGGTCTCCGCAGTGGGGACACTTCCTCCTCGTGCAACAAATCATAACCCCCCCCCCCCCCCCACACACACACACACACACACACACACACACGCACGCACGCACGCGCACGCACACCGCCAGCGCGCACGGGAAACGCACTCAAGGTGTCAGAAATAGCCTTCAAGCTTACCTACAACGCGGAGGAGCAACGTGCGCGTGCAGCGCGTGGAATTACCGGAGCCCTCACGTTGCGTCCCCGGAGCGCGGCGAGAGGTGAAGCCGGAAAAAGCTCACCTGTCTCCGCAGCGTTCAAGTCAGAAGAGCCGTCAAAGTTCGGTGCCGGCTAAAACCCGGGGGGGGGGCTAGTCCGACCGCTACCGAGCAGAGTGACAGAAACACGCCGAGACCCAAATCAAGCGCACCCACAGTTCACGTCGTCATGCTCACAGGTGCAGCGTTGTAACACCTGATTGCGTGAGGAGGGGGGGCGGGGCGGGGGGGGTACGGCTCCGCGTTTTCTCCCTTCACCTTCTCTCTCACTTTCTATTGCAGGAAACCGACAGGCCCACTGACGTCACCGGGGGTCCCGTCTCCGCCTCCCAGGCACGGGGCGTCCTCTCCGGGCAGCAAGGGGTATCCCGACGGCCGCGGCGCCGATGACGCTTCACCCTCGTGTGAGCGCGGAGTGATATAAAGCTGCACCCTCCCTCCGGTCTGGTGGAGGCAGCGAAAAGCCGTCCGTCGTAAACTCCCCCGGAGGAAGAGGGGGGGCCCCGCCCGCTCCTCGGAACATAGTTTAGGACTGACGGTTCTCCCGGAGGTTCCTTGTTGTCAGGTCACGTTGTAACCCTCCGCCGCGACGGGCCGGGCTTTCCCGTCCTCAAGCCTGCCGCAGGGACCCAACAGCGGGTCTCTCCGTAGCGGAGCCCGCGGCGAGAGGTTATATATGTAAAAAAATAAATAAATAGATTAACTGTGACGTGTGTTTGTGTCAGACAGCGACAACAACAGAACTCAGACCCTCGTCTCAATAAAAATAAATAAATAAATTTACAAATAAGTACCCCCACTGTTTAGAGATGTTGTTATCCTGTTGTTATTTGTTGTTGTTGGTTTTGTTGTTTGTGGCTGAGTAAAAACTTCACGTTCTAAATGTAACAATGACAAAAATAGTAAAAATGTAACAGAAATGAAACATTAATTATACATAAATGAGACGTGAATTATTGATTACACGTGGTGATGTTTATTGATGCATTAGTACTGTGGTTTATTGTTGCTCCCACGAGGAGTTCAATTGATTTCATATACGATGTGGTTTCTCATTGTATTTTGTATTATTAATTTGAACCAGCAGAGTAACCGAAGTGATAATGATGATGAATATATTTATTAGATAGAATGTTAGCGTACAAGTACAGTCAAACAATAGCATGTATTACAGTACAAATAAAGTCAAACATCCTGTCTAAGAGGAGCATTTCAAAAAAGCCCTTGCGGTCTTGTTTCCGTTGAAAGTCCTTAGTACATAAATCATCGACATTTAACAATACCAAAACAGCTTTGGCCTTTCTGTGTTCTCAAAGTTCCCCCCGTGAAACACGTGAACTCCATTAGGCGTGTTCTCGCAGCCTGCTCTGTCCAAGACCTGTTCAACAAAATGATTAACAGACCTGATAATTTTATTCTCTGTGATTATTTATTTAGTTGCTGATGCCTCCGTCTGCAGTGGAAACAGGTTGCCGGGGTGAACTGGCGTGCGTCCTACCAGGACGTGTTGCTATTTTTATCCCCCCCCCCCCCCTCATTGGTCGAGCTAGTACATGTCGCCGTATGAAAAAAGGTTTTTCACATGGTAATATTTTAGAAATAGCTCTGGAATAAATGCACAAATAGAGCAAAAGGTATTAATTAACCAGCAACAACATATTATTAAAATGTTGATGTGCATGAGGAAGCATCAGGATGTAATTAGCACACGCTTGACTGGATTTTATTTTAATTAAGTGCAGGCACATTTGTTGTGAATTTAATATTTACGGTGAACGCAGATTACCCAGATTATGCAGCCAAACCGCAGCCTGAGCAGTTTTTAATTGTTCATATCAAGTAGCTGCGGTTTCTGCCTCACCTTCCTCAGAATAACATCCTGTCACCCAAAGAAACTTTGCTGCAGTGAGGCAGATCCAGCCGTTAATGAGAGATGGTGTGACAGCCACCCACCACCTTGTATATCACAGGCTTCCTGCAGACTGCAGAGCGGGACTCCCGGCTCAGGAGCGCTTTATGACTCACCTGTTTCATCTGCAGCAAATAAAAGGAAGAAGAAAAAGGCATATTTGAAGAGTGGAACATTTTCTGCAACGGCAGAGGGAGGGCTTGTCTTTTCACAGCTCGCAAATTGAACATTGATGCAGCAACTGATGGCCTTGGAGGATTTATTCGATATGAATGAATGAGGGGTGTTGATGACTTGTTCCATGGCGTGTGAAAGATGTTCAGTTCTCAAACGCCGCCAGGCTTTTTCGACTGACTGATTGAAATTTCTGCTGTTGTCTCAGACGCCGCTGCCGTTCTGTGCAGGATAAAAAGGCAACGCTTGTATTTTTGGCATTGCATTTTTTTTATGCAATGCCAAGACTCACCGGTTTAATCTGCAGCAATAAAAAAAAATGCAATTGAACATTGTTCAATTGTCATTGTAAAGCACAAATATGCACTTAACAATGACAAAATGAATTACAAACGGTTTGGTTCATTAAAATTTGACAATGTATTCTTCAATAATGCAAAATAAACACTCCCAACCTTCAACCAATCACCTTTAAACTAATGACATCATTCCATCCACCCACCAATCAATGTTTTTATTTTAGAACGACAGAACTAACATTCAAACTTCAAGAAGGCGAGGTCATTGCATCTTATACAAAGAAATGTTCCTGGTGCAATGACGTGTTTCACTGTTATCCTAACTGTTCCGGATGTTAATCACCAGCGTGTCTTATTGTTTTTCTATCACACGGTTCACTGAAGCTTTACAACATGAAATATAATTTTGTTTCTGGGCAGAAGATGAGCGTCCGGACACTCCCAAAGGCATTTCTCACCTGTTTTCTGCATTCTTTGAACTTCCTTTCAGATTGACTTCAAACTTTGCGGTTCCTCTTGCAGTAAGATAAATAAAACGGTTACGGGTTCCTAATGAGAACTGGAGCTTTTACTTTTGGCTTTGTTAGCGGCGTAACGCTTCAAAATCAAAAGCAGAACAATAGTTCAGTAACAGTAGAGCAAACCTACATTAGAATCTCCTCAGCAGAATCTGTAGGACAAATAAAACTGCTCTATCCATGAACACAATTGAGACTGGATCTGTAAAAGATTTAATCAAAGACGAGTTGAATTTTGCCCCTTTTTATTGTGATGCCATTTTCAAAAGATTGGATTATGGAGCCTGTTTTTAAAAACTGGCGTTTTCAGGCCCAAAAATGGGCCAAAATAAGTACATATTTAAAAAAAAAAACTGTTTCAGGGCCAAACAGTTGCCTTGTAACGGTCCTTGAGATAAGACGAGGCCGGTTTGAACAGACAAAATGTGTGTGTGGGGGGGGGGGGGGGGGGGGGGGGGTTGAGTGTCCCGATTTGACAGCCTTGAGTTTTTACATTTGACTAATTGCTGCAAGCTAAGTGTCAATCTGACGTGCCACGCGGCGTGCGTGTGTTCTGCTGCGCGTCAGCCAGCTAGCTCGACAGCTATAGCTGGAATTTGTACTGGAAATAAATGCCAGAGGGAAAGATCATTCATTTTGTGTGCCATTGATTTTAGGTAACTATTGAAGGGGAGGGTCCTTCGTTTCACAGGTATGGAGAGGCAGGATTCTCATTTCTGCCCGACAACCGTATATTTGATCATCGTCATCCCAGGTAAATATGCAAAAAGACGGCCTGTAAGTAAAGGAGCAGTGTTGTTTGTGCATTGCAGTGGAGAGCGACTCTTACTTTTTCTCTTGTTTTCGTTTGACCCAACTGTTACAAACAGCCCATAAACGGCATATTCTGTCAATGTGGCGTGAAAAACTTACAGTTAGCAACTGTAGAGCCTGTACTTATGTTGACATTCCCAAACTTGGCCACGTCAGTTAGATCTTAACCAGCAAAGATGATAAAATCACATTGGCTCCTATTAAAAAGAGGGACTTCCTCCACTGCCCCTGCAGCAGTGTTTAGTGAATGGCGGCGGGGCTATTAATATCAGAAAGTAAGCACAGCTGCCCAGCAGAGCTGTCCTCCCAAACAATAGCCTCTTCTGTGAAGGGAACACGCTGCTGTGGGCTGCGATAACACGGGAGCGCTTGGACTGTTTTTTTTTTTTTATCTTTGCTGCCCTTTGTATGAAACACATTCGCTAAACGCCACCTTCCAAAGAAAGGCGGCGTTCATTGTGGCCTTCCTGAGCGTCCGATTTCTCTTGGCACCCCGTGACGTGTCTGGAGAGAGGCTGATGTTGGCGAGGGTGGAGTCCGCTTTTATCCTTTTTGTTTTTTGTTGTTGTTGTGCACTTCTTATTGCTGCAGATATGCATGGTGCCGGCATATAAATACCCCCCCCCCCCCCCCCGAGACAGCTGCATTCGTCATCATCAGTTTGCTATGAGAGAATTAAAGGTGGCATCAGGAGTGCTTCGCTGCATCTTTCATTTTGCTATCGCGGCTTATATAAAGTTAATTCTTTGAAGGATAGAATTACAAATGTGTGAAATATGTTTGTTTTTTTTTAGTCCGTGGACTCTCAGTCCAACGCTTTGATCTGAATGGAATATCTCAACGACTACTGCAGTGATCGTTCGCCTCATGCTTGATTTGTAGTCGCTGTTGGCATCGAGTTTTGCCTCGTGTATTTTTGGTGTCGTGCTAAATCAAAAGGATAATCACTTTATCCATCCTAAACATTAGCATGTTAGCGATGTCTTTTAGTACACGTAGCTTTGGCTGCAGACTCTCTGCCTTTCCTTGATAACTGCTTCTGATGTTTTGAATTCATTTGAATTAATTGATTGCATTAGGTCAGATCAAGGCTGCAGAGCTGTCGTGTGTGTGTGTGTGTGTGTGTGTGTGTGTGTGTGTGTGTGTGACTTATTCATGCATGGATTGCATGTTCCAGTGCAGAGACAGCATTTTCACAAGGACATCTTAACGTCTTGCCGACGTCTTCCGGCGTGTAGGGATTATGGAAATAATCCTGACGCTTGCAGTTGTGCACAGATCCACACTTATCGATGAAAAAAAAAAAATGTGTGTACAGTATATGCGTTTAGATGTGTGTGTGTGTGTGGAGATGTGATTGATGGCCCTTTGAGGGAGAACATCTGAAGGTGGTCTTGCATCATCCATCAAAGTGCGCACACGATGAAGTCAGAAAACTTCAGCCACCTCTGTTTCACCTGGAGACATACGTGAAGCACAGAGAAAGATTGCGTAAGCCATGTGTGAACACGATTACATGTAGACTGCATGTATGTCAGAAGGCCTCTTCTTAAAAAGACTCTCCTGAGGCGGATTTGCCATTTAATCAGTGGCGCTGAAGTGGAAAGATGCCGTTAAGTAAAAGACTTTATGCCTGCATGACTCTAATCCCCGATCAGAAAATCACTTTGCCCCGTGCCAGCTTCACGTACTTGGAAAAGTACAGCTGAGGTAAACCCCGTGTCTGTGCCCCAGTCAACCCCAGTGGCTCCTTCCAGCTCTCAATGCCCGGCAAGGAGGAAAAATAAATTCCCCTTCTTCTCCTCCAGTGGAACCAGAGGGGGGGGGGGGGGATGCCACTCTTTAAAGCACAGCCAACACCTTTCCTCTCGCCCTGCGTTAAGTCACCGACACAGACCTGCTGCCAGTGAATTTACTACAGAATTTCCATTGAGCTGCAGACGCAAACCTGCAGATCAGGATGCAACGGCGAGCTCCAGCCCTGACAGCATTGCTGAGTCGGATGTGGTTTTAAGGGAGGCTGGACCGAAAGCTTGGATCCTGAGGAGTGTTTTTTTCGGTGGAGAAGCCTGGTGTTGCGTCAGCATTTCCAGTGACGTTACCACAAAGGGAAAAATCCCTGCTGTTGGGAAGGGCAGGCTGGGCTAAATAATAAGGGGAAAAAGCTCTGAGTGCCTGCTCATATGACAGTAAATACATTTCGAATGGAGGGGAAGAAACAGAAATACAATAATTTCATTCCGAGGTGGAGTAGAAGAGAAATATCAAACTGGGTAGCAGCGTTTTGTTAGACTGCAACTTTCCTTACAATCCATTAGCAATGAAGCTGTGGCAATTCCTTCATACATGGTTTTTTTTTTTTTTTTTTTGCGTAGTTTAGAATGAGGAGGAAATCTATTCATGCAAACATCAACTATTCTGACAACATTAGGATTTTTTTATTTTGATTTTCTCAACATAATCAAGCAGTTTTTATACCGAAACCAACGAAAGTGACGGTGAAATTTAAAGTTACACGACGGAGCATTCCCGCATAACATAAAGTCATTTACAATACTTTTAAAATGTGTAAAATGACATGCAAGAAGTAGTTAAAAATGGTGTGCCCTTTAATTCACCATCCTTTGAGACGACATGGCGGCTGTTTCTGCCGTCTTTTAAGGGCTGTGACAAAAAAATCTAAGAAGCGTGAGGAGCCGTGGATTATCTTCCTGCTTCTTCGGAGCAGTGGGCGGTGGAATTCGATAAAATGAAAATGAACAGCATAGGCTACTTAGTGACAAAACACTTTGAAATCAACTGTAAAAGATTTATATGGAAGAAGTATTCTGAATCAAGACAGGTGAGAAACACTTAAATAAGAAGGGAACATGAGAGCTAGAACATCACTAAATATTTAAAGGCCAGACATTAAATGTTTGAACTTGGTACCACGACTACCTCCTTTTCATCATCGCCGCACACAAATTTGACATTATGGATTTTAAGGTGGCTTTCACTGCTTGTCAGACTCGTAATCTTCACGTTTGTCTGATTTTAGGAACAGAAAGAAGTTGTAGTTAGAAAGGAACTGAAAATGAAAATACTTTTTACACTTTTCTTGGTGGCAAGTCATTTCTCGGTGAAGTGGTGTAACATTAAACTGAGAATTGTCTTCCAAAATGATCAAATATTCAATTTCTTTTAACAAAAAATAGTAAGTGAAAAGTCAAAAAAAAAATCTTAAGACGCAGGTTTTTATTTTTATTATTTTTTTGGCATGCTTTTTGGGAAATGCTCCTTTTTTAAATTTCCAGTGTGACACTTCAATGATAAAGTATTCCATCCTGTCCTTTAACTTAAGCATCTTCTTGGTTATATCTGCACTTTCCACTTGTTTGCACTCTGGATGCCTGGAAAACATTTTGTGGGAAGGAGCTGGAAAGAAAGCGGAGGGGGGAAAAATCATGTCAGCTGTATTGTTGCTACTTTTAGCCCCTGCACTGGAAAAGAAAGAGAGAAGGAAAGAAAGCAACATTTGGTGTGCTCGGAAAAATGCTGCATGAGTCGGAGAGGAGCCGGATGCATCTCCCCTCCCCTGCTGATTTATGGCCTGCACGCAGCACTTAATAACACTCCACTGTCCCTGGGGAGCATCAAAGCAGTGCGGTGCTTAAATCACAGGCAGCAGTGTGACGGGGAACCCTCCACTATCCAATGTATTGATCCAGTAATAATTACCCTGTGGGTGCAGGAAAGTAAAGGCTTCCTGCGCGACTGTCTGCTTAATTCCTTCTACCTGCATTGGTGTCAATTAAAGTCCTGGTGTTTCCCAATCAAAGAGTCAGAGACATCTGCAGTCAGGACATTAACGCAGTAAACGGGTCGTATCTAAACTGCGTTTAGGTAGAAGTAAAACTATCTTAATTCATAATAATCCAGATTCTGAGCTCTAGCTTCATACCTAATGTAGAGATCAGTATTGATCTAACTCTCGGCAGCGTGTTAGCACTGCAAATGGACCGATGATAACATGCAGAATAGGCTGAATTGAGAAAGCCAAACCTTCCCGTGGATTTAAATATTAGTTCCTTGTTTTAGCTTCTTCTTTTCTTTTCTATGCTTCGGGTGGTTCATTATTTTCATTCTGTCATTCCTCTTCAGTCGTTTTCCCCCAATCCGTGTCATGCCTTACGCTGGATCCTATCCTAGCTCCGACATCAGGTGAGAGGCGGAGTACACCCTGGACAAGTCGCCAGCTAATCGCAGGGCCACTCAGAATGACAGACACCCCACTCGTGCTTGCACTCACAGCTATGAGCAAGTTGGAGGCACCGATTCACCTAGTTTGCATGTTTTTGGAGGTGGATGGAAGCCGGAGAACCCAGAGAGAACCCACAGAGACACAGGGAGAACATTCAAAACCTGCACACAGAAAGGCCCCCAGAGGAATCGAACCAAGGACCTTCTTCCCCTGAGGCAGCAGCCCTACCCTCTGCCATGCCTTATATCAAACTGACATCTGACAACAATGAGGAAATGAAAATTGGTTGCTGTTGTTGACGTATGAAGCACGGTGCTTCCCCAATGAAACATTCGTATATGCAAGTAGCGTACTTATTATTATCAGGTTTAAAGAGGAAGCCAAAAATATCAAAACCTCTTTATGAATTAATTTATCAACCTTTAATGTTTTGACTATATCAAGCGAAACATTCTTCGAATGCTTTTCATAAATGGAAGAACTCTTCACTGGGAATAAATCTGACCACTGGACTGGAACATGGAGTTCAAGTATCTTAAATGTATTTGCTGTTATTCTCTCATGTCTTGATTTTGATTCTGGCAGCAGCTCTGATTCATCATCACACATACCGGATGATGACTCGGGCTTGGTTTACTGTTAAACTGCAGTGGAGTATTATGGCCTGCAGTTGACCCGAGGTCTTCAGCTCTCTTGCGCCCCCCGTGGACCAAATAAGAAATACACTTAACCGCTTCTAATTGATTGGATTGAATTCCCTGCTTGAACAAATGTGAAACTAATAATCGTCTGTTTCACCCCAAATGATTTAGATATATTTAACAGGGAAAATTCTCAATCTTTAATTGACACAGGAATTAAGTTACGTGGAGCAGGAGGGCGGAGCTACGTGGAGCAGGAGGCTCTGGCCGGGTTCCTGACAAAGAATGTGGCCTAAAAGCATCAGGGAAAGGTGTAGTGTAATTCACTCGCAGCTCATGGGGACAGAATTTACTAAATAAAACAGGAAGTTGACTAAACTTAAACCCCAAAACACGACACAAATAAAGTAAATTAAATCAGCCGTAAAGTCAAATGGCAGATTTGAAATGAACTTGAAACGTCGTTGCTTGTTCTGACGATTAAAACCGAGCTCCCCCCTCCCCAGGGTCCCCTCGGCCCAAAGCATTTGAGCATCTGTCTGCTCGCTCTTCTTTGTTTTTCCACTCAGTTAACCTCGCTGACAGTCTCGCTGGGTTATTTCTAAGCAAAACGGGGACCTTACAGATACCGCTAGCAGCCATGCTGTGAATAAATCTGATAATTAGACCAAGGGAGGATTTAACATCGAGTGATTTTTATCTTTTCACCTATCAGGTGACCAGAAACTTCGACCTGAGCAAGTTGGGGGGGAAAAAAGCAACTTTCCACCATCTTGAAAGCAACAGTGTTTAAAAAAAAAAAGTTGGTTTCTGAAAGTGAATTGAAAGGGGCTCTGGGGGCTCTCAGTGAAGTAACACTACCCCCCCTCTGACTGGAACCGTTTCAGCACATCTTCGTGTTCCCACTTTGTTCCCACACTGTGACAGTCTGCGCCATCGCCTCGCTTTCCGTCATCCTTGATAAGTGCTCGGTGCTGCGGTGTGAAGCCCGTGGGCCGTCTGCCAGTCTGCATCATCCACAAAGACTCGAGCGTCAAATCCAACCCAAAAAATATTGCCGGTGTGTTTGGGGGGGGGGGGGGGGGGGGCTCAGCCGAAGAGCTGCCCCTCAGTCGAGTCCCGCATTGATGAATTATACATGCCTCCCATCACACCTCCCACGCTCCGGCTTATGCAATGTCAGCCACGCGTGGAGAATCGTACGTGTGTGTGTGTGTGTGTGTATTTATATCTCGACTGCGTATTGAGGGAACGGTGACTCATTCTCTTCCCTCTTTATTTTTACCCCTCGTTCTGCCCACCCACAAATCTTCTTCACCAAAACCTAAGATAGTTATTTATTTATTTATTTGCTTATTTGCAAAGTGATGTGGGGGATACAAATTCATTTTTAACAAGTAGGATCATTTTCTCCCGTATAAAGGCAGCAGACTCAAGGACACACGCACACGTCTTCCCCAGAAAATGTCTGTTTTATAACAGCTAAAATGACACAACTCAAGCTAAATACTTGTTTAAATACTTTCTCTAAGAGGCCTAAAACCTTCACTTGTCATCATTTACTGTGTATTGGAAACTTCCTCAGCAGAATTACATTTATATAAAGGATAAATATATGTAACATGCAAATGCTTAATTTATTGCATGACATAATAATAATGATCAAATGCATCCGTGCAGAAATTCATCACGATCATCACGATGGAAAGAGTCAGCTGGTTTCTATCCAATAGAATAGCGGCACACCTTCATTGGCAGCCAATCATCTTGTTCATTCATTCATTTTCTTAACCGATTAGTCCGCCACTGGGTCGCGGGTCATGCTGGAGCCTATCCCAGCAGTCAACGGGTGAGAGGCGGGGTACACCCTGGACAAGTCGCCAGTGCAGAGCCACACATAGACAATCATTCACACGCACACTCACTTATGGACAATTTAGTGTTACAAATTCACCTAATTTGCATGTTTTTGTTTGGGAGGAAGCCGGAGAACCCAGAGAGAGAACCCACGCGGACACGGGAGAACATGGAAACTCCTCAAAGAAATGCCTTCTTGCTGTGAGGCAACAGCGCTTACCATTGCACCACCAAACGTGTTGCTATTTTGAAGGATATGACTCCATTGTTTCATGCTGCTGTTTGATGCACCATCCACTTCTCCATCACTGCACAGTCTTCACAGATTCGATAATTGTTCTTTAGTTTTGGAAGGGTCATCGACCACCACCACCAATGCCTGGTCTCCATGGGGATTTATATCTTGCTGCTGCAACATAACTTTGCTCTCAATCTGTCAAGAGTCTAGGAGGCTAAATCTTCGTGACATCACAGACCTTCTCACATTTTTTCTTATCACATATTATTTGACTGCGCCAGTCATTTGAAATGGCACATTATAACGAGTAAACATGTTTGTTATTTGATTGAAATGCAACAAATTAGGATAAAATATCTTCGATCACGTGGTCAAAGTAAAAAGTGGAACATCTGCCTCATGCAGCAAACGCGGTAAAGTTACTCCATCCCTTTGCTTTGCTCTGACAAGAGACAATCACAGTCGGTGCAGAGTCACTATTTTAAGAGACCGCAGTCAGCACAAATCCAGCATTATGCTTTATTACATAATGAGAGGGCTGCAGGCTGGCTTCAAACCTGCCTGTCACATTCCTGCTAAGAACAACCGCACCAATCAGGCCTCACTTCCAAGTCAACACCGTTGGAAAGGTCAGCGTCCGAGCCAGCAGACTGAGAGTAATGGCTGCGATGAAAATGTCTTGCTGAGCAAAAGTCACAGAAAGGCCGACAAAGCCCAAATCAGCAGCGACATCTCAGCGGTGACTTGCTACCGCCTGTGACCCGGTCTGCTCAATCAAAAGGTCAGGGCGCGGAAAGGCCGGGAAAGAAAGCTGGGTTCCGGACGGGCAGGTCTGGATGGGGGGGGGGGCTGATACGGGTCCACTGTTGTCCCCTATGTCCTAAAAATGTCCATGCATTTTTGTCTTCAATCATGTGTTGCACAGAGACAGGACGACAGACTAGCCATGGTTGGGAGGGGCAATCCTGGGGTCTCCATCCCATAGTAAGACAGAGATGAATAGTTTGTTCATCAGTATCAGGAACAAAACACAAAGTGACCATATCATATCCAAAGAGCCAAAGTGCCCCTTTGTCCCGTCTCCTGTCGAGGGATTTTGGGGGGTGATTTTTACATCTGAATCCCCTAATAGGGATTATTTAAACGAAGAAGGAGATTGTTTTCCAATCATTTCTCATGTTGAATTAAAAAAAAGTAACCGAGGAGAAAGAATTCAAGATTCAAGATACTTTATTATCATTATGCGAACATAATAAAATCGTGAGAAGGCCCACGGCTTAAGGCACTCATTGGAACATAATCAAATCAATAACTAAATTCTCTCTATTTAAAGGAACAATATATATATATATACGTACACAAAGACTTAAAACTGTGCCCCAGTCTTCTTGCCCTCCTCCATCCTGTGTTTCTAAACCCACTCCTGGTGTTGCATAACTGTTCTGGTCGGGTCTTGAGGTCCAGACGACCGGGGATGACAAATGATTTTCCAGTGGGACTCCATTATTGATGAGGATGAAGCTTGTTTATAGCACAAGTCATTTGGATCAACACACATTGCTTAACGCATTACATAACAAAAGGGGTGGAGAGGATGAGGAAGGCAATTCTTCAGCCTCTTGTTTAAAAAAAGCATCTGAAAAACTTGCAGCATGTCACCCAGCCTTATCGTCACACTGTAGAACGCATCATCTTCAAACTTATCACGTCTCTGACATTCTCGTCTCAACCACAAATCACTTCCGTCTGGAATGAAAGCAAACAACGCAACTCTTTCAGGCAGACACGATTCTGAACATGAACGGCTTTTCTGCAGATGCGAAACGTGTTGGCCCGAAGGTTCCGGAAGCAGAGTGATCAATCGGATAGGTAGGAGCAGCCTGCCATCGCTTCCAACCTGCCACAGGTGAATAGAAGGCTTCATTTACAGGGGAGTGTCACTGCTTGGATTGGACAGCTGCAGGTTGCCTGAGGCTCAGAGGATGAGTCACTGCAGGGATCCCAAAAAGGGGCACGCCAGAACCAGAGCACAGAGTATGATGCTGCCCTCTTGTGGCATTTATGGAGAATAACATTTCATGTGCGGTTTGAAAAGACTTGCAGCTCTCCAAGTCTATCACTGGCTACCTGAATATGAATATACTATTATTTATTTGTATTATTGTTTGTGTATTATTTATGGTTGAATTTCAAATGTCTGGTCATTATGTTGCATGCATGAACAATAGATGCGCTGAACAGTACATTTCTCATGCGTTTCCATCATTTTCATCAGTATTATACTGAATCTGGAATAAAAGCCTAATGAATCTGAAAAAGGCACGTCTCAGACATTACATGAGCACATTCGATGGTGCACTGAGAAATGTATGCAGGTGAAAGTCCAGAGCTGCTTTTCCAGATTTTAAGGCTCCGACAGTATTTTTGGATTTTTTGATGTTTCCTGGATTTTTGTTCGGCGCACATCGAGTCTTTCCTGTCTGGCGTCGGCGACAGTGGAAGAACTGGGATTGTTTGCTGGCGTTTGTCACGCCGGCCGGCCCTCACACGCGGCGACCGCTGCGGGCCAAGACAATAGAAAGTCATCAGAAAGTCATCGCCGATGAAGGTGGAACCCAACACATTGTTTTTGCTGAGGAGGAAGAGGAGGAGGAGGAGGAGGAGGAGGAGCAGGCGTCTGCAGAACAATCTAGACAAAGACTGTCCCGAGACCAACAACATCATTCGGTACTAAATGTCCTCTAATCTGAGCATCTGAGCAGGACGATTACATCAGGGTGTCTAATACGGTTTTATATCATCTAATATTTTCTAATAAAAAGATGAAATTTAATCCTATTTATCACAAGTATATTAACCACAGGCAATCCTATATATATAAAAAAAAAAAGCTCTTTAAATGTATAAAGGCTCAACCACTCTGTTGATGTTTGACAGTTTTACAAAAGGTCAAAGGTCAAGGCTCATGTTGCAGACAAACAAACGGTGCTTCCGCTCCATCTCCAACTCTTCGTCTGCTTTCTTAATTCTTCCATCTTTGTTATAGACAGTTTAAGCGGAGCTCATTTCCTGCAGCTCAATTTATCAACTGACTGACACTTCAGCCCTTTTTGATACGGCGCTTCCCACGTTTGAACGCAACCACTTCAGCTGCAATGTGGACGGCGATTCGTCTCTTTTAAAGCACACCAACATGCCCGAATTATGAATGACGGGAAAAACCCGAAAAACATGAAGAACATTTTTTTGTCATGCTTTTGCCCGTAAACACGGTCCAGGCCAATTTGCGGGGGGGGGGGGGGAGAATATGTTACATATTTAAGATATTAGAGTCCAGGAGGTCGGGGCGGAGGAGGAGGAGGAGGAAGCCCAGACAGCTCCATCCAGACATGAGGCGCTGCCCTGACCGCAGGCAGGCCCTCTGATAGAGACTGGCCTCATGAACTGTTTGTCTGCTGTCTGCACTTCATATACTGGACATTATGAGCAGCTGGAGTCAAAGTCAGCAAGCACAAAGGTAAGGTCAATAATGTGAAGCGATCTGCTGAGTAAAAAGGCCTGGCCTTGTTCCAGTCATTGTTGATCGCTGCTTTTTTTTTTTTTTTTTTTTTTTTTAGCAGGCATGCAATCCCCTTGACCCGCAGTCACGCTCAGCTTCGGAGTATTTCCTGTCCAGGAGTCAATAAGACAATGGCAGCGACGGGCTCAGCGGTCAGCTTGAAGACAACCGAGGCCGGAGGCTGCGATCAAATGGAAAGGCTTTCCACATGTCTGTCGTTGGAAACAGTGACATGACAGACAATAAGAACTCTGATAGTTTCAAGAATGTATACACTTAGCCAATTTCATATGTTTGCACTTGTTTGATTCAGAATAAACCTGGTCAATAAATGATGGATGCTTTAATTATATATTATAAATATATATTTTATTTATGGAACAGGATTGCCATGACGGTAGCGCTGCACAGATAATATGCAAGCTCCGAATAAAGTATATTAAGGACCAGTTAACGCGCCTTGTCTGCATCGTATAAGCAGGAAAACTCAGTATCTGTTTGCTATTTTAACAAAAGACTGGCACAGATATTTCATATAAGCTTTCCTTTTTGGTTTTAGTTTTTTAACTCTTAAGGGGGCAATGCCAGGAGTCAAGCATTGTGCGCATCAAGTCCCCAGCACCACCTACAAGGTAATCTATGTGGGAGGGGCTAAAGTTAAGGCTCGATAAAGAGTTTAATACTGATGGGATTACGTCTTTGAATTTAGCAATAGCACCATCAAACAGATATCTCGTCAAGGCAGTTCTGTTTGATGGCGTGTAGTCATTTAAAGTGATGAATGCTGCGGGGGAGGGGGGGGGGGGGGGGTTCGTTCACTCTCTGGGAAAAGCCAATAGAGTGTAATAATGAGATGAAGGCAGTAGCATCACTGACATCTATGTGAATGTTAAAATCTTTTTTCCGTTACTGGAGCCTCTCCCAGCAGTCAACGGGCGAGAGGCGGGGTACACCCTGGACAAGCCGCCAGTTCATCACATGGCCACACACACACACACCTATGGACAATTTAATATAACTAATTCGCCAAATTTGCATGATTTCGGTGGTGGGAAGAAGCCGGAGAACCCTGAGAGAACCCTGAGAGAACCCACAAAGACGCAGGGAGAACATGCAAACTCCTCACAGAAAGGCCCCAAGTTAGATTTGAACCCGTGACCTTCTTGCTGTGAGGAAACAGTGCTTCCCAAATTACATTACGACTGGAAACCAATGCCGAGGCTCCACATTACAAAACACATTCAATAATTAGTCGGCTGCAATGCAACAAATCTTTATTTCGACATCATGATGACGCTCCATTAGAGGCTGAAATGAAACCATTCGCCACCGTTGCATCGGAGGTACCTGGTCATTCACTCATTACTACACACAGCGGAATATACTTCTAGATTGAAAGACGAAACAGATCTGGAGTGGATATGAACAGTATCTCTTACTGGAAGGGGTGGGGGTGCACTTTGAAAATGTTTTAGGACATTTGGATCAGTTTTTAAATTATTAAATTTACAGGGCCAATAATCGTTGTCTTTTGCCGAGTGTTTGTGAAGAAACATAATAATAAATCATTAACAAATCCATTTAATCTGAACATAAAACACAAAAGCATTTTTAATAAATAGCTCAAATCATTCCAGTTACATCCATCGCAGCAGAAAGATGTTAGTCCCACTGACTGCAGACAAAACCATGGCGTCGGGGAAGAGAAGAGGAACGTCTGTGGAATCGTTTTTCATCTACAAATGATGCCCAGCGTCACATCACTGCCCGTCTGTGTTGCCGTTTGACATTCGTGTTCTGAATTTGAAGAAGCTTGAATTGAAACAAACTGGAGCAGCTTGTTCTGGAGCAGCTTGGGCTTACTTTGACCTTACTGTTTAAATTACGAGCGAGAAATAATGTTAGCAAGCAGCTTTAGAGACAGTTAGCCGCCGGGATCGGTTGGGTTTGGTCGGTGTCCATCTTAGACAGAGGCAGAAATCATTTGAATTTCTTCACAGTTCTTCAAAGTTTACGGGACATTTGCTGCAACGGAGGTTTTTATGTCCGATGGTCTGATGCTACAACGAGCCGCCGATAGTTGTAATGACAGTCCTGAAATGCATTTACACAGGGAATGTACCAGCCCCCCCCCCCCCCCCTTCTTGGTTCAGCCGTTTGTCCCAGCGCTGCAGTCTTTACGTCCGGACCTGGAACTTGCCCGCCTTCGTCATGTACTTGATGCCTTTGAAAGGTTTATACTTCTCACCGTACATGTCCAGTCGATTCACCTTCAGCCCTGTTGGACGACACAAATGCACACAACTCCCGTGTCTTAGTGAACACAGTCAAACACCGTCGCCGACGACGACGACGGTGGGGAAGGACAACATTCACAGCGATGTCAGCGCCACCATTGCATTTAAATCACAGTGCGAAGCATGCTGAATATAATAGTTTAAGACTCTCGAAGGCTTCTTAGTGAGAATATATTCTGCCCACGGCACCACAATGACCTTTGTTTCCCCGACTTTCTCAGGTTCACACCGACGTCGTGTAAAATAAAACACAAACGACAAGCGTATCTTCCTTTTTAAAACGCATTTCAAGGAAATAATGTATGGAGACGTCTACAAAATATCTAAGATAATATCAATCAAAAGCATTGGATTACATGATATCTCAGTAAATACATCACGTGAGGTGGATTTATTCTATCTGGCGCCATCTTGTGGTCATTGTCTCTGCGTCTCCGTCTCTGCGTCTCCGTCTCTGCGTCTGCGTCTCTGCGTCTGCGTCTCTGCGTCTGCGTCTGCGTCTCTGTCTCTGCGTCTCCGTCTCTGCGTCTGCGTCTCTGCGTCTCCGTCTCTGCGTCTGCGTCTCTGCGTCTGCGTCTCTGCGTCTCTGCGTCTGCGTCTCTGCGTCTGCGTCTCTGCGTCTGCGTCTCTGCGTCTCCGTCTCTGCGTCTCCGTCTCTGCGTCTCCGTCTCTGCGTCTCCGTCTCTGCGTCTCCGTCTCTGCGTCTCCGTCTCTGCGTCTCCGTCTCTGCGTCTCCGTCTCTGCGTCTCCGTGTCTCCGTGTCTCTGTCTACCTGAAATGGCCATCTGCTGGATCTTGAACTGGATGTTGATGCTGGGGTTCTCGTCAGGCTTGGAAGCCCCCGTCTGCAGGCTCATGGTGCCTTTCAGGCTGGGAAGCTTCTGTGGGTTGATCTTGCCAACGTCCCACGACAACATCTTGCAAAACACAAAACAGAGAGACACCAGCTGGTAACGATCACTGAATGCAGGCGAGCATCGAGCTACGTTGGGTCTACGACAATCGATATACACGCCATCCTTCTGCCAGCCGTGTTCTAAATACCTTTGTGACTGGGTCAAAGGTGTACGTTCCCTGGGAGGCGTTGAGGCTGGCATTGAGGACGCCCCGGGGCAGCTGGCTGCTGACTAGGACCGACTCCACAGCCTTGCCCATGGTCTGTTTGGGTCCCAGGGTCAAGTCGAAACGCCCCTGCGAGCTCCCCTCCCGGAAGGTGATGTTGTGCTTGACGTACACAGGGATCGCTACCAGGCTGAGCATAAAAGAGGACAGCAAAAATATAAAACTAGCACTCGTTGATATTAGCACACGGATCAAGAGAGAATCCTTCAAACAGCTCGAATAGACGAAACGCATGGATCTGCTGCAGACGGCTGGTAGAATCACTGACTTCTGAGAGCTGACGTGGTAAGAGAGCAGCCGGAAGTTTCCATCGGGCGGGATGAAGGAGAGGATTCGCTCAGCTTCCCATCGCTTGAACCGGACACAAGGGTGGAAACTGACATCATCCAGGAGTCGAGGATTCTGGGGAGGCGGAGGACCGGGATGGATCGGGGCGAGTCAAATAGATCTGCTGGTTGCCACGGTGTCGTTTCTACTTTGATTTCATGTGCAGTCTACTCTCAAAGCGTTCGGATGTTACAAAAGGTCACAACTTGACATGAAAAGAATCAGAACAACCGTAACCCAGATTAAATAAGATTATTTACGTATCGTTTGAAATTCTGCAAAAGATAAGACTCACCATAAATGAGAGCGTGAGGTCGGGCATTCCCGTCAGTTTTACACAGGCGTCGATGACCCCCTGGATTTCTGCTGTAATGGTGGAGCCTGGGCAGGATGGTGACGGGCGAGGGGGAGGGCGTTTCCAGGAAGACAAACATCAAGTAACCAACAGCGTAATGATCACTCTGACATGCAGGCCGTTCGGAGGAATACCTGATTTATCGATGATGGCGTCTATCTCCTCCACCACGTCAAAGTACGCTTCATTGTTGGTGTATTTCACTCCGGTGCGTCGCCATGGCACCACCGACAGCTGGCCTGTGGGGAGCTGCTCGCCAACGTTGGTGCTGCCTGTAATACGAACGACCAGCGCATTTACACAGCACACGTAAAGGCTGGTGCAGATTCTTACCCTCGCCGAAGGGGAGGCGAGGGTATTGCAATTGGGTCTGTTTGTCTGTCCACGCACATAACTCAAAAACTAGGAACCCAATCGACTTGAGATTTTTACGCAAGCAAGGTTCTGTCCGTGGCTCGGTCCCCCCGAGAATGCCGTTGATCCAGATCTGGATCCACATTCTAGAATTTTTTAAAGTATTCTTTAACATTGCGAGATAGGGCACTTTTTAACATTTTTCTTAATTTCTTCAAAACATACGGCGGTATGGATCTGAAAACAAATCACACATAAGTACTCCTTAAAGGTCTATGACCATGACTAACTTCGGCCGGATCCGGATCACAATCCGGATCTGAGAGCTGATTTTCGTTCTAAAATCGGCATTTTTCAGGAGTCCATCCTGACCTCAATTCTGGAGCTAGAGACTTCAAACTTGGTGTGCACACTCATAGTTCATTCTAGTTTCATATATGTTACAGTTGTAGTTGTATCTTTTCCCGTTCCGGAGCAGCAAGCTAGCGCAGGTTTGGCCCCTCTGATCCGGAAGCCCTGTTTACTGTCTCACAAGATCGAATAGTCCATCGGAGGCGAGGGTCTGCAATCTCTGATTGTCGCTCGTTTACATTTGTGACCTCACATTATCACGTTTTCCCCCGGATGGATCTCAGTGAACTCACTATTTGTTTGTTTGTATCTTACAGACGCTGCGGTGACGGTACCTGTGATGGTGTTGACCATGGTGCGGAGGATGGTGGGAGGCTTGATGAGCTCTTTCAAGATGTTTGACTCGGTGGCCAGTGGAAAGCCGTTATCCAGCATCTCCTCCAGCAGTTCGTAGACCACGACCACATTGTCTTTGATCGCAGCCTCGGTGCACACTCCGAAATAATCCTGAGAGGAACGAACGGCGGCTCTCCGTGGGTGAAGCGCAGACATCTTCAAAGTGGGCGGAGCATGCACGGGAACGTACCTGGAACGTGTCGACGACTCTGTGCAGGAACTCGATGACAAACAGCGGCGACACCTCGCTCTGGATGACGGCGACAAAGTAGATGCGATGCCGGAGGACGCTGATGAGGTAGTGATGCGGCGTGGGGATCACCGGGGGGACGTTCTCCGGCTCGGTGGCTCGTTCCTGCGCCTCAAAGAAGTAGTCGCACACGGAGCGACTGACCACACTCTTCCAGTGCTTCTCCAGGAAGATGTCCCCAGAGGCGTTAACCAAGAACAGGCTGTGGATCATTTTGGCTGGAGGCCAACGGGAACGGGGAAAAAAAAAAAAAAAAAGTCGTGGGAATTTACGTGCTACACAATCGGAACTTTAAAAAAACAACAAGACAGCTTTCATTTGATCAAGTGGAGGGACAAAAATACACCGAATAAACTCTGAGTCACCATCACTTGTGATGCATCCTTGATGGATTAAGGCAGGCAGGGTGCTGTTGGTAACGCAAGTCATTGCCATAACAGGAAATAGGTCTGTTAGCTGAACAGTATTTGTTGGTCCGGCTACATTTCATGCTCCCAGCTTAAGGTTTTTAGTGAAACTTGTTGGCTTTTGTGTAATTTAACCTGAGTGGGACAGTTTGGCGTGTTTAAACGTGCATTTCTCTACTGGCTGTTCCAGTTCTCTCCGCAAAGGAGGAAACGTTTTCTCCAACGTTGGACTGTCTGCTTGCAGAAATAAAGAAATACTGAAAAATGGATTCATGAAGGATCCATTGAACTCCCATCTGGGGCGAACCCAGATAAGTGCGGGTGGAATCTGGAATATTTTCCATCTGCTTTAGCAAAGCAAGATGGGGTATATTTACCAATATATTGTATTAAATCGATTTTAAATATCGGGATTATTGAGTAAAACGAAGGGGATACTGTATATATTTTCACGACAAAATTCGAACAAATACATTCTGTATTAAAAGTACATCTAAAGACTCACTTTAAAAAAACTGAATTAACGAATTAGACTTCTGCTAAACAAGTACGCGCATATAAAGTCTACTGAATGCAGTATCCGGTTGCTGCGAAATATGACACCGGGGCATTCATTAATTATGCGAAAACGCTGTCGGCACCGAGAAACTGAATAAACTGTGTGCTTCTCTAGATTATTACCGCATTGACGCATTTGTCGGAGGAATTGTCTGTTTAATGGAACGAAGGCCGCCCGAGATGCTCGACAGTCCGCCCTGCCTCCAAGTCTCATGACAGAGGAGAAGGCCTCGTCACCCGGTAGGACGGGATGAAAACACGTCAAAAGATAACACGCTGCACGGACTATTTAGAAACAGTTGCCACTCGGGCCTTTTATTAATAACGAATGACTTACCGGAGACAATTTTGTAACGTTTCCGTCTTGCCTTTTGCCTTTGCTAGCATTGAGAGATGAGGCAGCCGTCTTGCTACGCTTCCCGTTAGGTGGAACGCCGCCCGATGCAAGAAGGTCGGACCTGCAGACCAATCGGAATCCAGAGAACGCGTCAAATCCCGCCTACTTAATTGGTTCATAGGTCCACAGTACAGTAGTTAGTCGCCCGTGACTTGACTGTGATTGGACAATGGCGGAAGCTCTTCCGTCAACACGAGTAAAGCTGCCTGCTGATTGGCCTGAATTTGAAGCGAGTCTGACATTTTGTTTCCTGTATCAGATTTCATCTTGCGAGTTTAACCCTTCACGGAGACTTCCTGCTAGCACGCTGCACGCAGCTCATTAAAGTCATTTTGTATACGTGATATTTAAATAAAGATGCGCGATGATACGAAACAATAACTTAGGAGAATAATACACTATATGTTGAGACCTCTTAGCTGATATTACCTACTATAAATACAATGCAGCGCCAACTTCTTCTATACTTGTGTTATTTCAATATAACCAGCTGATAAAAAAACAAATATCTTGTTCTCCTAAAGTTTGATGTCACGGTGTTGAATCATTCGGTAACATTTGTGAAACTGCATGTTTTTTTTTAAGAACAAATAAATCCACAAAGCCACATAAGGTCTTGTGGCTGTTCTGTTTGTAAATCTCACCCCTGGTGAAAATAAAATAATTTAAACACAACATTCAAATTACTGTTTCGTGTCTCTGCAAAATGTATTCATTATCCATAAGAACACATGCATAACACGGTCTGTTTATACCAGCTTCCCATTCTGTCTTAAGGGCATCAGAGGCATTAATCAGAAGAGTTCTATTTAGTTTCTGAGACTTCACTAATATGGCTGAAAATATTGTGCACAATGAAAGAGGAGTTCACGTCTGAGAGTTCATGCTTTGCGGCGCCACTTTTTATTCAACTGCCGCTCACGCCCTCGAGACAAAGGTTCAACACCCAAGGTAAATAGATTAACCTTGTTTTGCTCACTGTCACCCTAACAGGTTAACAGGAGAGCGGGCAGAAGGCCTTCTCTGTGAGTGAAGTCACTGTCTTTCGTCTCAGCCTCAAAATGTTGTTAATCTTGAGTGCTAAATCTAACAAAATATGCTTTTATTCGAGTCAATTTGAGACGAGTGGTGCAAAGTGTGATTTTAACGGGTCTGCATCAACATCAATTTGAGTTTCCCAGTTGGTGTCTGAAATGGAATTAGAAAATCCCACATCGCCAATGAACTGATTGATTCCAGCAGCCTATCAAGGCCTGTGGGACTGGTCACCAGGGCCACGTTGAAAGGGTGAAACTGGGAAAGACAACGGTCCTTGTGAGCAGGGAGTTGCTTTATGGAGGCGGTTACTATACCAGGTGGGCCTGTGCTCACACGTAGGGTTAGACACTAAAACCCAGCTTCAACCCAGGTGCATTCAGCCTGTTGAACTGCATCGGGAGCACCTTGGAACACGCCTCCTTCTCCCACGCTGACTCTAGTCTGCAGCCTTTGGATACTTTCATCGTTGCCGGATTCGCAGGAAAGCCTGGAAACCTGCATCTCCAGCCTTTTCCATAATGGCTATAACAGAATCATAACAACCCAAAATTATTTAGGGGGGCTGAAGCCCCCCCCTAAAATAGGCCCAACGACGCCACTGCCTTTTACCATTAGTAAAGTCGCATTCTCTGACCTCTAACACCTCCTGGCCGACATCTTATCGGCTCCACTCAGCCATTGTCTCTCATTGGACATTCAACCACATATCTGCTGATGACTGGAAACCAGTCGTACAGTAGCAGCCTCTGTTCTCTGCCATTAAAGAATGAAATAATACAAACAAGGTGGGAGCAACTCAAGGCCTTTGTCCTTCAAAAACCACAAAGATGCTGATAAAATTCCATCAGCCCTCCTCATTGAAGAATAATAATAAAATAATAATTTTACATTCAGCACAGACAGCTAGCTTTGTTTGGGATATGTTATCTTAAAAAAAAAAAAAAACTTGAAAGGTAGCCAGCGGTCAAATCCTTTCAAGCCTTCACTCAGCCGGAATGGCGATGAAATGTCAAATCAGATACTGGAATTATGTCTGAGATTGAATTGTGTCCAGCTCAGTCTTTGGAACAATCCAAAATGTTGGAGGTCCTGCCCCTGTCATTACGATGAGACATCATCTACTGGAAGCTTTATTGGGGGGGGGGGGTATCTTAAGTAAAACAGACAACTTCCTCCTGACTGAGGCAGACAGAATAAACCTCAGCTTCTTTAAAAAAAAAAAAGGGTTGATGGATCTGGGCACTGCATTCCTGCACTGGACCTTCCACTATCAGCCTAACCTGACCATAGGCTCGAATCACTTCAAGTTGCCCCCCCCCCCTATTGGAAGAAGAGGGAGGAAGGTCCTTTAATCTTATCACCATGGTATCCTGTGAAAGACTGGATGCAAATGTGTGAAGGCTGCAAAGAAAGGAAACAGCACCCCTGGGTGTTTATACTGCAAAAAAAGATTGTTTATTTCAACCGACTGTTGAGTATGTACAGGAGCACAATTTGTACAGGCAATAGTTATAAATATCAGCTGTCTGGCTGGTACAAAAATTAAAAAAAGGAACGTTTTGTACAGTATCTACACGTGCCGCTTTGGGTTATGTACAACGTTGCCTCTTGTTGGATTGTCCTTGGAGCCTATTCACACATTTGTTCACATGCGATTGGGGCGTGAGAGCATGGCACGTGTGTCCGGGAGGGGATGTGTGCGTGGCATTTGGGTGGCAGAGCAGCCCGAGGCGGCAGCTTTAGTTAGGAACCGATGAAAGAGAGCGGGACTATCAAGCCGGGAATCTCGCTGCAGCGGTTCATTAGTCCGCTAAGAGAACACTTGGAGAAGCAAGGGTGTAAAAAACAATATTCCGAGGACCATGGCAAAATCAAAATGCCGTCTAGTGGTTGGTTTGTTCACTGTACACTATGGGATGTACAGGAAGTGCATTGATCTAACAACTTCAGGCCTGTTTCAGAGCAGCGGAGTCATTTCTAATAGGTTACGTAAAAAAAGAAGGTTCCCAACACACGTTGTGAGACATCGCTCAGAGCTGCACCTCTGAACACAGAGTCACCCAGAGTTAGGCCCCCCCCTCGCCCTTCCCGAAGCTTCAGCGGTTTGACAGACACAGCAACAGCACTCGTATGATCTACACACACGCACACGCACACGCACACGCACACGCACACACCCCACCGACAGCTCCACAGAGGTATAACGCTGTGACAGCGGGGGACTCATCAGCAGCTCAGCTCACGTTTGGAAATCGAGCTAAAACATTCAAACGGGCATTCGGGACAATGTGCCGAGTGGATAAGTAGGGGGATTGAACCCACTCCCATCTAAATGTACACTTTCACTTTTATTCGGGTAGAAAATACCTTATTTATTATTATTATTATTTTTAAACCTGTGTATCAAAAACACTTGCTAGTTTATCAAGTATAAACTCCACAATCAGATTCCACGCATTCAAGATCCTACTTTGCCACTTCAGGTCTGTGCGACACCGCCCCCTTGTGTACTGAGCTGGTACTGAAGGTGAGTCGAGTCAATTATATAACTCCTATAAATAAATGGCGTGTTAGTTACAGGGCTACAAAAACCACACAGCACACACGCTTAACGACACAAACATCAATTATCCTGTCAGAACCGTTTCAATTCAGTTTGCACCACACACGTCTGGGGGGGGGGGGGGGGGGGGGGGGGGTGCAAATGCGTCTAAGGCTGAATAAAACTAACACAATGAGACTGTGAAATCAGTTCAATGAGACAGAGCAGGATCAATAATGCCAGAATGAGAAACGCTTTGGTATTAAAACTCCTCCCACCCAGGGTTCAGGTACAAGTAGCGAGACCTCAATGAGGATTCATTTGAGTTTGTTTCTCTTCTCTCACACCGAACCGGCGCATCGGCATGATAAACCAGTTCCAGCGGCTTCCACGCACATTTTCCTCACAGATGATGTTTTACAGTTTGCTTCACCGAAACGTGACGATCAAGTCTGTTATCAGAGATCTCTGCGTATCATAACTGATTATTGGACCGGGTCACACCAGAGTTATTCTATAGGTTGTGCTAAAAGGCAGATTAATATCAGTGCAATATGCAATGTTAAACTTAAGGAACATGGGTCAATAAAAAAAATAAAAAAGATCAAATGAAAGAGCGAGCCACGAATAAATGGCCGTTGCAGCAGCGGCAGCGTCTCCAGGGAGGAATGACTTTCCACGGGGACTTCATGGTGCAGACGATACTAGCGAGGAAGAGCTGGGGTAGGCTGGATGCCAATGTTATCACCAGAACCATCCCGCCCTTCTAAAGACTGTATCTCTTCAGAGCAGACAGAGACAAAGACTTCAACCGTCTCGTCAGGTAGCCTAGCTTAGCACAAAGACCGGTTAAAGGAGAGAGAGAGCTCACTTGTCTTTGTCCGAAACTGGCCTGTGAATCAAATCTGATTTTTAATATTCCACCTGTTTTATCTTATTGCAGTCTAAATGCTAAGCTAAGCTAACTTCTCTCGGCTGTAGCTACATATTTACTGGACAGACGTAAGGACGGCGTACGTGGCATCTTCTCACCTCCTTAGAATTCAGGATAACTTCCCAACGCCAATCAGAGTTCTGTTGGCACTCACTGGATCAATATTTCAACCCAACGTAGCAGCGATGCTGGTTTTCTCCTCCACGCCTACTGAGTTCACACCTCTTAGGTAATGAGCATCGGCAAAGTGATAAATTAAAAGCTGCACCTTGCTCATGAGTCGGACGGTGCAGCTTTTAAACCTTCTAAAAAAAAACCAAAACAACATAATTAATCCGAGGCAGAAGAAAATGGTGTTTCTAATGATCTAAAACGGCACGCATCGCCAAACGCTTGTTCTCACGCAGATCACCGAAGGGGATCATCATCACAGCTGATCACGCAGCGGTTTATAAACAGGTGCAACAGAACGCCTTCGAGAGTCAGCGGCCACAAAGGCATCTGGATGTCCCAGAGAAGGCTGTTGGCACAACGAAGTGATGCAACTCTGTAAACACCCGAGACATGGCTTTCAGGTCCAGAAGCCGAGGACGTCTCCACACGGTGCCGTGCCCCGGCACGCGCTGACTTCCCTCTGAATTGCAGTGCGATCGTGGCAGTAGCAGCACAGAGACGCTCTCTCGCGTGTCGTCTCAAAAGGTCCCGGGGCATTTCTGCCCCTTCGGCCGTGACGGTCAGCCGAAGGTCTCCGTCGGACCGAGTTGATCCGAGCGTCCGTCCGGCGCTTCACAGAGTGGCCAGGACGCGCGAGAAGGAGATGACGACGGAGAGGGTGGTCTGGCCCACGCCGAACACCAGAGCCTCCAGCGGTGCCATGCCCTTCCCGGCCACGCGGTAAACTCCGGCCACCGCAGCGCCTAAGGGACACGCAAACACACTTTACAATTAGTATACACAACAGTCACCAAACACACGGACGCAGCCGTCTGTCACGACCCGTCACCGGCACCACCGATTGTCCATTCATAGAGAGGAGGAAGAGGACAAGCAAGCCCTTCTTCATCGTTTCCATGCATCAACGACATTAGCATGTCAGGTTCATCTTCACACGTTGGAGTTTATTGTGTTTAAGCGGAGTGAACAAATTAAAATTAACAACTCAACACAATGCATCTCAAGGGCCGAGCAAGCAGACAGGATGTAATATATTATCAGAGACTGTTAAAGCAAAGTGATAAAAGGTGTCAGAGGTCTACATGTTTACACTTATTAATACATTCTTACTTCTTGTCTTTGTCCATGTTAAGTTGGCGTTACAAATTACAAAATGCTGCAGAGATTCTGCTCTACTCTACTACAGGCTGTATTACATGAGACAGTCAATCCGCATCGCTATGAGTGATATTTTTTGCACGTAAAAATCAACAACGAATCACCGAGAATGAACTGGACTTACTGGTGACGACGCTCCCAGAGAGGGAGGCCAGGAAGCCCACGCTGACCAGCACCAAGGTGATGAGGCGGCCCCTCCTGTGGCGCTGCAGCATCACCAGCATGAGTAGCCCCACCGCCCCGTGGACAAAGAGCGAGGAGAAGAGACACCACAGGAACACCCAGTACCACATCTCTGCCACGGCCACAGAACACAGGATGGATCAGATACAGCCTGAAACCACTGAACCGAACCGGCTCAGAGTCAAAGGGACGCAAATAAGTCAATTTGTGCTCTTCAACAAATTTAATGCATTTGCTTTTTCAACCATTGTTCAGACAAATCAATACATTTCACGTGATCTTTACCTTTTCATGGGTGATTCATCGATAATTAAGGGGTTTATTTTGTGGATTTATCTGATGCACAGCTGCAGAAATCTCCATCGACTTAAATTATGGGGAATGTCGGAAGCAGCGGATGTAAAGCTTGAACTAAGTCAGAATATCTGCTGCGATTGTGTCGCTGGTTCATCATTTAAAGACACGCTGTGTCATATCGGAATATCTAGAAACGACAAGACTATCGTTTTGCACGAATCGTTTCCGCTACTCGACGTTCAAACCCAGAGGAGTCTCTCATTTTAATAAAAGCTAACGGTCGTTTGACGCTGCGACTCGCAGGAGTCAGAAAGCGAATACAGGACCTCTCTGACAGAGCTGCAGATCTGGATCAAGGTGCATTATGGGATATATTTTCTTCTACAAACATTGCAAGATGGGAAATGTATTAACATTTCAACTCTTCGTGCAAAACAAAACTAGAGTGAACTTTGACAGACAGGATTCCTCATCCCATGCATATGACAAACTGCGTTTCGATCTGTCTAGACAAAATCCGACAGCTCCTGGCAGGTGTGACCCTAAAACACTGCAGCGATGTCACACTGTGTGTGTGTGTGTGTGTGTGTGTGTGCAGCTACAGCAGATATTCCCGGAGCTGTGAGGGAGGATTCGCTCTACAGCGGGGCTCACCGAGGAGGCAGCCGGCCATGATAATGGGCCTGAAGTGAGATGCATCAAACAACTTCTGAGATTGAACGATCCGGCCGTGAAGCAGAAACAAAAAGCTCTGGAGAAGTGATTCCCAATCTCAGCTGGTTTTTAACCCAACCCCCCCCCCCCCCCCCCCCCCGGCTCGACCCGCCAGCCTCCGGCGAGCTGGTCGGAGAGAGAGCGGCGTGATGGCACAGCCTCACAACGGCGCTTTGTCCCGCATGGCCGCCGAAGCACAGCGTGCTCCACCGCTTTTTGTAAAAAGCTCATTTCGGATATTTTATATTCTAGATAGATCAAGACTGACAGTCGGACGAATCATCTGGAACGACGAGGTCATTCTGAACTTCCCCTTCATTTTCAGGCTGTAGGGTATTTGTCCAATCATCTTTCATTACGTCGGCCGAATGTTCCACTATTGATCAACCTCAGCCACTTTCAAGACGAATCAGGTCCATTCTTATTCAGCGCCAAATCGTAATAAACGTTTTAACAAGACGAGCAGCTCAAGGACGCAACAATCCACCACGAAGCAACATTTGACAACAGTGAACAGGCAGAAACCTTGAGCAGATCCCAACTGAATGAAGGTGGGCGGTCCCCTGCTTTGAACTGTCATCGAACCAAAACAATCTAACTCATAATCATTTGTGAAACACAAAATCACTTCTGGTTTGCTTTGGTCACTGACCTCTTCATGCAAATGGCTGCGAGAGTGATTTCTGCCACTCGTCTGGATGAATCACAAGCTTGAAATGAACCACTAGAGGGAGTGAACCGGCGGGGTGGAACGTTGGGCTGGAAACACGAGGCTCATTATTCACACTGGCTGATAAAGAAATGACTCTTGGCATGACTTTTATTCATTTTTGAATGCGGTGCTGCGTGACGTTCGGTGCGCGGCCGCACCGGGGCATTGACGAATCAAACCACAGGCTCTGAGGGCCTTTGAGCTTCGCCTGTCAACAGGAAGTATAAAACAGCAGAGTCATGTGAAAGCAGAGGGGCTCTGAAGAGTCGTGTCTGTTTCTCTCTACTCTTACTCCCTGGATTGTATTTAGCTAGGTGATAATGGGAGCAGTGAGAACAAACCAAATCTCACAAGTAAAAGCCTTTAAAAACAGAAACAATGGACTTTGGGTGACCAAAGCTGGGGTGCCATGAACTCAAAACATCTCACAAATGTCGCAATCCCTTCAATCGACCAATTAATGGTGAATTTAACAGTATTCTAAAGAGCATTGGAACGGTGCAGCCAATCACAGCACAGCAGCGGGACCAAACAAAAGCTGCTGGACGTCAGGCTGAAGTTCCAGAAGAGACATTCTCGGCCCCTCACCTCACTGGAGAGGCAGCCGAACATACAGCACTTAAGGATAACGGGGTGGAAAGTAGGACCCTCCTCATGAACGTGCCCTTGACCCCCCCAAACAAATCACAAGTATTCGATTGATCGTATGATAATAACTGCAGAAACAGCAGGTCCAACGAGAAAAGCACTCGGAGAGCACAGACCTCCGCCGAGCAGCTCAATCCCCCCCTAATTGGATTTACACCGTCCACATCTGGATCTGGATCATCATCGAAAAGGTTCTAAATTGACACCTTACTGGAGAACCAGTAGGAGAGCACAGACCTCCGCCGAGCAGCTCAGTGATAATAATAATTCTATAAATAGAACATCTTGGAACCGCTGAGTCGGCATCACAGCGCTCTTATATTCTCGCTTGGTGTGCGTTTCAGAGGGGCCGGCGCTAACTCAGCTACGACTCCACGGCCGGCTTGTAGCTTCGCTTTGAGTATCTATAATCTGGTGTTTAGGCAACGCAGCAGTCCCACGGCTCCTGAACACATCACCCTTTACCCGCTGACAGCTCCCTCTTTCATCTTCATTCAGAAAATGTATAAATATACAGAGGCCAGAAAAAAAATTAACGATATCACGTTCTCACTGAGGAAGTGCAGCCCGCCCGGACAGGAAATGATAAAATGCTGATGCGTCGCTTTTCTCGTTCCTACATTGTCTTTAAAACAAACACTTTTCATGAATCTTTGTGGGAGAACTGGATCCGTCGTACGTAAACTATTCCACGGATTTTGATGCAGCGCGGCAAACGGGGCTTTTAGACATCTTTTAGACATGCACTGTGAATCGCTGTGAAACGGAGGGGAAGAGTGTGAATAGAAGAAAGGGGGGAAACAAGGATTCTCTTCCTTGAGCGGCACCCGAGCACACACGGCCTCGTCGTCACCGGATGAGAGTTTAACCTAATCGAGAGGGACGAGCAGGCCTCGCCGTCTAAAAGCTCTTCCTGTTAGTTCATGCGGACATGAACTAACTAATCTAACTAATCATCAAACTTTACCTGAGGAAGAACAAGCGGCTGATAAATCAGTCATGCCCAGATTAAAAAAAAGAAAACAGAAAACTGTGTGTTGACATGTTTACTTTTACTGGACATAAGAGCTGTGAAGACTTTGGCCATCTAATCCATCATCCAGTCCAAATGAGGATGGACAAAGGGGGGGGGGGGGGGGGGCATGGCATTACTCTTTTTACCACACGGGCCAAAGCAGAAATATTGATTATTATTATTATTTTCATGGCATCAATTGACAGTGTGGACAGAGGGGTGGGATTTTTACTGTGCCCGTATTAACGCAGTGAAAGAGGGCCAGAGGGGGGGGAGGGAGGGAGGACAGCCCCCCCCCCCCCCCCGGTCTGCCCTTCCTGCTCATTAACGATCAGCAGATAAATAAATCACATGCAGGATCATTTCAAACGGAAGCGCTAAACGCCGCTCTTGATGTCTTTCGTGTGAAATGAAGACAGGCATTCGGAGCGCCTACCTGTGAAGTGCTGCAGCGTCGCGCCCTGGACCCAGAGGCTCAACACCTGCTGCACCGACAGATTAACGGCGTAGTCCCGGCTCGTCATGCTCCCGCCGCCGCCGCCGCCGCCCGGGGTCGCACGGCCCCCCTCTTGATCGAGTAGCTGTTCTTGGCTTCGGACGAAGGCATGGAGGAGACCGGGGTGGGCACGGGATGAGAGCTGCTGCCCCCCCCCCCGGCGCGGCTCCCGCCTCTTACCGGTGCCTCTGCTTCGGCTCGCCGTCCGTCTCCGCAACGGGAAGGGCAGGGCCGCCGGTCGGTCGGGTCGTCGTCGGCGGTGGCCGTGAGGAGGCCATGACGGGGATGTCAGCCGGAGCGGGGTCGGCCCGTCCTGCGTCGGCTCGCCGGGCTACGTCACGCTTAAAGGGCCAGCCGCCTGCGTTACGGCGACGCCGCTTTGTGAATGCGGAACAAAAGACAGGCCGGTGGCGCTAACGCAGAAAATGTGCGTAGTCACACGAAAAAAAACGTTACGTAGCAAAAAAAAAACATTTCTGAGACGTTGGGCTCTAAATCGATAACTAATACACTTCAAAGCAACAGAAACCATTACGCACTTTCGAACTTCGTATTACTTTGCGGGAAGATTTAATTTTGTTGCGTTAATACTGTAGCCAAACAATGTGGTTGCTAAGCGACGACTCCCTTTTTTTTTATTTTAGCGCAGGTGGCACGGGGCCAATCAGGATTAACTTTATTAAGAGTATTCAGGAATTGCTATTCATTTACTTGTTTTTATTTTGTTTTTTACTTGTTTTTATTTTGTTATATTTGTTTCGCCAGGTCCTATCGGGGTGTTGCCCCGATAAGACGCAGGAGCTCTCCGTGGTGCTGATTGGCTCCTGACACGTCATCCCAAAACGCCTGATGTGATTAGAAATAATCGGATTGGTTGGACCGCGATCAAGCATCAAAGGGTCTTAAAAGGACATTTTCCAACGGTTTGAAATGAAATAAAACACGAAGAAAATGTAAAAAATAATAATAATAATTTATGGAAAATACAATGGTAATTCTTTTCAGAGAGGATCAGGACAAAACATGATAAAACGGATATCTCCTTAGGTTAAAGTTTTAAATACACTTGTCTGGCAGCTTTTTTTTCCACATGAGTCAGAAAAAAAGATGTTAATTAAACGGACATACCTGTGAATTTGTACTCCAACTTTTTAATGTATCTTGTGAAGTTATAAAACATGTTGCGGAATCAATAACTGGTCTTTTGTCAATGTCTCCCGTGTGATCTTTTTCTGGGAAACTCTTAGTCTTGTGTCCTCCACCAAGATCGGCTTTATATTTTGACATTGTTACATTATGGTCATGTGACTAGACTTCATTGTTACTGTGATTGAATCCAGAACACAGTCCAATCTGCTCATGTATTTATACACTAAACACGAGTTGAATTAAAGCAAAAGACATTTGTCAAGAAAAAAAAAATACATTTACATTTTCCAAACACCACAAAATAGTTTTGGCTGGCTGTAATGCATTTGAGATTTGTGGTAAATGGGCTAAAACACTTAATGGACAGACATATAATTGCTTATAAACTGAATTTAAGGAGATTACCATTAAATGATTAATGTGTCTTCTGCATTATGCACAGATCAATATGTTGTTTAATGGGATTAAGTGTTTGCCGGTACTTGCAATCCTACTTCCTGTTCCACATCTTTCTTTTGTTATTTATTATAAGCCCTACTGGAAGGAAATTTATTCATTGTTTCAAAGTTTTAAGGAACATTTGTGTCGCATCAACATTAAATTTCATTCTAAAATCATGACAGCATTTATGACAGAAATTTAGAATGTGTGTAGCTTGCTTGAAATGACTGATATTAAGGTTGATCCATAGTGTTTTGTTTTGGTTCAACCCATAGTTTTGTTGGTTTGTTTGTTTTGTTTATTTATTTATTCATCATATTCATGACTAAAGGGTTGTTTTTGGAAAGAGAGATAAGTTAAATCACCAGATTCACTTGATGAATAAACTTATTTATGATCCACACTTTCAAATCCTGTTCATGAAGAACTAACACAATTCAGTGAGTTCCACAGAAACACTGGCCCCAAACAGGGATCAAATCGATTCTCAGAGTGAGAAAGTGGAAGATCTGCAGCGGTGGAGTGAGGTTTGGTGGAGGAGATGAAGGTGCATACTCATCAGTGTTCATGGCTGTGGGATGAATGAGTCCTTTGACTCCACCACAAGCTCGCTGGGTCTTTGGATTGATCAGAACCGTCCCCGTTCATGGATCTGGGAAACAAAACGATAGATTTGTATCAAACCTGAGAGATATTTGCTTTGGGATCTAATACATCTTTCGACCTGAATAAAGGTGAAACAAGATTTAGGTCAAAACATAATTAATGATCTTTGATGAAAAAGGCAGATTAAAATGCCAAACAATGTTTTGGACGGGCGACCCTCAAACAGGAATAGTTCTTCCATTTGGCCAGGAGGAGGCGACCTTCTCCCATTTCTCCACATCTCCCTTTCTGTAGTTTTCCATAACAGAATTCCAATCTTTTTTAGATATGTACAAAAGGCAACAACAAACTGTTAGGTATCAGACCTAGATTGAAATTATTATCTATGGCTTGTTTTTGGCCTTCAGTTCTCGACTTCTGACTTGCTTCCACCTCCGTGTGTGTGTGTGTGTGTGTGTGTGTGTGTGTGCGTGTGTGTGTCATAAAGCAAAGGCTTCCTTTTGAACTGTCAGTCCCTGCCTTTGAACAGGGAGCAGTGAATCCCCTTTCTTATAAATGGCATTGACTAATGTTTGAGTGTCTAATGGGGATTTTGGGGGGCAACATGAGACGTCACCGTATCCTGATCATACTCTTGCTTGCATTGTGCTCTCCCACAGTCAGCCTGAGGTTCTGCATGGACCTGCTGCATTTTGGACTTTTTTTTGATCTCA
This sequence comes from Brachionichthys hirsutus, assembly GCF_040956055.1. Lineage (NCBI taxonomy): Eukaryota > Metazoa > Chordata > Actinopteri > Lophiiformes > Brachionichthyidae > Brachionichthys > Brachionichthys hirsutus. Next base: position 9,619,889 of record NC_090909.1, read on the forward strand.
TACATGTCGAGCCTATTGAGCTCTTTTTTTTTTTTTTACTCTGTGTAACTGAATACAGAAGGGGAGACTTCTCCACCTTGGACCTTTTCATCTATGGCCGCTGCGGTCTGTCATTCTTTCTCTCATCGTGGTTTGTGTTTCTTTTATTTGTCTCTGCCTCCCTCGGGCAGATGGCCTCGACTCAGGTGAGTCATCAGCAAAGCTCCTTCATCTGGCTACCGTCCCTGTCACAGGGCGGACATTAACTGGAACCAACCGACTGACTCCAGGCGCTGTTGCCTGCGACTGTCTGGGAGTTTCTTCCTTCGGTCTGTCTCACAGCTCAGCCGAGTTTCCTTTGTTACCAGCAGGGGCCGTGGGCTGGCAGGAATCTGGTTATGAGCTCTGTACCATGATATAAGGGTCATGAGGACAAATATTTCTAATATAGTCTCAAGAGGAGCTAAGTTTTGTTTCTACTGATGGCATCTGCTTCTTCTTTCTGTCTCTGTCTTCCTGTTCACTCTCAAAGAGTCCTAAATGAATGAAGACTGAATGATGGAGTTAAACGGCATTAAACATAACATTATTGTTTTTTAATATATCAAAGGTGAAATAAGACAATAATGACCTTACCCTCCTGGGACCCAGCTCGACAGTTAGCATGTCCTCTGTAATGGACAAATGTCCACTACAGAGGACATGCTAACTGGAGGTTAATGACTCAGTCGTGACTTGATTCCTTTCCTCGAGTCTACATATATATTTGCAATAAAATCAAATGGTGCGACCAGGACGACCTTCCATTTAACTGCCAGATGCAGATCCGGCTCATGCAATAGCAGAGATAGCCCACCGATTACAAATACCGTAGCAGTAAAGAAGCTTGTGGTCGTAAATAACAGGCTTCCACAGCAAATGAAACTGGTCTAAAAATGATTTAAGGCAAAAGTAACAATGACTGGCGGTGACTGATTTACAAACTAGATAAAAACATATGATGTTGACAGTAGCCTATGATCTCAGGAGAGATAAATTAACAAGGCCGGACATGCAGGGCTTTCAGGGTCGTAATGGCGTCTGTATTCTCACTAAATCTGTCATCAAATGTAATTACCCAGTGGGCCTCGATTATTTCCACACCTCCACTATGAAAACACTTTGCCTTCATGCTTTGGCGCAATCATCAACTCATCAGCCCACAAATTCTTACATAATGGACCCGTGTAATCAATGCCAGCGAGTGAGAAGACGCAACGCACGAACAAAAGTTTCGGCTCACTAAAGTTCTATTGTGATATGCAGCAGTGGTAAACAAGTCTAAAGTCAAGCCGGGTTCACCAGGGCAGGTACTCCCTTCCCCCTTTGTAGTGAGAACAAGGAGCTCCCAGACGCTCGCTCACAAGTGGAGTTGTAGAAGCTCACGTTTGATGCGTCTCCACAGGCAGGTGTTCCACAATCAAAATTTCAACAGCAACTCTGTTTGAAGTGGCACCAAAGAAGGAACGAGGGGTTTGATCTCAATTTGGCTCTACATGAGAATAAGTTGCCCTTGACCAGAGCAAATGACTACATAAAAAAGAAATAAAAAAACAAGCATTCCCTCAGGAGGACTTGATGTTTTCTGGAATTCATCCTCCTGAGCCTTCCAGTGAAAACCTTTCATTTTGATGCCGCTTGTGGCCCAGAGTCGTCATTTTTGTTCTCCTTTAAACAACATACCAGTTCTTTTTTTAGGTTTCTTCTGCACACTGGGAAATACAAAAAATGACACAAATGATTCACAGCTATGAATTAGTCTGGGTAATTTATTGCAGCGTTATGGTAGAACACGGTGCCCTTCGTGATTAGAGGGCTCTTGTCCCTTTGAAGGGTTACATCAAAAAGTGTTGAGTGACCGCATGATGCCGTTAAACTATGGGAAACCCATCGAGAGCCGCATTTCTTCAGGCGATGTAATTCCGGTGAACAAACCCAAACCATCGCTACTGGCTCAAGACTGGGAGCAGGGAGAACGAGCCGATTCATGTTCCAGCCTGCAGGAGGATCGTTCATCGATACAAGCGTCTCCTTGTGGCTGTTCTGGTCAATGTCAGGCAGCTAATGATTACTGGTGTAACTTGTCTTCATTGATCACATTCAACATTCTACTACCGTACGCCACTTACATCAACATTCTCCACTTCACCCTGTCCTTTGCATCGTCCTCCCATAACATTCATTTGTGATTATTACAGAGAAAGTATAAGACCAGACGTTGTGATTGAATTAAATCAAAGACAGCTAAAGTAACTCTGACAGTAGGCTAAAATCTTTAACAAGGAAATAAGCTTCTTGAAAGTGTAGCTATATTCCGTATTGGACCAAGAGCCTGAAAGAGTGCTGAAAGAAAGGCTAGAGCTCTGAGCTAAATTACTACCATCAGCATGCTAACAATGATACATACTAATCAACTAATATTTATTATGTTGATAGGATTAGAAATTAGGCAATAAGAGCGACAGTGAAGGTTAGACGTTTTGGAGATAAAGGTCAGAGAGACCAGACGTCGATGGTTTGGACATGTCCAGAGGAGAGACGGGGACTATATCGGTAGAAGGATGCTGAGGATGGAGCTGCCAGGGAACAGGGCTAGAGGTCGACCCAGGAGAAGAAACATGGACGTGGTGAGGGAGGACATGAGAGTGGATGGTGTTGTGGAGGACGATGCAAAGGACAGGGTGAAGTGGAGAAGGTTGATTTGCTGAGGTGAACCAACAGGCGACAAAAAGAAAGAAAAAGAAAGATCTGATGTTACATATTTCAAATTTATTTCATGTAAGATTGTCAACCTCATCGGTGAATTAGAGCAAAAGTCAGGAGTGCTCAGACGTATTTAACTCATTGAGTGCCAGCCATTTTCAGCTCAGCTTTATGCAGAGTGCTGCAGTTTATACGCTTTTCGCAAGATTTTCCAAGCCCCACAGAATATTATTTACTATGACTACGCAGACGTCCAACCCACCAAATGAAAAGATTGAAGTCTCTTCTTTCATCAGAAAAAAAATGGTGTGTTCCTACTTCCTATACCATTTTCCGTTCTGGAGTTATTGGCCGTTGAAGAACGGCAGATTTCAATGTCATGGTTGGCAGTGAATGTGTGGGTTTCAAAAAACCGTCTTCAGACGTGAAAGGCACTCAAAGAGTTAAAGGAACTGTAACGCCAAGACAGAGAAGTCTATTTCTGCAGCTAACTGCACTGCAGTCGCACAAGAAACAGGCACGTCTGAAACTTCACTTATCCTAATTTTACTTCCCCCTGGAGGCCCATATCCATACCAGAGTCACTATAACTTGTCTGGAAACAACTGGGGGGGGGGGGGGGGGGCTGCCAGCAGTATGTCAGTGATGCAGACAAGCTTAACACCAAACTTTCCAGAAGCTGAAATGTTCCCGGCACGTTTTTTGCAGTCAAACAGCCAAACCCGTCCAGCCTCAACAGAACTATCAGCATCTGGGCTCTCGGTCTTTACAGAACCAGCTGTGGGATGGAAAACAAAATGAGCCCACATTCTAAAACTGCTGCATAGATTAAGGTCGGGCTGTTTCCACAATCCAGGTAACCTTTGAAAGGTGGTGGGCTGCATCAGTTTATTACCGGTGATATTGAGGGAGGCCAGAGTTCTGGTCACAAATGACTACTGAGGAAGTGACGGTTCCCTCTGATTAGATGTTAGAGACTTGAGTTACCAGCAAAGGCTTCTGTCGAGATAAGGAGATTTCCAGGAGGTGGATAAGAAGAGATGTCGGTTTAAACAGCAAATACCTCGATGGCGTCACCAGCTGAGAATGCGTCAGCCTGTTCGGCCGAGCAGATTCAATAAGGTACTTAGCGGACATCGTTAGCGCTGGGAAGCTGCCGCATCATCTCTGTTTTTGTCCCTGAACAAGACCCTGGCGAACACAACAGTCTCAGTTCCATAGCTCCAAGGTTTTCTAGCATGTCCTCGGTCACCATTGTCAGCACAACCACGAATTTACTGCATGTCCAAACTTAAAATGTAACACCAAATACATTTAGAACAGGGTATTTCATTATAAAGCGTTGGACGACTGAAGCTCACGCTTGTGATAATGGCCGATTAAACATCAGAGGACGACCAAAGTGACTTTAAACTGTTGAATAAGAACCTCATCCATTCATTGTCCCAACAGCTTAATCCGTTATCGGGTCGCGGGCCAAGCTGGAGCCAATCCCAGCAGTCAATGGGCGTGAGGCAGGGGACACCCTGGACAAGCCGCCAGTTCATCGCAGGGCATGAATAAGAACCAGATTTTTTTTTGGAATCATACACTTTTGAAAATTAAAATGTACCACAACTCTCACATTAAATAACATTTTATATAATGAAACATAAGAACGGAAAATCTGGTTTTGACGATTGCTTAAAGGTGTTTAAAACAACAACAGAGGAGAAAGGTATATCGAGCCTCTGACAACATGTTTTCCTGTCAATATAGAGACATTAATTAAATGGAGGGTTTTTGAAAATACTATGCAGACTCCGTACATTATGTAGTCTGCTGACAAATGTGTGGCTTTTATCCTTTCGAAGGCCTCCGTCCATGTTTCAGATGCAGACGCTTATCCTCTCTGTCTCTCTGAGTCTGTCTGATGTGATATATTAACTGATGAGGTCGTATAACCTTGCAGAAAACAACCCCCCCCCCCCCCCCCCCCCCCTCTCTATCACACAACTTCCTGTCTGCCTCTTCTGTAGTAAGAGGTCAGTAATTTGTTGTAATAAAGTGAGGGCGTGTGTTTTATCCAGTAAAAATCTATGACTCCAGACAAATATTTATACTTTGCTACACAGTGTTCCCTTGAATTCCTTCGGGGATGAATGAGTCATCTTTAATGTTGGCAGTACGACTAAACAAAGCGTAGTGGAATTTTAAATCAGACCTGTGATGTCATCGGTGGTAGCAGGAATTCCAGAGCTATCTGTGCTCCATTATTACTATAATATATTGTATTTAGAACCAAACACACACAATCAGGAATGTTACCTGAGCAATACATGTATGATTAAATCAGTTTGTTCACTATACTAATTCCACAGTTTCTTGGTAAAGGTCAGCAAAAACAGAACCTCCTTTGTGGATAAGAGAGACATTATTGAAAGTGTCCAAAACCGAATCACTTTGTTGTGAAAATTTACCCTGATTTTAACTGGATCTTTTTCCTCAGCTATTGAAGATAGAACATAGGGAATACGGGTTGAGACATAAAACGGGAGAGCCTGAAAACACTGAGGAAACAGAGAGGATGTTCTAGCAGAGAGTCGGGTCCAGAGAGGCAGGAGCTGATTAGGTGAGATGTGTAACAGGTGCGTCTCGTTCAGTTCAACGAAGCCTCCGCAGCTGAGCAGTGCAGAAATCAACCTGTAGCAACAGTCACCATAGAAACCCTCACAAATGGAGTTTAATGTTAACAGTCAATATTTTTTCAGAAGACATTTTGCATGACAGTTCATGTCGGGCCTCTTTATGACTGATGCTTGGTGAGTGAATTGAATGCATATTTTACAAGATATGATTTTTTTAAAGCCTCCATTATAATAAATTGGATACTTGTTTTTTTTTGGGGTGGGGGGGGTTGCATCCAGATGTGTATCCGGATCGCTCTCAAAATTTGATGAGCTCAGACCAAGACACCATTTTCTTCTTTTTTTTCATCAAGATCCATCCATCAGTTTTTCCATAATCCTACTAACAAACAGACAGACAGACAAACATAACCTCCTTGGTGGAAGTAAAAAAAAAAAGAAGCTATTTGAGAATTTAGATCACAGATGTTCTCCTACAGTATTTCCGTTATGTCTGCGACATGTTGTGATACATTAGCTTCTCTTTTCGCCAGCTTTTGGGAGTTCTCCTTTCATGTTTTGTAATACTGCTATTTGGGTCATTCTCCGAAACGGGTCCCATTTCCACTTGGCAATTTGTAAATTTTTTATGCAGAACAAACTCCTTTTTTCAAAATCCACAACATGAAAGACATGTTAATCCTCCAAGAAAACATATTTTCCCACCTGAGGCATAAAGTCCTTATTAATAATATCCATTTTATCTAGACCTTGTAGCCATTTTTGTACCACCCCGTCACGGGCAATATGTACACTATTTGAGTGATGGTACATTAAATAAATAAAAAAAATCTAATGTTTTGCTGCTAGTAAAATGTCCTTTTTTGGAAACGATCAATAGATCGCATGTTATTTAATCAGTTTTTTTTTATTTTTATGATCATTATCTGTGAAATATGAATTTCACATGTCAACGGTGTCATTGTTTTTACAAAAAATATATATTTTATGGAATCAGTGACACACTTATACTAGTGGAAATAATAAAGGTTTGATAAAAATCTGAAATATATTTGGTGATATTGTGGATACAAATTGACGTTGGTCTATACGGACATGTGGAAATGGCCATGTACTCATGAAAATGATTAAAAATAGTATCTCATGCTCAAAAAATATAGTATTTACTCATATATCATGTTAACAAGAACATTTAAATTAAAAGATTTAAGCTTTAGAAACACATTTTGGTAACTGTTTTGTGCCTTATACTCTTCATCAAACTTTGTGGACTCAATTGGCACTCGTCTCGTAGAATGACTCATTCAGAAACAGCTTTCCATCACTCAGTGGGTGTGACCGACCTCCACCTACTGTGATGTCATGCCCTCTTTAGGACGTGTTGGCAGCCAACAATACTCTATACCAAACGTTAATCACCAGTTTTTAAAATATCTGTGTCAAAATCGACAGATGGGGATTGAGAAGCTCCTTTTTCTTCTTCCGTGTGAAACCGAATCAGCGTTCCTAAGAACTTATCAATGCCCAAGATGAACAAATTATATTCCACAGAAACTGACATCACAATTTATGACTCCTATTAAAGCAGATGTGCTGGCAGCGGGATCTTTGTTGCCTGGTGAATTCATTTCCTGCCCAGACCTCTGATCGACTTCTGTTTCATGCCAGGCATGTTTAATTAAAAAGGGGAGTTAGGATGCAGCTGCGGCGCTTCGTTCCAGGTAAGACCAGAATGTGACCAAGCGTGAAAGAAAGAAAAACGCTCCTGTGAATTATTAAAGACAGTTCAAGATAACAGAGGAGGGGATATATGATAAATGAATGTGAAAATGTGTCGGTGAGATTAAAGCATAAATAATAATGATGCTTTTCATCTGAAAGCGGCATTAGAGAGAGCAAAAAGGTTTTGGATTCACACAAAATGTCTTAAATGGTGAGAAAAGAGAAGATGAGATTTAATGTTTGTTTTTTTTACAGATTAAAAAAACAAAATAAATCTCATGACACTATGCTCCTTTGTTACCGAATCCTCAATGCACCAGTGTTTTCGAACCCTGAGAGGCATGTGCTAACTGGTTACAAGCCCTCTCCATTATAAGGGCACGTGCACGCTTCATTGGAACACAGCCCACAGCAGAATTACCCAATACCTGCACAAACAGCCGGAGACGGTGCATTGTTTTCCCCTCTAGTGGTTGTGCAGCGTTTATTTTCCTGGTCCTGAATGAACAGCCAATCGGCCGTCTTTGGGCTTTCGTGCCCGGATACGCTGATGTCACTGGGCAGCGGTGGTGCCAGTCTGCAGCAGGGCTTCGTCAACAGCGGCTGACTAAACACGGATACGCAGCTCGGACAAACAAACAACCTCCGCATGCCTGTTGGCATTTTGTTTAATAGAATAATTACAGATATATATATATCCTCCTGGACCCAGCCCGCCTGTTAGCATGTCCTCTGTAATGTCCACTACAGAGGACATGCTAACAGACGGGCTCAGGGGGATATATAAAAAAAATAAAGCCAAATCCACGTTTTGCGGGTTGGAAGAATTGTTGTTAGACGCAGTGCTGGAGCCTATTTTAGCCGTAATGGCCCACAAACTGCTGTAAATACCAGCCTGAGCGTTTCAGTGCAACTAACAGTCGAGTGCTAATCGGGTGACGGAGACATGCGTCGGTTTCCTCCGTGGACAGCAGCTTGAATGACATTCAAACATCTGGACGTGGTTTATTCCTCTCGTTGGGTCATAAAGTCGTTCTTGACTATTTATCCTAAGTTTAGCTTTTGCTCTGTTTTCTTACTGATGCTGATGATTCTTTCTTGGTACAAGAGCAACAACCCAAACAGTGCATGTAATCTCTGTAAATGCTTTTGTTCCTTTGATAAGGGGAGGGGGGGGGGGGGGGGGGATCAATGCTGCCACTAATTGATTGCGCAAAAGGAAGTCTGAATTTGCCATTTCTGATAGATGCTTCCTATGAAGTCTTTTTTTCAGATTAACCTCCTGATCTTTGACACGCCTCTTTGGTTGATGATCAAACGCTGCACTGTGAGGCACCCAAACACCTTCTCGTTTCTCCATTTTCTATCCGTGCTATTCGATCGACTGGGAGATTTCAGCAGCTGTGTGACCTGCACCAATCCAGGCTGTTGTGAATTCTCTTCTTCATGTCACTTTACCAGCTTCAGCTATATAACAGATGCTTGCTTCTCATATTGCCCCTTATTTGTATGCGTCTGGTGGGATTCTGGGAGGGTGGTCGTTATCCCTCTTGGCTGAGCGTGTTGATTGGGTCACAGTTCGGCGGTGGAGCTTCAAATGAGGAGGAAGGGAGGACGCCTGGTAGGGATGGCTGCTCCTTCCATCTGTGCTACCTGCATCTCCGGTGGCTGACCCCTTTCTTGCAGATCCTGTTCTTTGCAGAGCAAAGAGCACAGCCCCCCCCCCCCCCCCCCCCCCCCCAGCCCGCACACCAATGCATAATGGGATCACACACAAAGGACAAGGCATGTTTGGCTCTTACAGTCTCCCATAGAGAGTATTAGAGACCCACAGGCTTTCTGATTGGCCAGAGGCAACATACCAGCGGCTAAAACTGGGTCGGATTTATTTTTTTGATTTCTTGTGTGCATGCACGTATATTTGTAGAGAAATACCAAGTCAAATAAAACTTCCCACTTCAACATCTGATATGCTGAGCAGAGCTGCCGCAGCTAAAAGACCTCAGAATGTCGAGTATTTTCTTGATCTGGCCTGAGCTAAAGGGGAAGGCATGTGGACCTGATCCCAGGGTCGCCACACTTAAAAGCTGATTTGGGCAGCAGCCAGTCCAGCGAGGATGGCACAGAGAGAGGGCGGAGACTCTGGGTGCTTGTGTGTCCTTCTGGTCTATCCTGAATGATGGGCCTCGTCTCAGGCAGGACATCAAAGGTCGACTCCGCTTGTGGCCTCACCAAGCGAAGCATCAGCTGGTGGCGCGCAGCCTGGAAGCCACTAAAAGCGTTCATCTCTTCCTGCACGGTTACAGAACTGTCCTCACTGCCAGACGGGGGGCGGGGGGGGTCCATTAATAGGAACAGCTGGTAAAGCGGGTCAAACTGATGAAACTCTCAGATCATGAGAATATTGTGCCGGTATCCAGTGGTGGCGCCAGAGATTTCCTTTTGCTGCTTCTATGGGGGGGGCATGGTGGTGCAGTGGTTAGCGCTATCGTTAGCGTTATCAAGAAGGTCACAGGTTCAAATTGAACTTTAGGGCCTTTCTGTGAGGAGTTTGCATGTTCTCCCCGTGTCTGCTGGGTTCTCTCTGGGTTCCTCCCGCCACCAGAAACATGCAAATTAGGTGAATTGGTTTCGCTAAATTGCTCATAGGTGTGTGTGTGTGTGTGTGTGTGTGTGTGTGTGTGTGCGTGCGTGTGTGTGTGTGTGTGCGTGTGTGAATGATTGTCTGTCTATGTGTGTGGCCCTGCGATGAACTGGCTGCTTGTCCAGCGATAAGCCCCAGTAGATCCCACGACCCAGATTTTGGATTAAGCGATTCAGAAAATGAATGAATGAATGAATGAATGAATGAATGAATGAATGGTGCTTTGGGGTTGCTCGACTCTACAGAGAAAGTGCTCTGATTGTCTTTTTTTCATGTTTGATCCTTGTGTCGGTCGCCATAGTTCTTGGGGTTACTAAGGGGTTGCTATGGTAACCCAAGAGGAGCCTCAGCACCACCCAGCCCCTCCCTGGCACCGCCCATGCCCGTATCATGCATTCCTGATGTGCAGATTACCAACTAATGAAACACAGTCAAACGCGTAATTTTGTTTGGCATCCAACTGTCGCCTTTTTCATGTCGTATCGAGCAAATGTGCTTCATCTTTTTTTTGGGGGGGGGGGGGGTCTTAAAATAGGGAGTGGTGGGGTTTGTTGGGGGGGATGCTAAGCTGAGGCAGCAAAATGCAACAAAATTCTGTCCTAAATGGAAGTGACTCCTCCTCCATTAAACGTTTGAGCCGCTGGTGCTCCACCAGCCGATGACCCCCGACCTCACCCTCAGTGAGACGGGGGCTTCATCGAGCCATTTTCACAGTGTTTCACCGAGAGCCCCACAAAGGGTTGAATGTTCCCGGAATAACGAATTCATCTGCATCAACTTAATATTACAAATACACAGTCTGCTTTTATGAAATCTAACTTTGCGAAGGACTAAACTTTCCTCATGCATAAAGCATCCCTCAGTCTGTCTTTCTGAAATTTAAATCAGTAAAGCGACCCCCGTGATTTATGTGCGATTACAACGACATCTGTTTAGGCTTGGGAGACTTTAGTCTGGAGGAAAAGTCTGCCGTGGAATTTGAATGAATCCTCACACCAATCTGTTGGAAAACACCCTGGTGGCTCGTGTGTGCGCTGATGGTTTACTTTGACAGGGAGGGGCTAATGACTAGTTAATGAACATTCCACTATGGGTAGACACACAACAAATAAAAGCACGACCAAAGAAACCTGGGAGAAAGCGTGGACAATATTAACGCCCCCCCCGCGTCTTCTGGATGATGCCGATAGAAACGCAAACTCTGCACTAGAGTTCTTCTTGGGAAGCCACGGCGTAATTATTTCTACAATTTGCATTTCAAATTAATTTCCGTCTTGTGGAACACGGCGAGATAATAACATGCAAATGAGTATCCAGAGTGTGAGGAGAAGAAAAAAACAAAAAGACATGATGAGGAACAGATAGCGGAAATCTTTGTTTCAGCGCTGATGAGACTGATGAGTTTATTTTCCTGAGTCGGATGGAGAACAGAGGAAGGGTTCCCCATCCGAACCGGGGGTTTACCCACTTTGGGAATAAGTAAGTAAATCAGTAAACGAACAGCCCCCCCGTGTTCACCAGGGAATAATCTGCAGTAATCTGTGTACGGACAAGAAGACATGTTTTATAATCTCCTCATTAAATCCTTGTCTGCTTCTTCTCCTGTTCCAAAAAAAAGGGAGCAGCAGGTTCTACAAGGTCGTGTGAAATGTTACAACCCCCCCCGATCCAGCACCCAGCATCCAGCACCCAGCATCCAGCATCCAGCATCTAGCACCCAGCATCCAGCATCCAGCATCCAGCATCCAGCACCCAGCACCCAGCATCCAGCATCCAGCATCCAGCATCCAGCATCCAGCACCCAGCATCCAGCATCCAGCATCCAGCACCCAGCACCCAGCATCCAGCATCCAGCACCCAGCATCCAGCATCCAGTATCCAGCACCCAGCACCCAGCATCCAGCATCCAGCATCCAGCATCCAGCATCCAGCATCCAGCACCCAGCATCCAGCATCCAGCATCCAGCATCCAGCATCCAGCACCCAGCACCCAGCATCCAGCACCCAGCATCCAGCATCCAGCATCCAGCATCCAGCATCCAGCACCCAGCACCCAGCATCCAGCACCCAGCATCCAGCATCCAGCATCCAGCATCCAGTATCCAGCATCCAGCACCCAGCACCCAGCACCCAGCATCCAGCATCCAGCATCCAGCATCCAGCATCCAGCACCCAGCACCCAGCACCCAGCATCCAGCATCCAGCATCCAGCATCCAGCATCCAGCATCCAGCACCCAGCATCCAGCACCCAGCACCCAGCACCCAGCATCCAGCATCCAGCATCCAGCATCCAGCACCCAGCATCCAGCACCCAGCATCCAGCACCCAGCACCCAGCACCCAGCATCCAGCATCCAGCATCCAGCATCCAGCACCGCTATAAGGACTTCCACCATCTTTTTTACACACATATAGTAGTACACTGACGCACGCAGTAACCAGGAGTACATTTGGAAGACAACGACATGTATGTATAATGGTAAAACTTTATTTTTGCTGCTTGGTGTCACAAGAGGAAACCATATCTCCATGCGGTTGCTGCAGCCTCACAGCTATTCACCCCACGCCTGCTCTGGACAAGCCGGGGGCTCTGATTGCCCCCCTTCTCGTCCCGGGTTACCTCTTCACCTCTCGTTCCTACCGTGGGCTCAGTCTGCCCCGGGGACTTGAAATCAGAACAATGTTCCCGGCAGCCAAAGCTTCAAAATGACCCTCAAATTAGATAATTCTGGAAAAAAAATCAAATCAATGTAGAGCTCTGTAAATAATGCTGATTTTTCCTCCTGATATTTTTCTTCGTGATTGGGGGACGGGGTCATTGCCATTTCTTTGAAGACTTGCTTTTCAGTTATTCTGCACCCGAGACTAAATTTTAATTGTATGGTTCAAGTATCTGTGGAAGGAAAAAAAAAAAAAGAGTCACTTTTAGCTAAACAATTCTAACAAACTGGGAGTTTAGTGCATTTTCCCTTTGCTTCATTCAAAGTGAGGATTGGAATTTTGGAATTGGTGATGTTTATTCTTTGGTTTTATTTACACTGCACTAAGAAAACAAATTGTAAATCCATCATTGAAACAGGATCTATCAAACTAAAGATGAGCTTTGATTTTTTTAGTGGGGGCGCTCTCGGGTCAGAAGGAGGACGACGCACACGACCCAGTTTAACACACGTCACCTGCTCTTTGAGGACTGAAAATAGCTCCGACCGGCTGGATTGTAAGGCCTGTTTTTAATAAACAGAGGCCGAGGACGTCCTTGCTGCCTGCTTCAAACTGCCCTTTCCATCCTTTGTGATACGCCAACCAACGCTTCCAGGAAAAGCATCTGCCTCGCTGCACAGAAACGCCACTGCCTACCCCTTGTCACATCAGCACCGTGCCCTGTGAGCCGCTCTGAGGCTTTAGCCGTATGTTTATCCAATCATATTCCCTTGCCATGACCACAAAGCTGGGCTTCCTTGCTCTGTCCAGTTTCATTTCTTTCCATGGGGCCTCACTGGCAAAAGCTTTTGCGGCTTGGGGTTCAGGAGTGTCCTGCAGTTAAGATGTGCTTCCTGGCTGGTGAGCCGCGAGGGCGGAGCAGTCTCTGATTGGAGGGACGGGCATTTATGGTGGGAACCCTGTTATTATGGGGATCTGGGTAGATACTTAGTGCCCTGGTGCTGAATTAAACATGGAGCTGTTGTGTAAAACCTGGTCATTTTAAGGTTTTTTTGTCTTCATTGATGGGCAAATCTCTGGGGTTGTTTCACTTCTTGCTTCTTCTATTCTGGGGGGGGGGGGGGGGGGGTTTGAAGAATACCGTTTGGCTCAGAGTCGACAGGTTAGCGCCTTAAAATACAAGAGCAGATCTGAATGCAGAAGAGTGAACGCCATACTGTTTCGGATCTATTTCCCCCAAATGATTATGAGAGGTGGAGTTGTCATGGTAACCCGTGTGAGCTGCTTCTCTGACACTGTGTGGGCGTGGCCGTATAGGCTGAACACCTGGAGACACACCTGCCGGTCATTTGTCAATTAGAAAGGTTTGTTTTTTAGACCCCGCCCCGCTGACGCCTTGACGCCGGATTATGATGGCTGGTCTCTGGCCAGCTTGTGTATCGCCTTCGTTTTTGTACGTCTCTTTTGCGTCTTTGTCTGTGCCTTCGAGTTGTATATATTGTATGCTTTGGTTTGGCAGTGCTTTTGGGTTCTGTCCTTTTTCCAGAGCCTGCCCGCTGCGCCCGGTTGAGTATTTTGTTTTCTGGGCCCTCAGCCAGACCAAGTATTTTAGTGTAGGGAGTTTGCGTTTTCTGAAAATCAAAAAAAATTAAATCCAAATGTCTTAAACTTTTATTTGTGCCTCTGTCTCTGCATTCCGGGGTCCATCATCTTGATCATTACGTCCCGTCCCGTGATGGGAAGATTAGGATTTGAGGCAGATTAAGGAAGAGATGTGGATCCTGGGTCACTTTCCTCCTTTGTTAAACAAAGAGTTGGTCTTATTTTAAACGCCACATTATGTGGAATAAAAATTAGACAATCAGAGCAACTGAAGATGTTCCACCCAACTGGCTCCACATCTGGATCTTAATCTGGATCTCGAAGATCAGAATATATATATATTTATATATGTATAAACACACACACACACACTGGGAGGAGGCATTTTAGGGTCAAGTAAATATTTCCCAAACATAGCAACAGCTTGAAGTGACAGAAGGATGGAATTACACTTGGAAAATAGTGCCGGGCCGGGCTGATGAACCGAGGTCTGGTCCAATGAAGCTCCTGCGTACAATTACATTTAAAATAAATAAATAATAATTAGTATTGTGTGCTGCATTTAATCCAACTTAAAACCATGACCAGTAAGAGATATCGGGGGAAGTGAGTGACTTAAACGCCCCGCCGGTGACATAGATAACCCCCCCCCCCCCGTCCCTGTTTAGACAGGCTGGACTCTAGCAGTGAGGTGAATGGCTGCTCTTTGCTTTTTCAGGTGGAACCACTGAGGTTGGATTGAGACGGGACGCACTGCTGCTTCCTGTCCGCCGTCCCGGCGGCGCTTCGCTGTATCGATGCGTCTTCTCATGCTCAGATCAAAATCCACTGATTAGATCCAGATTTGTGTTTATCATAAGTTTGATATCAGGCGCTCTTCTGGTCATATTTGCATTCAGCAGCTTCATCGTATTTTTAGGATGTATACTCTCTTTATTTAAAGCAGCCTGCCCCCCCCCCCCCCCCCCCCCAGAGGGGCTCATCTTCTGATGACAGACACAAACCCTCTCAGTCATCCTGCTGGCCTCATCGCTGTGTGTCTTCGTCACCACTACACACAAACACAGCAGGAAGTGGAGATAATCCACTCGGAGCGGCCGCTGTGATGACGCGAGTTCTGTGTGTGGCCTCAATGGTCGGCAGCCTGAGTGTCTCTGCACCCAGGGAGAAAAACACACAACGCTTTACGGCTGATCACTGAATCTTTAAATCCTTTTAGCTCGGTTTGCATCAGCTCTTGCTATTATCATTACTAACCTGAAGCTTCATAAACACTTAAGTATTTTACTATCCATTAGGAAGTGTAATTTAATGTAAAGGCTCGTCTATTTTCTCGCATTTAAAACACCAAACTATGGCTATTATTATTTGGCTTCTCCAGTCCTGCATGGAATCCTGAGCCTGAAGGCGTCTGCCGACGGAATGAGTGATAAGCGTGTCTGTTCACACTCAATAAGCAAGGCAGACTCGTGCACCGATGCCGGTCCAGCAAGCTCTGCTAAGACGTTACTCATGGTCTTGTAAATATCCAGGCATTTCTTGCGTACACAAAATCGACACACTGAGCGGCTGGAAAGCAGCACACGCAATTTGATGTCATACTTGGGTTAGCAGGAAGTCAGTGAAAGGGCTTAGACCAGGGTTGGGCAAACCTTTTAACTCGCAGGCCACAATGGGTTCTAAAATGTGACAGAGGGGCAGGAACAGATGGATGGAGTGTTTGTGTGAACTCATATAAATGACATGTAAAAGACATTACATGAAAGGATTTGGCCTTTTACAGCATTACAGGTAAAAGGTAAAATGAATTAGGTTTAATTTCAATAAAATGTAATTCAATGATATCATTTGGACAAGTTCGGCGGGCCGGATTAAAAAGCCCAAAGGGCCGTAGATGGCCCGCGGGCCGTAGTTTGCCCATACCTGGCTTAGACGGCCTTCTCCTCTATGCTTGTAGTTTTTGTACGTGCAAACACTAAAAATCCAAATTCCATCAGACGTCGGGTCGCGTCTTTCTCGCTCAGATGCGCGTTTCAATGAGGGCCATGAGACACACGCGTCAGACAACGATCAGATGAGGATGACATTCACGGCGTTTTGCCAATTTACTGTCAATACGGTCAAGCAGCAAGCTAATGCTAACATTTTTGCTACCAGCACGTCCATTTCAGTTAGAATAGAATGAGGCTTGTGTTGCTGGTGAACGAGGAAGATGGAGCATTTAGATGAGAGCTAAATATGGATGCGAACGCTCCAAACCAGATCTAATCTGAGCAGCAGAGCTGATAAGCACCTTCTGATGAGAGCACCGGCCTCAGATTGCTCAGCCTCGTGTGTCATTGTGCGACGTTTTATACTCATATAAACTATTTGGATATTATTTCCTGTAATAACTGTCATAACTTCTTTGCAACATATCAGTAAAGGATCATTCATTTGTTTGATTACATAGAAATTAATCCGTTGCAATTTCTTATTCCAGGCCTTACAAAAGTGTGCATTTATTTATTAATTTTATTTCATATGTATCTAAAATGAAGAAATATTACTAAAATACATGAGAATAAATATCATAAATATAGAATACAAGACGATCAATCCAGCTAAATACTTCATGCCAGTATTTAAAGTGCTTTTTATTGGATGAACCACATCAAAGATGCAGGAAAGACAAGCCTTTGAGTGATCATCGCTCTCTTTGTGACATTTCCTGACCTTCCTCCAGGACTAAATATTTCCATTATCCCCCCCCCTGTCCCCCCTTGAGTCTGATTCCATGCACGTTATGCTCCGTGTCGAGGCCCTGACTTTGTAAATCTCCCAGTGAAGCATTGGCGAGCCCGTGTCACACGTCTCCTGGAGTCGATGCCAGTCTCGAGCAAAAAGGTTGGACGCTGAGGTAACGCTTGTCTGCACAGTCATCCTGGGACGGGATTCTGATGATCTGGAAAGTGGCATGCCGAAAATCTCATTCATCATACAGTATATTTATGTCATCACAAGACACTCAGAGGAGCTTAACAGTAACTATGCCATAAAATATTGGCAACAACGCTTTGGGAAAACATGTTTTATCCAGCAGTTGTCTTAAAATGAGCTTGAATATGCAGATTTATTCAATTTATTTATGATTTGCTTGTTAAATTTATTCCTGGCCCCACCTACTGATTCCAGACATCAAATCAAGGAAACCCCTATAAATGAGCACGACACAAAAGAGGTCCAGAAACAGGCTGCCAGGCTTCTTTCCACTCACTTATCTAACAGGAGCGATATTGTAATTCCCATATATGTATATTATACATTCTTGCGCTGTGGTGACCTCACGGACCACAGTGTGAAACGTTCACGTTCAGCTTTTAGTAGCAAGAGAGGTGTAAAATGCAGCATATATGTATATTGTGCAGAAAGAGCTCCGCAGCTGTCTCTATAAAACAAATGAGACACACCAGGAAGTATTTATACTATGCTAGGCTAACCACCTCCTGGTTCAACCTCATACTTCCTGTTCAGGAGCTTTCCTGCAGCTCTTTGGCCAAAAATCAAGAAGCAATTTCATTATAAATATTCCTTCAGATTTTTTTTTTTTTAATGCTTCCCATGAACGTGTAGGATTTGCAGGAATTGCTTTCCACGTCCTGCTCTGTAAAAACTCAACTGATCATCCTGTTAGCACGCTGACCTTTGATTCAGACCAGAGGAGCCTTAATAAACCGTTGCTGTTACTCCTTCTACGTGGGAAAAAAGAAAATAAAAGAAAAGTAGAGCCAACGTTTAAACCTCATTTTGGTTCAAGACCTGGAAAAACAAAAACCCCGTGAGTAAATAAACGCAGGGCTCCATTTATCAGCGCGGCTGTGTCAGATTCGACGTCTGACTGCCGCTGGAGCAGGGGTCAGTGGTGTAGTGTGTGACTTACATTCTGGTGCATGTCCACAAGAAGTGAGTCAACTCTCCCCGGACCACGGAGAGAACAAATGATGTCATTCCCTTAAGAAAACAGTCCTCCCATGCAGCGCTGTCAGCCTCCCCCCCCCCCCCCCCCCGTGGAGCAGAGAACACGTTGTGCTGTCCCGTCTGTCTGTGGACCGGTCCCAGGGGACTGTCCGGAAGACAAGATGAGATATATGTGACGAGTGCAAAGGTCAGGGGTCAGGGGGGCTGGAGGGCGAACTAAAATGTAAGCCATGCGAACATCACAGATTCAGTCGGGTGAATCTGCAGGAGGCTGGGGGGGGCACCTCGAAATGAAAAATAGACCAAAATAGAATAACAGAAGGAAAAAAGATCAATCTGAAAACCTTTATTATTATTATTCTTGCTCCCAAACTCCTCCTACATAGCGGCCAGACTGACATGACTGAATCTGTGATACTTTTGAGCTGATTCTATTTTTCTAAACTTCTACTTGAAATCACTCCTTTGTCTTCTTGACATCCATCCTTTCATCCATCTGTGGCCACTTTACGTCGCTGTGCTGTGATATTTTGGATCATTTTAGACACTCATTTCACTTCTATGATGCAGCTTTGTCGTCATGCACTCATTTTTCATGATTACATTTGCGTTTCTTCTACTTACTGGCCGCTTTGATCTCGTCGTTGTCTCTTCATGTGGTCCTTTCTATGCTCTCTTGCTTTTTTTTTTCTTTCTCCTTTTTCCCAGCGTCTCCTTAATAAAGTTCAGATTTTCTTTTTGTGACATTTTGCAGGTGAAACTCAAGGGCCCGGGACATTTAGTTATCCTGCGCTTGTGCCTGCATGGAAGATCCTGTCAGTTATCCTTTCGTGATTTTTTTTTATCCAACAGTACTTGACGGGTTCTACCAGAATGTTGCCATGTTGCTCACCTGAACATCCCCCATTACCCCCCTTTTAGCAGAGCAGTGGCATATGTCATGCTCATTCATCGTGCGTCCCCGTGGACTTCTCTTAACAAGGCAGGGGAATACCTGAATACCTGATCTCTCGTGCTCTGTAAGTGGTTTTAACTCTCGGGTTACTCTCTCTGCTGGGGGGGGGGTGAGGCTCTTGCATTTTGTTGCCTGTTTTCCCACACAACCTCAGAGCAGAGAAGCCTCAGTATGTTCTGTCTTGCCTTGAATCATGGGAAACCAGACACTCTTCTCTCCCCAGTCATCGCTGAAGGGATTGGAGCGCCGGTGAAGATCGTATTTCAGCTCCCACGTCTGCCACAGACTCACCTGAAAGGTGTCCGGCCAGGCTCAGGCTCAGGCTCAGGCTCGTCAGCGCTCTACTGTAGATGCTGCAAGAGCAGCTCCGGGTACTTTAATCCGTGTCCTTTAGAGGTTTGCCTTTTGACAGCAAGATGAGCAATCCCAATAATTACAACAGAGATCCAGCAGAAGCGCATGGGGAAGTCCAGCATGCTCTGGCCTTTAGAGCTAGGAAAAAAAATAGTCTGCTAATAACAGTATGCTATTTGATACTGAATTATTACTGTCAAATGCATAAATAAATGTGTATTTAGATGCAAAATAAAAATGAAAATCATGCTCAGTGTTCCATCCATCAACAGAAGCACTATAAAGCACACCGTATACATATTTAGGTGATAAAGCAATACTCCACATCATGCAAGCCGACAGTAGGAGACGCTTTGACTTTGAGTTGTGGCGACTCATTTTACTACCATCAGTGCTGATGCTGCACGAGTTGGATTTACAACCTCTGCTTTGTTTGTTCACACACACACACACACACACACACACACACACACACACACGAGGAAGGGAAACAGCTCCCCAGGCACCCAACCAAAAGTCTGCTTCTCCATGCAAAGCATGAATCTTATTCAGCACAATGAGGACGCTTTATGTTCCGGTGGAGGCCTGGGTATGCAGTGTGTGTGTGTGTGTGTTAACAGGTGTTGGAAACTGCAGTGAAGCGTTAAGAAAGGGGGTTTCTGGAAGTGAGTGCTTAACACCGACGTGTCACGCCAGCTGTATCTCACTGTTACTGTCACACATCAGAGCCCCTGGCGGAGTCAGCCAATCAGAGCCTCTGGTGAAGTCAGCCAATCAGAGCCTGTGTAGCAACAATTACCACGTTAGCACGAAAGCGAGCTACACGAAGACGTTTAAACTAACACAGCACATTAACTTATGTGATGTGTTTAAATGCAAATCCAAGGTACTTGCATTTGGTTGCAAGTATTTATTTTTGTTTTCATTAATTTATACTCTGTTATGTCTAAAGTAAAAAAGAAAACCCCACCTAAACATAAATAATATTGACTCACATATAATAGGAAAGCCCAGACATGGACATTTATTTTTTACTGCATGAAGTAGTACTGCATACTACTGGATTTCTTTGGAAGGTTGCTAAGCTACTGTTTGGAGCAAATCACAGAACTTACCCATAAGTGTCCGACTTTCCAAAATTCCTGAAAGAGCACGGTGAGGATTCATTCAGGAAGCGGAGCAAGGGATTGGAAGTTGACAGGCAGGAAAGTGCAGCCCTCTCTCGCCTCAGTCAGGATCGGTGTTCAAAACGTTATTATCAGACGAACACTGGACAGAAGCAGCGTCGATGGGAGAGCAGTGAGGAGAAGCCCACAGCGGACTCAGAAGAACATTGAGGCTCGCCTAGAGTTCATCTTAACAGGCCTCAGAGGTCATTGCACTTGTTGCGTCTTCTGCCTCTCTGCGTTAAACTGCACTCAAACCTATTCTGAGCTTTTAGTTGAAATGTCTTCATTAGAAGCGTCTCACAGTTTTCATGTCCGACCAGAATTTCTTTAGTAACTTCATATAAAATGAACAAAAACACACAGAAAACAAGCATTTTTTTTAATACCCACTAAAAAAAATATCCATGCAGCAGCTTCAATTACCCAGCAGGGAACCGCATGTTAATTCCTTCCCTCTATAAAAAACACTGATTCCACCACCAGGAACGCCGCCATGCCATGGATTACTACAGCACCTCAAATGCTGCACACCGGTTTCCAGCATGAAGTCATTCTGGACGGCCATAAGGACTCTTGGGTTCCCTCTTTAGGTGCTTCTTTTTCCTGCTAATGGGTGGCTGGTGGGTTGGGGGGGGGCCGGCGGAGTGCATGGGAAACAAGCTTGTTAATTCAACTCACAGAAGGATTTTATATGGGCCCCTCCTGTGTGACAAAAGGGGGTGAAAACAGCGCCAAGCTACCAAAGGCTGGCAGCCCCTGATGGAGAGAGAGACATCGTGACAACGCAGCACATGCCTTGGATGCCTTAGAGCCCCGTAGTTTAAGATGGGATATAGCAGATTACAGAATAATGCTCATTATAGCCACAACAGACGCCAGATTTGATTCACCCCGTTAAAAACCCGAGACTTAACTTTGACCCGGCGAACGATGACTTGTGAGGCTCTCTGCTCTTTAAACCAGCAGCCTCTTTCCGCTGCTCCGCTGCCAGGACCAACAACAGGCATGTTTAAGCTGCAATTATTGTATTTATTTTTTATCATCGCAAAGTCTCTAACTCTAAACCCTAGAGTCATCAAAACGCACTTCTCTTAAATCAATCCGATCTAAATGCCAAGGTCAAGCCGTGGCTCTGAACCAGAGCCGGGGGGGGGGCGTCTGTCTGCAGTTTACACTGAAACAAAGTAACACTGGATTGTTTTAACTTTTAAACCCTATTTACAGCAGAAGCACCTTGAAGCTGTTACCATTCAGACGACCTCAGGTCTCTCCTGGGATGAAGACTGAGCACCAGGAACCAGGGGCTACCCCCCCCGACAGAAGCTCTTTAGGTGCATGCGTTTTTGTTGGTTATTTTTTGGTGATGAATCCAGGCAGAGGTTTCGCTGATATTGTTGTTGTCTATTTGTCTGAAGAAACAGGCTCAAAAAGCAGGTTTATGTGAGGTTAAATGGGGGGGGGGGGGGCTAAAACTCTGGCAGCGGCTGTTGAGCCACCTGAACGAATCGGCAGAGATCCGGGGGGGGCGAAGAGGGAGCGCCACACCTAAAACTCCACCGACAGACAGACGAGCAACAAAGGCAGCAGAAATGCTGGGAATGTATTTGAGATTTTCTCTGATGTCTTTCTAATCAAGGTGAAGCTGCAAAAAGGACGAAAGTAAATCAGCAGCCCTTTGTTTAAAAACCCTAATATTTCTGTCTTGTAGATTTGGTCTGACTAAATGCAAAGACTAAACACAGGGCGTGGGGGGGGGGGGGTCCCGTCTAGTCCAGATCTTCAGCAGGTCAACTGATAGTGAAAATAATTGCTGCAGCCAGTTATTTCTGTCCAACGGGAAGAAAACAATTCCAAAAGTCCTTCTTGATTCGTAAGCATTTTGGTTTTTCCTCCATTGTCTCCATTGTGCCAAAGTTACATTGTCTTATCGGTGCACTTGATTACGTTTCACTTGTGCTTGCTGTCAATCAACCGCTTCCGACACAAAGGAGCAGGAATCTCTGCCAGAATATGGAATGAACATTCTGCTTGGTGGAACAGAAATTAATTTCAAGCTTGGTTTGACACACACACACACACACACACACAAAGAAAAAATAATGATAAGAAATATGACAAATGCGATAACCATGTGCGACAGGCAGATTGGGAGAAGTCTAAATCTAAAGGTAGGCCGGAGTAAATAGTCCAGACGAAGAACAAAGCGTGAGATTTTGCACGTGATGTCTGAGACGTCTCGACAGCTCGGCGAAACAAAGATGTTCTTGTGCTCTGCAGACGGATGTGAAAGCAGCAGGGAGTGAAGCAGGAATGAATCCCTCCACATCTGCACCCTCCTGTTAAAACTTCACCAATATTTATCTTTCCTTTCCTTTTTTTTCTCCTTTCTGTGACAAGGTAGAGAATAGGTTTCAAAGACGCCGCATCCATCAGAGCTCTGACCTCGACGCAGCAGTGGTAGAAAAGGCTTGAGGTGGTTGTTGTGCTGGAGGGGGGGCAGAAGCCATGACCCACTTCTGTGTGCTCAGCGTGAAGCCTGCCTCTGGATGTGATCCGGTGAAATGGGCCGAGCAGGCGTTTTATTTTGATGTCTACACACCAAGGGCAGCTGAATCTGATCGGCTCCAGATACACACCGCTTTGTGTAGCTGCAGCTTTTACACAACAACATTTACTGAATAGCTTTGCTTACTATAGTGCAGCTATGCTATGCTAAGTTAATATACTGCAGTCCACCCAGCTGTACATGAGCTGATGAGCTAAACGTTGAATGGCTGCAGCATATAGTAAATGCATAGATTAATGCTAATGCTAATAATATTATATTTGAACATTGAGAACTTGAAGCCATCTTCCTGTGAGGCAACAGCGCTACCCAGTGCACCACCATGCTGTTTAAACAGGACGAGAAATTATGTGTTCTCCGGGTTTTCAGGACACTAAAATGTCGTGTAAAGGAACAGCGAGACAAGTCGACTGATTTATGGTAGAGCCATTGCCATAAGGGCGGGTGCCCCCCCTCTCCTTCTACCTGCGTGACAAGGCCGGAGATGACTGCAGGAAGGGAGATACTTTCTCACACGGTGCCCGCTTGCACTTTTCAAGTCCCTGAGATCAAAACACCATGAAAGTTATTCGCTTCAAAGTCTCTGCGAACCCGGATGGAAGCAGAGCTGCGTAACTCCTTTTCTTCTACCTCAACCCAAGAAGTCATCAGTCGCGCTTTACATGTGTTTGAGAAAGAGATAATATCGGGATACAATTATAAAAGGTTTCCAAAAAAAAAAAGATCTTCTCAAAAGCTTTTTCAAAGAAGACAAATTAATCCCAGATGACAAAGAACAAAAAGTCTATTCAGAAGGTTGGAAAGCGTCTTTTAATGCTTCCCTGCTCAGCTGGAAGCCAGAAAGTTAGTCCACACACGCCTGTGTCCATCAGATCCTGCTGCCGGGGCGGTCTGATTGCATCACCCAACAACAATTCTCATAACCCCCCCTTTAAAAAAAATGCCTTCCAGATTGTAATGAAGATCCAATCAAGATTTGAACAAGGCGAGCAAACCTTTGTTCGACGTCGACGTCATGCTGCTCTACGGTGTCCACGGCTCTACGCAGACTCATTGTTCCGCTCATCTCGCGTTTCGGTGCACGCCACATCCGAATAGCACTCAGTGTTTCTACAACCGCCCTCCCTTTCTCCTACGGATTACTTTTGAGATCCACTTAAGCAATCGGATGGCGCTGGGTGATAAAGGCGCTCAGGTTGCGCTTGTTTTCATTCACTGGCGATCTGGCAATGGCAAACAAACCAGGACAGTGAAAGGCTAACCTTGTTCGGCATCAGCTACATCCTGTGCAGTGTAAATCGCTCAATGGAGATTGTTTATTGTGAAGCTGCAGGGTGTATGTGTGTGTGTGTGTGTGTGTGTGTGGCGGTATTACTGCACCACGCCTCAGCAGAGCTGTTAGCGTGAAATAGAACTGAGTTCCAGTCACACAAAACCAATGGAAAGGGAAGACGGGAACAGCACAAAGGCCGATTAGCATCAGTCTGAATGTAGATCGGAGCCTAAAAATTAGGACTTATGGTCATTTTAGAGTTCAGATAAAGAAAATATATCAAAAGCCTGAAGTCCACGAGTTCAATTAAATCATCGACTGGGAGGCAGTGATGAGTGAGAGAATAGGTGAGTTTACATGGACAAAATCTCTTTAATCCGATCAGAGTTCAGAGTAAAATTGTGATCGGATGCACCGTGTTCATGGACCTTAAAAATCCGATCCGATTAGGATTTGCGTGTTCATGCGTCACACTTTCGATCGGAATACATTATTTTGAGTCGCGCAGTTTGACCAAATACACCGGAAATAGTAGAAGAAGAAGCCGTAGCGACTTCCGTTGTAAACAAATCATCGCTCTTCCAAAATGGGGTTTCACGGTGTCCTCCAGACCGCACCATTATTTTTGATAGTGTCGATGTTAAAGCTACAAATCCAGCAGTACATTCTTCTGCATATGCTGATGAACCAACAACTCATCTGTGTACCAACTAATGAAGAGGCAGCAGAGATTGACAGGCGTTTCGAAGCATCCCATCATATCCCTCATTGACTCAGTGTTAAATGGGACACATCCAGCTCCAGCTTCATGAGATGAGATGGGAAGGTGTCGCAGACAGAACTCTTAAAGTGTCCGGAAAAGCAACCAACAAACTCGTTTCGACCAAAGCGACGTTTGTTCTGTCCCTCAAATTACTGCTAAAGCCTTGTTGCGGTGGCCCTGAAGCACCAGTCCCCATGACAACGAAACGAAACGAAACGAAACGAAACGAAACGAAACGAAACGGCAGCACAGCAGAAGATCGGTTTCACTATTAGCTTCTATCAGAGACGGCCGCTGCCGGCTTCTGACGGGGATCGTCGCCCATTAGATGCGAACACTGATCATGTTTCAGAACAGGAAGGACGTTGCTGCCGCTTATTTTCCTTGGCTCTTCCTGTTTGCCAGCCTGCCAGGCGAACCCGAACTGGGTGGGGGTAATGAAGGACTTGTCCTTTCAGCCGTTCAGATATTGCTAAAACAGAGGACATGCACATGTCCTCATGGACGAGTAAAAAGTCCATTCACACACGATTGTGCTTGTCTGCAATTAAGGAGGAATTTTAATTTGTTTTACTGCAAATCACATCCCAGCAAATAGCGATTATTTAAATTTGACCCCCCCCTAACACGCCTCTGGACATTTCATCCGTGCTCACAAACAGCTGTCCTCCTCACAGCTGGTGTGTGTGAGGAGGACAGTCCGTCAGCGGGAAGTCGTCCTGAAGGCGGTTGTCTCAGATCCGGACTGGAGCTGGACGCTCTTGCAGCAGGATTTTATTCCATCAGTCTGTTCAGGGATCAGCTTCTGGTGGGATTCGTTCAGCCCCCCCCCCCCCCCCCCCCCCCCTGGGTGGTGGTGGTGGTGGTGGTGGTGGTGGTGGTGGTGGATGAGGAGCCCATATTTTCAGCTAAGCAGGGAAATCTGTTCAGAGCAATAACCTCAGCATCAGTCGTTAAAGACGCAGACAGGCATGGCTCAGATGCAAAGCATTCGCTGTTTGCATCCCCTTCTTGTCTTCAGGAAATGACTCTGAATGTTATAGCAGCTGAGCCCCAGGTGAAAACTGCCAAGCAAATAGTGGGATTTACATTTCCCCTAAACTGTTTTTCATGGAAGAATAACTCAACCAAAACTCCATTTCCCACGACTTGGAATATGAATAAAGGATTTACAACGAGGCATATTTTTCACCCACATTAAAACCGAGAGCCGGACCCCCCCCCCCCCCCCCTGGGTCCCCCCCCTGGGCCGGAGGAAGACAAACACAAACATCACTTAACGTTCCTGAGCTCAAAAACAAATGGCTGCTTGAGCCGTGTGCGCGTTCTTTTCAGCAAATGGATTTTTCATCTGCTGTGAAGGTTTTTGTCTCTTCCTCCGTGTCTGTCGCTCGGAAATCTGAACGCAGCTTTTTAATCCGAGATGGAAGATGTTTCTGGGAATGTTCCTGTCCTGAGTGGCTGCAGAAACCTGGGCAACATTGGTTACCCCTGGCGATGAGCTGCACACCCCACTGTTGATTGCCTCCCCCCCCGGACCGTCATGAACCCATCGTTTGATTTGTTGTTTTTGTTTTTATGTTTTGCCTTATTTCTAACAGATTATATCAAAAAAAATAAAAAGTTCAAACCTTTCCGCTTTGTTGTTTTTGCTTTTGCTACGTTACTGCATAAAACAGCCGAGAAAGACCTCTGCACAAGCTAAATATATTTCTTCTGAAGGATTGTGTGTAATTATGATACGTGTGGCCGCTTTTATTCAGATTAACTCCGACTGAATCCGTGGGCGAGTGGCATTCGGAGGAAACCGCTCCGGATGGCCCGGAGCTGGAACCGGATCAAGCTGCTGACCGCACGTTTGGCTGTTGTTTGTGCATGTGTGTTGCAGTGCGGAGCGATGTTGCCTCGCAGCAAGAACGTTCCTCGGTGCAGTTCCTTTCTGAGCATGCATCGGTTCTCCCCGTGTCTGCGTGGGTTCTCTCTGGGTTCTCCAGCCTCCTCCCACTTCAAAAACCATGAAACCTGGGTAACTTGGACACTCTAAATTGTCCGTTGGCATGACTATGTGAGTGAATGGGTGTTTTGTGTGGCGCTGTGACAAACTGGCGACTTGTCTGGGATGTAGCCCTCCTCCCACCCGATGTCATCCGGGATCGGCTCACCCACGACACGGGTTGGGATAAGCGGCTGATCTCTTAGACGAGGTCATTTCTGCTCAACTCGTCGTCAAGAAGATGAATGAATGAATAAAAGTGTTAATCTTAACTATTATTTTTTTTTGCATAAATGCAATTCTTCAAGTCGACGCCTCGTCACTGCGATCTCCGATTGATTATCAAGTATCAGTTTGGAATGCTGTCCAGCATGCCAATGGGCTCAATCGTAAAAGTCTTACAAACATGCATCGACTAGAGGTCTCTCTCAAGACACATTTCAGACATTGTTTTCAAGGTGGAACCGATTAAATCAATTAATCAATCAATCAATCAATCAATCAATCAATCAGTCTAAGGATTTATTGAGGACATGTACCATCGTATTTATGCTCTTTTTGTTGGTCGCTGTGTTACACATTAGAATGTCGGCATTATCATCGTTAGCATGTTAGCATGCTGGCTATAGCAAGTAGCTCAAAGTGCCCCTGAGCACTCAGCTTGGCAGAGATCCGAGCATGGCCATAGACTTTAACACTTCCTGGTTGCGTCGCCAAGAGGGCGGTGCCGATTCTACCGCAGCCTGCTGATGCAACCTGTTTGTTTCCGTTTCACTGTGAGGAAACGGCATCATCGCTGCGAGACATTGCAACATGTCTCACGATCGTCATGCCTCCGCCGCCCTCAACCAGCGGCAGATGTGAACCCAACCGCTCACTTTACTTGTTCAGCCGCAGATCCCAGCCGGAGCTCCGTGTCTTGACGACGGCAAACAGAAAGCAATCAGACCCGGATCGCAGGAGCCACAATTAGATTAGCTTTTCACTCCAGACTTGGTGTTGAGCAATCCACCAGCCCAGACTACACCCTGCTATGAGTTCATTAGAAACTACCCACACTACACCCATTCATCACAGTCATCAGGGTATGCAGGAAACCAGAACCGTATTTCCCATCCGCCGCCATCCAGACCAGCGCACTCAGAAAGACCTCCGTACGGATGGCTTGCTTTGTATGAACGACTTTCCTTCCTGCGTATTCACGTGCTTCCGCAACTCCACTGTTGCGATTGTGCTTTCTCTTGATTGTGTTTGGGCGGCGGATAAAGAAAAGAAAGCACGTGTGTACGTGCGGGTAAGAGAACCGGGGGGGGCATGCATGGGGCAAATAAAGCACAAAGGAGAAAGGGTTGGCGTCTACAATGCTTCCAGGAGGAGCTAAAAGTAGGTCGGCTGGCTGAAACATGTTTGTCTTTCTACAAGAAGGTGGAAAAATACAACCTGAGGTGCAGACAAAGGTCAGGAATCTCTTGTAGAATCGTGCTGTTGTTGTTTTTCCCTCTGTGTGTGTGTGTGTGTGTGTTTGTATGTATGTGTGTAGGAGTACTCTCTGGAGTACCAAAAGCCAGAGGCATTGGCTGTCCTCACCATAAACCAACAAGTTTAGAGGGGGGGTTGTTGCCTCGTTTAGCTCCTTCGCTTCCCAGAATTCCCACCCGCATCGTCTCAACCCACAGAGCACAAAGGATGGATGGATCCCCTCCATAAATAACCGGCAGAGCAAGGCCAAAACCACAATGTTTTTCTCGCTTTGTTTCAATGCTGCAGAAAGTCGTCGTCCAACTGTTCTGGGTCCGTCACACAGATCCGGCACAAATTAGCATAGTGGAAAGTAAAAGTACACGATAATGTGGTTATACTGTAGAGAAGAAACACGAACACGAGCCGATCCACACGGACTCGTTTGAATGCAGGATTTCAAAGAGAAAAATGTCAGAATGTGTTGATTTTTCAGTGTGTGTGTGTGTGTGTGTGTGTGTGTGTGTGTGTTGTGTGTGTGTGTGTGTGTGTGTCCAGACATCTGAAGTCAAGAATTAATCATAAATCATCCTTTTTAAAGCAAAAAGAAAACATTTGCTTCTTTCACTTTTTAAATATGATATTTTTATTTTCTTTTTCCCCCCCATTTAATTAGAATATTTTCTAGTTTAGTAGTTTTTTTGCTGAGCTGTTCAGAAGAAACGTTGTCACTTGGTCATTTGGAACCTGGTTGTGGAAACTCAAAGTGTTTAATCAAACACAGTCATAAATGCACAAATGCACACCAAAATATTCAGAAGCAAATAATAAATAATAAATATGAATGGAGTTTATTCTTGGATTTCTTTCTGGCCTGACTTTAGCTCAAAAACACGGACTATTCATACAATCGATTAATCCGAGAAGCAACTGACAAACTGATGCAGGAAACGCTGTTTGGTTGCAGCTCTTCTCTGAATGCCGATACATGCCAACAAACATTCACACATTGTCGCCTCAAGCTCATCTTTAAGAGGCTGATTCCACTCTCACAAGCGTTTAAGTCACTGTGGAAGCAGTGGCCTGATTAAAGCTGCGAGTGTTCACATTCCTGCAACACATACTGCATGCAGTAAACACACACACACACACACACACACAGACACACACTCCAATCAGAGATGGACCAGAGGGGGTCAATAGGCTGTCTGTCACCTTGCCAACAGGAGGTCTTATCGTGCCTTCAAGCAGGCGGAGAAGCGTCCCACAGTGGAAGTGTGAGTGTCAGCACATTATCAGCCATCATCTTCCTCAAATCACAGGCAGGACTCTAAATCCTAAACCCCATTTCTGTGTGACGTGACCCGCAGCCCCCGACAGAGCAGCTCCAGCGCCCCATCAATGCCAGCAGCAGATGAATTGCTTTTAAATTGACGTTCTTAACGCTGTTAATCGTGTTCCCGACTGTTTTTACGGCCTCTTTTTCAGTAAGGCTGGTTTGCATTCTTCAGGTCTGTTTGCCCATCGCCTCCATAATACGGCCACGAGCGGGGAGGGACTTTTTTATGGCCTCCTCCAAGTTGGCAGCTCCGGCTGGAGGAGGTTCCGTGATTGGATTTCAATGAAGTGCTTTGTGAAAGTGGCGCCTGGGCAGGGAAACAAGTGATTAGATTAGAAGGCTTATTTGGATGATGGTATGGATCCAGGATTTGTCTTTATTGATTTATCGATTTTTTTTTTCTTTGATGAATTTTGCTATGGCAACGCCTGCCCTGCTCTGATTGATTTGTTAGGATGATGTATTGCTTTCGGTTGAATTTCTTTCTGTGAAGGGTTTCATGTGAAAAGAGGTACTGGGGGAGAATGTTTTCACATCACGGGAGTAGGCTTTGCCCTCTGAATGACCTCTAGTTCATCGCAATTCCTTTTTTACACAACGCTCACGCAACATAACCCCAGCGATGTCCCTTCTCTGTGCCTTTTTTTCACCCAAACATTTGTCTGTCTCGCCAGTTTGAAGACATTTTAAACTGATTTTGTCTTCTCGGCATTCGTCTCGCATTAGTGGCAAGCTGCTAGGCTTTTGGTCCGAGTTGCTAGCGTGATACTTTGCCAAAACGCTTGTACAGCCCAATCTCGCCTTTGCGTCTCAGCTCGATTAATCATTTATCTGTTTCCTTTCAGGGGGGCAGAAACGGAGAGAGTCATCACAACTCTCTCCAGATCCCCCCCCCCCCCCCCCTCTTTTTTCCACCTACGTTGTACATATTATGTGTCTTTTTAATTTATTGTTATTTTGCATCTGTGGAGTAATTTATTTTTATTTTATTGGTATTGTTAAATGTCGTTGATTTATGTACGAAGGATTTTCAGTGTAAACAAGACCGCAAGGGCTTTTTAGAAATGCTCCTCTTAGACAGGATGTTTGACTGTACTTGTACTGTAATACATGCTACTGTGTGACTGTACTTGTACTCTAACATTCTATCTAATAAATATATTCATCATCATCATCATCTTCTGCATATATTTAAATAGCTTTCTACTTTTAGCTACGTATAGCTTTAGATTTGTTTTGTCTATTTACGCATTAGCCTTGATTTTAGTATTTGGCTTTACTGCTTCTGTGTTGCAGCCAGTTGGAGTTACTGCTGCTCTTCTTCCCCATCCATTAATATTTAGCATTAGCGCTACATTAGCATGTTAGTGATCATCGCATTATTAAGAGTAAAACCAAGAATAAAATCAGCTTTATTCTTGTGTTTTCTGCACAGTATGGTCCTAAATCAGCTTTATAGCACACTGAACGATAACTGGATTGAAGTTGCTCCATTCTGTTTCATACGTGCACGTTTTGCATGTTGTGTCCATGCACATAGTCAAGGAAGGCGTTTTCGCCTCTCTGCTGTGTGCAGGGATCTCTATGTCGTCTGAATTTTAAAACTGCTCCTGACACTGAAGCATTATCCCGCAGTAGCTGGTGACAGAATGATGAACAGTTTGTGCTGCAGAAGTATACAAGAGCAATCCACAGGCAAATGACTCACGGGGGGGGGGGGGGGAAGGTGTGCCCGGGCAGTGTACTATGAATGAACAAGTAAGCGGGATAAGAAACAGGCTGCAAATTGAAATCTGGATTTGAAAGCATGACCTCCGTGTCCAGTTAGAAGTAATTCATGGACACACTTCAGCATGTTTGCGTGTGCAACACAATCCCAGTCTGATACAGAGGTTTTATGGTCTTGTATTTCAGTGACTGTGGATCACTTTATAGCGCAACCAAATAAAGCCGGGCCTTCAGCCAGGCACAAGGGGCTATTCAGGCCACTGAAATACAACTGTGACAATCAGACGTGAACTAAAGCCCCGCCTGTTGGTGAGGTGGGTCCAGCCGGAGCCGTGGGCCGGTTGCTAAAGGCGACAGAGCTATAGTGGTGTGGCTGTTTCCTCTGATCTGCGGTTGATTCAGCTAATGATGCAGAAGGGAATCAATCTGCTGTAATGTTTGAGCAGTGTGACTGAGAACACTAAACACTGCCCGTAATGTGTATGTGTGTGTGTGAGAGAGAGAGAGAGAGAGAGAGAGAGCGGCGTTTAGACCTGGAGATGTGGCAGCGCGAAAAGACCAATGTTAGTTTGGGATCATTATGTGGGTTCGACCAGAGTTCATTATGTCGAAGCTAGAAATCACAAACTGGTCAAATCTGATCTGATCAACATCTTGGGAAACACCATGTGGTACGCTGCCCAATTAGCCTAGCTTAGCATCAAGACGATGCAGAGGAAAGAGCCAGTTTGAGAGAACTAAAGGAAGCTCTAGCTTCATCCTCCTGTCTTCAGGATGAGCTGGATAATGGTCTTCCTCCTAGAGAATATACCGACACATGCAGCAGCATCATACATCGACCTCCAGCATGTTGCCACAAATGTTAAAGATCAACGTGTGAAAACAAAACAAAACCATTTCCATGAAATAATGAATGATAAAAAAAAAAAGAAATGCAAATCAGCCCAACTGTGTGTCGGACTTCGACCTTCTCACTCTTCTGTTGTGTGTTTTGTGCATTCCTCTCTGCAGCTGGGCCAGAAAACCTACAAGGTCTCAAGACACTAAGATGGAGACACCGGGGAAGAGTGTGTGTGTGGGGTGGGGGGGTGTTCCTGTCTACAGCAGGCTGTGAGGAAGTGACAAACAAGAAGCCTGGTAGAGGATGGAGCGCCCGTAAATCTGCCCGAGCCGGGACGGAGGGGCAGCCTCCGCCCGGCTTCCTCCTCAGAGGAGCTGTTGTCGGGTTTCACCAGCGGACGGCACCTCCTGCTTCTGTCCATCCACCTAAAGGGCATTTAGTTCCCTGTGATCCTCCACTTAGGGAAGATGTATGGCTGCTCTACCCTCTGTTAAACCGGCGGGGGGGGGGGGGTCAGGTCTGCAGGGCAGCTGATGTAACCCAAACATTATACACACCTGGTGGAGATCAAAGATCAAAGGTGGGGAGAGGCTCATTTCTCTCTCTCTGCCTCTTTCCGAGCCCTAAAATCCCACGATGAGACACAAAGGCTTCTCCTCCAATAAAACCTTTTGTGCTCATCTGATGCAGGAAGCGTGAGACCACATAGAACCGGGGCGGCGGCGGCGGCGGCGGCTCGGCACCGTGAGGCCGTTACAGGACCCAGCCCACGATGGCGGGCCACTAGAGAGAGGAGACATCCAGCCCAACGCAGCTGTGGAGACGGGATAAACAGCCTTTCTGGCTTATGCTGGGCTTTTTGTCTCCCCCAAAGTGCTGATATAAACAGATGGGAAAATGAGTTGTGTTTGTCAAAGGAAACAGGTGCTCACAGTCAGACATAATCACATCCCATACATACACAGAGAAGAATACCCCCCCCCCCCCCCACACACACACACACACACACACACACACTCAGTTCCCACTTGTGGTACAGAGAATGGGCTCCAGCTGGGCATGTATATTTCACAAACAAGTACTTTGAGTGGCATTCATGTGAGGATATGAGTGTCCGGGGGGGGGGGGGGGGGTGGCAATGAGGGCCGAAGGGGTCCCTGTGATTGTAATGAATGAGCTGACACAGATTAGAGCATCCGGAAAAGCTCGAGAAGCTAATTACAGGAGACGTCAGTCTGTTTAGAGTAAATAGTCCCAATAGCAAACAGGCCGGCCTGCAGGCCTCGCAGCCAAATGTGAGAAATAATAACTCACAGTTTGGGTTCTGTTTGTCAGACATGATTCTCTTCATCGGCACGCTCTAGCTGCGTTGATGGGGAACGAAGGCCCCAACATTGTGAGACGAGGAAGACGAGGACGGAAAAAGGAGCAGCAAACACCTTTTAGGTCGTCGGGGAAAGGTAGAATGCATGTTTTTGTTGCGGGTATTTCTCTGGGGCTTTGTTGCAAACTGATTTGTGTTTATTGAACTTCATTCTAAGACATTCTTATGCATTTTTTTGTTCTGTCCCAAATGTATTCGGCTAGCCCCAGATAACACGCGAGCTCATTGATGGAGCCGACAAAATCGTAATCTGCGGCCATTATTTTCCGACCTGAGAAACTCCTTTTACTCGGGACCAAGAAGGATGGGTTCAGAGGTTGAGCTTGTAATTTGTGAAGCGCCGTGCCTCGTAATCTCACTTCTTTCACAATCTGGGTTTCAATATGTCTGAGAAAAACAGGACATCGCCTACAGGACTTCCTGATTTATGAAGCCATACAGAAAAATGGAGCAGCAGAAGTATATCGAGTGCAGCCGCTTTTAGATTGGACATTACTGTTTTACATTTTGCACACTTTTACATTTCGGTTGTCATTTCAACAGACGGGCTGTCACACATACGCCACACTAAAACGTGTGCATGCAAATGAGGGAGCGACATCATGAAGAGAAAAAGAAAACAGCACAGTGAATTAAAAGCAGATTAAAGCCTGTAGGCACTGCTACGCTTTGCACTTTAATAGCTTTGGGAGGTTGTTGGTTTTAATAGGTTTATTGCTCTATTTTTTTTTTTTTTTACCTCCTTTTCATTCCCGGCTCATCACACTGACGCTCTGTATCGCCCTGGTGCAGCTCATCTCGGTGCAGAATTCAGAGGAGCTCTCTGAGGTCACATATTGTGTTTGTACCTAAACACCTAAATGTCAGAAAGGCTTTGTGTGATGAAGCTTTTGCCCATATTGGTTGAAATCTGAGTTTCCTGCTCTCAAATTGCACCCATCTCTCGTTTTATATTTTCAAATGGTGCTACATAATATTTCCAAGTATTTAAACCCTTATCTCCCATGCAGCATCCTGTTATAAACTAAATATGTGTCCAAAATTACGCTTTCTGTAAAATATAAAGTAATTATTTTTTAGATGAGAAAACTGTAGGTCATGCTGAATAAACAGCCTCACTGTTGGCATCCTAAGACGTTACTGAACGAGTAGATATTTATTTTTCATATATAATAAGTTAAAATGTAAATAAATGATGATGAGTTAGCACATTTCTGTTTCTGCTTTTATCCTAAATTTACCATCTCATTTAAAATTGACATTTTGGATGAGCATTCCTGGGGCTCAAGAAGTCCTGAAGCTAAATGTATAATGCTGTGTACTTCCATAGAGGCAGCATTAAACTGATTCAGTGATTATATGTAAATATCATTGGCATGGAGTCACAACAGTATAGCTTTAGAGGAATACTTGAGAATAATTAACAGTCCCATGTGAGGAATCGCATTATATTTTAAACAATAATTGTGTAAAATAATAATATTAATAATAATACAATAACCAAAAACAGATGTATTATATATAAAAACAAGGTTTTGTGAGCTTTTTAAAATATGAGTTTGTAGTGAAAAGTTTAAATACTGTATAAATGTGGGACTTTCGAGTGTTGGATTTTAACTTGTGAATGTGATACAACACCATTCTAAAATAATTAATATAATTATAAACATTAATGATTTATGTTAATACCCTCCAGATATTTACGCCCCTTTAGTAATATTAAGATTTGATTAGATTTAAACGCAGATTTCATCGTTGACGCAGCGACCAATCGGAGCGAGGAGGGGGCGGGATCAAGAACGCTTCTGCCGTCCAATCAGCGGCTGCTCATGCAAATCAGCTGTTCCTCCGTGGACGTGGTGGAGAGACTAGAGCGGGCTGAAGCAGAGCAGCAGAGGAGAGGACGCGTTCGGCTGCCCCGCACGCGTTTCCACGGCCCGCTGACCCCACGGACACGCAGCCCGTTCGGACGAGCGCAGGTTGATGCGAGAAAGCGGATATATATTCTCATTTGACCGGAGTCACGGAGACGAGCTGCAAGATGAAGTACAAAGTAAGTGAAACGGAAATAGAAAAAAAGAACGTAAAATATATTATTATATTTTTTTACCTGAGTGCTGTGATCGCGAAACTTTCCCACCTTGGCTGCGTGACGGTGATTTCTTGATATGGTTTTTATCCCCTAATAATAATAAAAACAGCTTTAGGATGACGCCGGCGGGTATTTATGACACGTAAACAGCCGGTGTGTTTGAGATCTCAGCTGTCCGTGAATGATGCATACCTCCAGGCTACGGTTATTGCTGCCGCAGGGGCGTAAATAGCGCAGACAGGCACCCCTCCGCTCACCCTTTAAAGCCAGAGACGGATCCGAAGTGGATCAATGTGTGGATGAGTCCAGAGAATCCTCCCAGGCTTCATCGATGCTTCATATAGACGCAGTTATTATGGATAGACGCATCTAAATATTGATCACGTATCGTTTTCTGTCATTTATGTTGGGCTCAGGCAACTCACGATTATTGTCAGCTTTAATGCTATGCTGTTGTTTTTTCAGCTTTTTTTAAAATAAATCTTTTAAAATATCAACACAGGTCATTATAGTAAGTTTCCTGACATCTTTACATTTTCAAATCCCAAATATTCAACTTGGAATTAGAAAAAGAAACTGGACGGAAGCGATGAATTGAGTGTTTCAAAGGTTGCCAGATTTCAGCTGAAACATAAATGAACTCACTGAAAGGGCTTTGATCAGACAGTCAGGAGGGACGAGTCTGATTCACTGATTCAGTGGCTGAATGACTGGAACAGCATCACATTGTTGGACCAGCCCCCCCCCCCCCCCCCCCCTCACTACTTCCTACAACCTTACTGTGAGCGTCAAAGGAAAGTTTCCTCAGTTTGACTCGTACAGAAAAGTTCTCAACCTTCCTTTGAATAGAGAATGAATAACCTCCCCCTTGTTGCTCTGGACTGGACTTCAGCTTGTGGACAATCGGGGAGGGGGGGGGGGGGGGGGGTTCGTTCTGATTTAAGTCGTGTTTGACCTTTTGAGCGAAGCGGCCATCTTTTAATCCATGTTAGGTGAACAAATGAACATGATATCGGGATGTTTTGGTGCCTTGAGCTGCTCCGGCTTCATCCTTCCTTTTATTTCATTCAATCTGAAGCCGCACACGCTTCACCATATTAGGAAAGCAAAAAAAAAAAACTGCACTCCGTCATGCAAACACTGTGCAAAACAATATTTGGATGATTCAGGGCTTCTGAAGGCAGTGACTCCATCGGCCGCTCCCTCAAGAGGGAATCTGCCCTTTGCCGACTGGTGCTCGGAGTGGCTCTGTAGCCGGGTGTGGTTGTGATCGGAGGGCGTCCCACGCCGTGCAGCTGACTTCACCGTCCTGTTGAGC